>NC_138775.1:56125803-56525803 GCF_965119305.1 Pelophylax lessonae
CGACATTGCGGCGGACAGATCGGACCCTTGACTGACATTTTTGACACTTTTGGGGTTACCAGTGACATTTCTACAGTAATCAGTGCTATACATATGCACTGTTACTGTAAAAATGACAATGGCAGGGAAGGAGTTAACTTTATTTGAGAAGGAGGGGTTAGGTGTGTCCCTTGGGGCGTGCTTCTAACTGTGATTGGATGTGGCTTGAGGTGTAAGAACAGAGATCTACGGTCCTACATAGCAGAACCGTATGATCTCAATTCTTACACAGGGGAGAATGACAGGTGGCTGTGTTTACATTAGCCGCCTGCCTTTCTCCCGCTGTAACGGACAATCGCGAGTGCCCAGCGGACATCGGGTCCACTGGGCACAAGCGCGGGGGGGTCCGTGAGCGATCGGGAGCGGGAGCGTGCCTCCGGCGGCGCGGGCTCGCTCCCTAGAACCTCACAGGCTAGCGACGTAGACCTACGTCACTTTGCCTGTGAGGGGCTTACTGGCGACGTAAATCATCGTTAGGCAGTCTGCAAGTGGTTAAAATGGACCTGACGACGGATAAGTACTCACATCAGCTGAGCCGGGATGAGAGACCCGTGCAACCCCCAGGTAGTGGCTGCCAACCCTTGACCCGGGAATTGAAGGAGTGGAACAAACAGACAAGGGGTGGTGGCATTAAGTGGTGACCCATATTGCATCCACACAAGGGGGGGACATGTGGGAATCTCACATCGCAACTCCCGGAGCAGGTCAGACCAACCACCAGAGGGAGCACTGATTGACCAGTGCTCTCTCTGGTGGTTGGTCTGACCTGCTCCGGGAGTTGCGATGTGAGATTTGGGGAGATTCTTTCTCTCCCCTGCTGTACCCTCCTTTTCACCATGTGGACGGGCGGGGCCATCTTTACATCGACGCCATGCACTGTGCCCGACGCTTGACGGTCACACTTGTGACGTCATTGCATCGGCCACACTCGTTCCACCCATTGCAGGCTTGGGGAAACCGGAGCTTTGGTGCCGTATCTTCCCCTGAGATGACACTCGCCTTAGGCGTCTGTTCATGTCTCTCATTAGCCGCTCCACATGGCGTTAGGCGTGGCGCTCACCACGCCTCCTTGGGGGTACATAGGGGAGGTTTTTGCACCAGGAATTGCAGATTCACTCAGTCACCCAGGAGATTTATCCCACACCACTGGCTTCACATTTGCATGCCTTGGCAGACTTCAACTCACTCTGGTACATTCATTAATTCCCTATGGACTTCACACTTTTATACCCCTATACATTTCTCACTCCTTCTTGGCTCTTTTTTTGCCACACTCTTTATCGGTATCACTTTTTCTTTTTCCTCCACTTCTCTGGTCTCCATCTGTTTCACTACACACCCGTTTTTCTTTTCATCTCTTGTTCTATACTCCTGCTTGTGCTTTACTATATGTCTATTACACAGATACTCCTTATACTCCATTATTATATATAGTAGATTACCTTACTTCATTATTTTTACATATTCTTATATACGCATATACAGTGGGTACGGAAAGTATTCAGACCCCCTTAAATTTTTTTCACTCTTTGTTATATTGCAGCCATTTGCTTTAATCATTTAAGTTCATTCTTCTTCCTCATGAATGTACACATAGCACCCCATACTGACAGAAAAACACAGAATTGTTGACATTGTTGCAGATTTATTAAAAAAGAAAAACTGAAATATTACATGGTCCTAAGTATTCAGACCCTTTGCTGTGACACTCATATATTTAACTCAGGTGCTTTCCATTTCTTCTGATCATCCTTGAGATGGTTCTACACCTTCATTTGAGTCCAGCTGTGTTTGATTATACTGATTGGACTTGATTAGGAAAGCCACACACCTGTCTATATAAGACCTTCCAGATCACAATGCATGTCAGAGCAAATGAGAATCATGAGGTCAAAGGAACTGCCTGAAGAGCTCAGAGACAGAATTGTGGCAAGGCACAGATCTGGCCAAGGTTCCAAAAAGATTTCTGCTGCACTTAAGGTTCCTAAGAGCACAGTGGCCTCCATAATCCTCAAATGGAAGACGTTTGGGACGACCAGAACCCTTCCTAGAGCTGGCCGTCCGGCCAAACTGAGCTATCGGGGGAGAAGAGCCTTGGTGAGAGAGGTAAAGAAGAACCCAAAGATCACTGTGGCTGAGCTCCAGAGATGCAGTCAGGAGATGGGAGAAAGTTGTAGAGAGTCAACCATCACTGCAGCCCTCCACCAGTCGGGGCTTTATGGCAGGGTGGCCCGACGGAAGCCTCTCCTCAGTGTAAGACACATGAAAGCCCGCATGGAGTTTGCTAAAAAAACACCTGAAGGACTCCAAGATGGTGAGAAATAAGATTCTCTGGTCTGATGAGACCAAAATAGAGCATTTTGGCCTTAATTCTAAGCGGTATGTGTGGAGAAAACCAGGCACTGCTCATCACCTGTCCAATACAGTCCCAACAGTGAAGCATGGTGGTGGCAGCATCATGCTGTGGGGGTGTTTTTCAGCTGCAGGGACAGGACGACTGGTTGCAATCGAGGGAAAGATGAATGCGGCCAAGTACAGGGATATCCTGGACAAAAACCTTCTCCAGAGTGCTCTGGACCTCAGACTGGGCCAAAGGTTTACCTTCCAACAAGACAATGACCCTAAGCACACAGCTAAAATAACGAAGGAGTGGCTTCACAACAACTCCGTGACTGTTCTTGAATGGCCCAGCCAGAGCCCTGACTTAAACCCAATTGAGCATCTCTGGAGAGACCTAAAAATGGCTGTCCACCAACGTTTACCATCCAACCTGACAGAACTGGAGAGGATCTGCAAGGAGGAATGGCAGAGGATCCCCAAATCCAGGTGTGAAAGACTTGTTGCATCTTTCCCAAAAATACTCCTGGCTGTATTAGATCAAAAGGGGGCTTCTACTAAATACTGAGCAAAGGGTCTGAATACTTAGGACCATGTGATATTTCAGTTTTTCTTTTTTAATAAATCTGCAACAATGTCAACAATTCTGTGTTTTTCTGTCAGTATGGGGTGCTATGTGTACATTCATGAGGAAGAAGAATGAACCTAAATGATTTTAGCAAATGGCTGCAATATAACAAAGAGTGAAAAATTTAAGGGGGTCTGAATACTTTCCGTACCCACTGTACATATATAACCTCACAAAATGCATTGAGCCTCAAGATGTTTATGTATCTACATGCAATTTATACTGTTAGGGACCTATATGTATACTTTTTGTACTTTTGCTGTTTGATCCTGTCTACTGTGTATTGTATGACAAAATAAAATGCAGTATTTATGGCCTACGGTACCCACCTCAATTAAATTCCCATGGGCGCTTTTCTTTTCTTCTTCTTCAACTATGTAGTGCAAGGGCCTGCCTGATTGCATACAAATTGAAAGTGTTTAGGTCTGACCTCATATTATATGGTTTTGGTAAATCTAAAGGAAAAAATCTAAAGGAAAGGTTTTGCCTAAACTTCTACTTTAGCTTAAAACAACAAAAAAAAAGACTTTACAATCACTTTAAAGCGGAGTTCCACCCAAAAGTGGAACTTCCGCTTTAGGCAGTTCTAACCCCCTGGCATGCCACATTTGGCATGTCATTTTTTTTGGGGGGGGGGGGGAGCAGGTACCTAGTTTTGACAGGTACCCGCTCCCACTTCCGCTCGGAGCGCCGCAGCGCCCTGAGCGGAAGTTCTCCTCTCCCCCTCCCTCCCTGCAATCTTCTGGGACATGTCAGAGGTCCCAGAAGGTTGCCGGCCAATCACGACGCGCTGCGCAACTCGCGCATGCACAGTGCGTACCGGGCTGTGAAGCTGACAACTGTCACAGCCGGGTGCCCACACCAGTGATGCCGGCGCCGCAGACAGAGGGAGAAGAGCGAGGCTTTGGGCGGCCGCATCGCTGGACTGTTGGACAGGTGAGTGTGTGTTTAGGCTGAAACTCTGCTTTAACCGCTTGCCGACCGTCGCAAGTAAATTTACTGCGGCGGTCAGCCCCTGCCAGGCAGAGTGACGTTAATTAACGTCACTAGCCTGGGAGGGTCTGGGGAGCGAGCGCGCGCCGCCTAAGGCACGCTCCCGCTCCCGCGCGGTCACGGACCCCCCCCGCGCGTGTGACCGGCGGACCCGATGTCCGCCGCTCACTCGGCGATCGTCGGGGGAGAGGGAGAAAGTCAGGCAGCTTGTGTAAACAAGCTGCCTGTCATTCTCCTCGGTGTTAAAACACTGATCAGACAGATCTACTATGTAGATCCGTTGATCAGTGTCCTTTCACCTCAAGCCACAGCCAATCACAGTAGAAAGCACGCCCCTAGGGACACACACAGCCCCTCCCTCCCAAATAAAGTTAACCCCTTCACTACCAGTGTTTTTTTACAGTAACAGTGCATATATATAGCACTGATTACTGTAGAAATGTCACTGGTAACCCCAAAAGTGTCAAAAATTTCAGTCAAGGGTCCGATCTGTCCGCCGCAATGTCGCAGGACCGCAAAAAAAATCGCAGATCGCCGCCATTACCCGTTAAAAAAAAAAACAACCAAAATGACAAAAATCTTTCCCTTTGTTAGTAAACGCGATAACTTTTGCGCAAACCAATCAAAATACGCTTTTTGCGATTTTTCTTACCAAACATAGGTAGCATAAAACAAATTGGCCGAAAATGTTAGAAAATTTTGATTTTTACATTTTTTTTGGGGGAAATTTCATATAAAAAAATGTGAAAAATATTGCTATTTTTGCAAAATTGATGCTCTTTTTTTGTTTATAGCGCGTGATCAAAAAATCGCACAGGTGACCAAATACCACCAAAAGAAAGCTCTGTTTGTGGGAAAAAAAGGACGTCAAATTCGTTTAGGTACAGTGTTGCACGACAGCGCAATTGTCCGTTAAAGTCACGCAGTGCCGAATCGCAAAATACCCCCTGGTCGTTTAGCAGGAAAATCCTCCGGGGCTTAAGTGGTTAAGGATGTGTTCACGATTATAAAGGTTTAGTAAATGAATAATGAATGAATGATTATTAATTAGTAATAATTGATCCTATTTTGATATTAATAATAATTGATCATAATAATAAATGATTTCAAACATGATTACAGAGCAGTATTGGTGGCCAGAAGATCTGGTGCTGCTGCCAATTACATCCTTGGCCTGTTGACCTTGAAAATAGATGCTCTATTTGTAGACCTGTCTGAAGTACATGCAAAATCCTGTCTGTGTAAAACTAGACTGTCAATTCAAATAGTACAGTGCAAACTCTTTGCAGTCTGAAACCGGTTTTCAGTCATTGGCTTCAACAACATGGCGCCTTGAGCGCGGACAGGTGTGAAATGCTGCAGTTTTCCCTAGTTCTAAGCCAGATGCCGGTTTCACTGACAGCAGTGGGACAACCAAAAATTAACCCTGGGTTAAACCAAGCATTGTCGCTCTGTGGTGCGGTGTACATACATATCCCCGGGGGGGAACTGTTGTCCGCAGTGTTCAGGTCACCCTGTGTTGTTGGTAGTCAGCCTATGGCACATGTGAGTGTGATGTGTGTACAGAAGAGGTAACCTCACACAGTTACTATGGAGAGGAGGGAGTTCTTCACCTCCTTACTGGTGAGTATCCCCTGTGTGTGACTGAAGGGGCTCCTCTCATCTATCACTGTGTGTTGGAAGGACTTGTAGTCATAGAACTCTGGAGAAACATAGTTTAGATGCTATAAAAAAAGGGAAAAAAAAACAAAAATCTAGTTTAGGTGGGGGTGTTTTTAGCTGGGGTGGTGGAGCATTTGCCATAATCTTCATTACAGATGAGCTTGCGTGTTCTCAGAACTTTATCCGAATAACTATCCAAATATCAACATCGTGCTTCCCTATGCTCCAATCAGCAACAGGCTGGGTCATACCAGCCCCCCCCCCCCCCCCCACTATGGCTCACTTAACAAAGGGGTGCCATTACACCAATGAGCTATAAAACTATGACCACCCACCATAACCCGTCGCGGCATGGACTCCACTAGATCTTTGAAGGTACGCTGTGTTATCTGGCACCAAGCTGCTGGTAGATCAGCGGTTGTATACTCCTGAAAAAAAACAAACCCTGCAGGACAATGGCATAATGAGCTAGTATGCATCGCATACTAAATACTTACCTTAGAACGAAGCCCCGACACGGTCGTCTGGACAACGCTGAGGGCGTTGACATGCTCCCTCGGCGTCTCTTCCTGGTTCGGCGGCTCCAGCGCTGTGAGTGGCCAGAGCCGTGATGATGTCACTCCCGCGCATGCACGCGGGAGTTTCACTTTCCGGCAAGATCCGGCAAGGAGCTCTTAAGGTCCACCTGACGTCAGCGGCTGCATGCAGGTTAAATATCCCCTAAATCGTGCCGGTTTAGGAGATATTAATTATACCTACAGGTAAGCCTTATTATAGGCTTACCTGTAGGTAAAAGTCAAATAGCGGAGTATACTACCACTTTAAACCCCTTGGTGTCGCCCCCAAGCAAATATGCGACCTCTCGGCCCCTGGGCTTTAGTGGCAAGAGGCCGCTTGTTTGCGTGAATTGCGATCAATAGCGCTGTGCTGAAAACGCATGCCCTGCGCGCTCCCGGCACAGTGAATAGTGTCTAACCAAAAAAGATTTCAGATCACATGACCACCTTGATATCCAATCGCGGCGGTCACATGATCTTAAGCCACGCCCTGCTTCCCAGCATCTTAAAGAGCTGGGAGGCGCAGCGTGAAGAGGTTAAGTCCTGTAAGTTGCAAGGTGAGACCTCTTGTTTATTTTCCAGCACATCCCACAGATCATCAATTGGATTGGGATCTGGAGAATTTGGACAGAGGCCAAGTCAAAATCTGAAACTTGTTGTTATGTTCAACAAACCATTCTTGAAATATTTTTGCAGTGTGGCAGGGAACATTATCCTGCTGAAAGAGGTCACTGCCTTCAGCCAATACCGTTTCCATTAAGGGATGTACTGTACTTGGTCAGCAACAATGTTTAGGTAGGCGTCACGTGCCAGGTAACCTCCACATTAATGGCATTACCCAGCAGAACATTGCCCAAAGCATCACACTGCCTCCACCGGGTTGCCGTCTTCCCATAGTGCATCCTGGTGCTATCTCTTCCCCCCAGGTAAGTGACGCACATACAAACGGCTATCCATATGATATAAAAGAAAATGTAATTCATCAGACCAGGCCACCTTCTTTCATTGCTCTGTGGTCCAGTACTGATGCCCACTTTTTTGTTTAGCACTTTTGGCTATGGACACGGGTCAGCATAGGCACCCTGACCAGTCTGCGGCTTAATAGCCCCAAACACAACAAACTGCGATGCACTGTGGGTGTTATTTACAACAGCTGGAGAGTGCAAAATCAGGTGCAACAATGCATAGACCCCAATCAGCTTCCAGATTTTATTACCAAAGGTTAAGGCCCCTTTCACTCGGGCGATCCGATCTGATCCGTCTGTCAGTTTTTCAGGTGGACCTGATCGGATGCTCCATGCATCCCTATGGGGCAGTGGATGTCAGCGGTGACATATCCGCTGACACCCGCTGCTCTCAAATCCGATCCTGTCCGTGAAATCCAGACGGATGGAAACCCTATTTTCCATCCGTCTGGAGGATCGGATCGGATGAGAACGAACAGGCGGTCCGTTCTCATCCGATCTCCTCATAGAGGACATCGGGGATCTGACAGCTCCATCTCCGCACACAGAGCGGAGACGGAGCTGTCATCTGCCTGCTCAGCGGGGATCAGCGGATCGATCCCCCGCTGAGCAGAACGGACTCCGTCGGTGGTGCGCCTGTGTGAAAGTCTAACTGAACAAGCTGAAGTTAGAAGCTGTTTGGCTATCATGCACAACTGCACCAGGATTTTGAGTACACCAGTTTTAGTAAATCCACCCCTGTGTGACCGCTTTATATCTGAACCAGCAATTTGAACTACAGTAGCTCTTCTATTGGATTTGACTACACGGACCAGCCTTTGCTCCTCACCTGCATCACTGAGCCTTGGCTGCCCATGACCCTGTCACCAGTACACTGGTTTTCTTTCTTTGAACCATTTTTTGTAGGTTCCGACCACCGCAGACTGGGAAAATCCCTCAAAAGCTGCAGTTTTGGAGTTGCTGTGACCCAGTCATCTAGCTATTTAGAATTTGGCCCTTGTCGGAGTCACTCAAATCCTTGCGCTTGCCTTTTATTCTGCTTTCAACATATAAACTTCAGGGACAACGTGCTCACTTGCTGCCTAATATATCCCACCCTGAGGTGCCATTGTAACAAAATAGTCAATGTTATTAATTTTACCTGCCAGTGGTGTGCACAGAGCAATATACACTCTGGGCTCAAGATGAGATGGGTTCTAGGAACACTGTAACTCCTGGCTTAGCGCATGTGCAGGGTTTTCTTTCACCAGTGGAAGCCCAATGCCTGAACAGGATTTCCACACACAGGACCAGGAATAACTGGCAGCGTAGATGGCAGTGGTGGAGGATGTTTGCGGGTGCCAGTGGCAAACATCAAAATCACTATATTTTTATTTATTTTTTTAACTCCAATCAGCTGCAGGCCATTCTCCGCCACGCAGCCAACGTGAACAAATCGGCGGGATGCTGGTGATGTCAGTGTACTTATATGGACACATGCCCATATTAAGACAATGACATTGACAGAATGTTGACATACACTGAATGGTATGGCTGATCAGTGTATGTCCACATTCTGTCAATGTCATTGTCTTAATATGGGCATGTGTCCATATAAGGGCACTGACATCACCAGCATCCCGCGGCTTTGTTCGGCTGCGTGCCGGAGAATGGCCTGCAGCTGATTGGAGTTAAAAAAATAAATAAAAATATAGTGATTTTGATGTTTGCCACTGGCACCCGCAAACATCCTCCACCACTGCCATCTACGCTGCCAGTTATTCCTGGTCCTGTGTGCGGAAATCCTGTTCAGGCATTGGGTGTCCACTGGTGAAAGAAAACCCTGCACATGCGCTAAGCCAGGAGTTACAGTGTTCCTAGAACCCATCTCATCTGGAGCCCAGAGTGTATATTGCTCTGTGCACACCATTGCCCTTTACACATGTCTGGTGTATCAAGATTTAGAAGGGGTTTACTCTGGATATATACCCTAATGCCCATCTCCTTTTATAGGGCACACGTTGTATAGGGATTAGGGATGAGCTTAGGCGCGTACGATCTGAACACACCTGAGCTGACAGGAAGCCGTCACTGCACACTGCCAATCGTAGGCAGTGAGGCATTTCCCAGGCCGCAGCTGCACATACACACGCTCTTGGGACAAAAAGCTAACTACAGCGCTTGCTGAATATAGGGTTCTGATATCAAAGAAGTTTTAAGTATCTTATAAAATATATACCCCAATATATATGATATATATATATCTTTTTGAGGGGCGAGGGCCACTTTATCGACTTGGTAACCAGTTGCGAACCACAATGACCGGAGCGGGCAGATGACTGGTTCGTGTCCACACAGCTTATGCAGAGCATAAGGCTGCTTTCACAGGGATGCACTGCAGTTTACCTGCACCTCAATCTTCAACTCTTCCTCAGGATTACTGCAGGTATCGCTGGCTGCTGCTGTGCCCCAGGCAGGTATGGCTGTTGGCTGGTGCTGTTGGCGGGTACTGTTGACGGGTACTGTTGGCTGATACTGCTGGCTGGTTCCTTTCTATCAGTGTAACAGGAGCAGCACTGGAGGAAGCATGCGTCTGCACTAGAGAGCAGAGCCGATGCTTTCTGTATCGCTCCATGCTACAGGCCGGGTACATTTGGTATCACTCCGCCTGTGACAGGAGCTGGCGCTATACAGGAAGCATCGGCTCTGCTTCCTCTAGTGCTGGCTCAGTTCCTTCACACTGATGCTCGGGGATGGCGGGTCGGGAACCTGCAATCTGGGCTTATCAATCTGCCATCCCAGAGCAGTAGGTGGTGCCGGGATTCTGTTGGGAGGCACCAGGACGCGGCTCCTAATGGGAATGGTGTTCCTGCTGTCTAAAAAGTACAGGAACATTGTTCCCTTGCATTCCTGCAGGATTTGAGCCCTGAAATTATCCATACCTGGAATATCTTTTTAAAGCGGTTCTTCTCCCTTGTTTGAAAAAAAAAAAAAAATTTAAAGTCAGCAGCTACAAATACTGTGGCTGCTGACTTTTTTTTTTAAAAAAAAAAGCACACCCACCTGCCCTAGACTTCAGTGCAGTCCTCAGCCAAATCACTTCTTTATGTCTGTGCTTTGTGAATGGCTTCACAGCCTTCTGGGATATGAAATGTGTTCCAGAAGGTTGGGGGCAGGAGTCAGAACTTCCTGTAGCCGGTCTGCGGCCATCCGAATGGGTGCTTGTCAAAAGCAGGTACCCACTCCCCCCCCCCCAAAAAAAAAATAGGACTCCTTTTAGGGTGAAGTTCCGCTTTAAGTTCTTCTAGAACTGTTATTGTATCTGAACTATCAATTAAAATCTAGCTTCCTGTGTGTGGGATATTAATTGAGTCGATTGTTGACTATAGATCAATGATTCATACCAGAAGACATTGATCATTTGACATTTGTAGAGCCATCATTAGACCAAGCCCCCAAAAAAATCTCTGCTGCATTACATGGCTCACATTTCCAAGGCGTTTGTGGAGGATCTTGGTATCTATATTTTATCTGGGATAGACCACGTGACTAGTGCCTTAGCAAGCAAGGATGTGAGATATCCCATGTTATTGAATACTGTTGCTTTTGTAAGATGAATGGAAAAAAATGCATACATTTTTGGCTATTGGTGTATATTAGGGATGCACCGATCTGATATTCGGATTGGATATCGGCCCCGATACTGGCAAAATAGCTGGATCGGTAAAATTTAGCAGATCCACGGGCCGATCCGGGGCGTCGCTACTCTCCAGGCTTCTGACCCTCCCTCAATCACTTCAATAGGAGAAAAAAAAGCTTTTACTCATCTAATTCTACAGTTGCAGGCATTCTTCTTCTGTTTATAGGGGGGGGGGGGGGTCGTCTTTCTTGCGGTATCCACATCACTGGCTGTGTGATGTGGACATTTCCTCGGTATCTGCTGATCCCAATACCAATCCGGAAGTATTATTTTGTTATAAGCTATCAAAACAGTACTTCCGGATCGGAATCGGGACCGGCAATTTCACAAATCAAAAGATCGGGACCAAAAAAGTCAGATCGGTGCATCCCTAGTGTATATATGTATACAGTTAATGTGTTTTGTATATATGTATTCTGCGTATGTAGGGATATGTTGTAATTCCCAAAGACTGTGATGCTAAACAAAGATTTCATCAAATGAAGGGAACATTGAGTGAGAATACTAACTGGCAATCAATCTGCATGATATCCTAGTCTGAGATTAGAAGTGTAATTACCTTATTGATTATAGTTACAGCTATAGGTGTCACATCTTCAGCACTTGGCAGACAGCACTTGAAAGTGAGATGTACCGTTATACGACGACTGTTATGTTTTTCGTCTGACAAGATAATTGCTAAAAGGGTCCCCGTGGTATAATACATCTCAGCTGGGTACTGAAACTTTGTGAAAGGTCTCCTAAGAGCATCGTTCATGTCCAAAATGGTTTTATATCGCCTTATCGGGGCACATTTGGAGACCAATAAAATAAAAGGGATTTACATTGTCCTACAGTAAAGCAGATTTACTGGCAAAGATTGAATTTCATGAGCAGAGACCTGACAAATTTTGATTCTTGTACGTGCAGGCTGGATGTACATAGATGGATCTACTGATCAACTTCTGTATAACCAACTTGTTGGAAAATGGCTGAATAATCAAGGCCGCCAGCTAAAGCTGGCAGCACTTACCAATGTATTCTGATGACGGGGAAGTCTGCTCACTGTCAGAATACAATAGCTCGGCGGGAGTGATTGAGACTAGGGATGCACCGATCCGATATTCGGATCGGATATCGGCGCCGATATGGCCATTTTAGATGGATCGGGGGATCGGTAACATTGACCACTGGCCGATCCGGTTTTTGCTTGGTAACGGCTCAGCCATCCCTTACTAGGTGCAGTAGTACCGTATTTTTCGGACTATAAGGCGCACTGAAAATCCTAAAATTTGATCAAAAACCGGCAATGCGCCTTATAATCCGGTGCGCCTTATATATGAAAATAGTTTGAAAATGTACCGTTAACTGGATGGTTTGACCAAAGGGGTGCAACCACTGGACATAAGTGTCAATCATTCCTTCAAGGCAAAACTGCTAATCAATGGATGATGGAAGGAGAGCACTCCTTCATGAAGACGGGGAGGCAACGCCGGGCCAGTTATGCCACTGTGTGCCAGTGGATAGTGGATGCCTGGCATAAAGTATCCGCTGGAACTGTCATCCGAGGGTTCGCGATGAGCACCTGCCAGTAAACCTCGCGCGGATCAAAGTTCCAAAAAAAAAGTGCGCCTTATAATCCGGCGCGTTTATATATGAAAATAGTTTGAAAATTTACTGTTAACTGATACTGCGCCTTATAGTCGCGAAAATACGGTTGTATGGGATGGGAGCCGCTACTTCCGGTATAGTCCCGACTCACAGGCGGAGTGATATCAGATGCACTCCGCCTGTGAATGGAGGAGCCGTACACATGAAGCAGCGGCTTTGCTCTGTACTGCAGCCGCTTGCTTTGTGTGTAGCTCCGGATCGGTTCCGGTATCGGCGATTTCACAACGCCAGATATTGGTATCGGGTCCAAAAAAGTCAGATCGGTGCATCCCTAATTGAGACCTTGCTTTTTGTTCAACAAAAGAAAAAATGAAACCTGTATGGGCTTTCTAAGACTTTAAGGCCACTTTTACACTGCAGACAAATTGGGTCTGCCTGTCAGTATTTTTGGCAAACCCAATTGGACCATTCATTGCCCTCTATTCCTCCTTTTTGTCTCTTCCTAAGCATCTCAACTATTTTTTCTTTCACCCAACCTTGTTTTTGCAAACCTGTTGTGTGTACTCAATCACTGATTCTACAAGAGACAGCAATTGGTTTTCTGTAAAAAAAAAACCAAAGCACCTTTTTGTTCAATAATTTTTATTGTTTTCGCACACAGACCTGCATTGCATCCAGCAGCAGAAACAGGCGATATGGTACAGAGAGAAATGATCAGTGCATGACTTTAGGGAAGGAGTGGAAAGTCAACAGGTAGACAGATAAAAAACGTAGGGCCAGGAGACACATGGAGAAGATAGAAAAAGGAAGAGAGTGGCGGGAACTCCTTCACCATTGGATAAGTAAGGTGACCATTACAGGTCTAGTAGACGCCAATCAAAACCCGATGGCACGAATTTAGTGACTCTGGATCCCACGTTTTTATGAGATGTACACATGGACTCAGTAAGCTTAGTGTTAGCTTATCGTTCGTGAGCATCCAGTGTACTTCAGATTTTACTGCTTTCGGGGAGAGTATATTTGTCAGCCAAGCTCTAGCTATAGTCTGTTTGGTGGCAGTAAATATACAAATCAGAAGTCTAAATTGGTGGTTAATGAGTCTTCTCATGTTTCAAATTAAGCAACGCCACCATCAGGATAGTAACTTAAAATTAATAACTTAAAAATATGTTAAGCATATGATAAATCTGGTTCCATAAGGCAGGAACAGTTGGATATGTCCACCATAATGTGAACGTTATTTGCCCGGTTTCAGGCATCTCCTAAAGCAGTTCCCAGGAATATAAAACATCTTTAACCAATGGATGTCTTAAGGTTGTATCTAATGGCGCTTTTCCACTGCATGGAACTGAACGGTTCGGCTCACTTTTGCGCTTTGCATGGTACCGCATGGTACGGTGTTGGAACGCTTCGGTACGGTACGGTACGGCGACGCTTTTCCACTACATGGAACTGAACGGTACGGCTCGCTTAAACAGTACCACCTCAGTTGTGGTTCCAAGAGGGCCGTACGGGTACCATATCCCACAATCCTTTGCATGCAGCCTTGACTGTTTGTCACTACTAGCCACTGATTGGTCAGAGAATCGTTGTTATCCCACCCACTTTACTTTAGTGGAAAAGCAAACCGTACCGAACGGGGGGGGCTGTGCCTGCACTGCATGGGTTAGCTGCTAATTTTGTCTGTGGATGAACACAGAGCTTATACTCACCTGATCCTTCAATCCTAAGAAAAAAAGGTACTCCCCCACAGTGGCGTAGCGTGGGTTGTCAGCGCCCGGGGCAAGGTAAGTAATTTGCGCCCCCTACACAAATCTACTAGACCACTACACTGACACCTACAGAGACCTACCTTATACCTACACTGACCTACCTGTCCATTACAGAGACCTACCTTTTACCTTCACTGACACCTACAATGACCCCCCCCCACACTGACACCTTCACTGACAACTACACTGACCCCCCCATACACTGACACCTACACTGACCCCCCTTACACTGACAACTTCACTGACTACCCCTACATTCCCACATACACTGAGGCCTACACTGACAACTACACTGACACCTACACTGACCCCCCCCCTAACACTGACACCACACACTGACTCCCCTACACTGACCCCCCTACACCAAGACCTACACTGACACCCCCTACACTGACCCCCGCATACACTGACACCCACCCATACACTGACACCTACACTGACCCCCCCCATACACTGACACCTACACTGACCCCCCATACACTGACACCCCCTACACTGACCCACACACTGAACTCCCCATACACTGACCCCCCCATACACTGACACCCCCATACACTGACACCCCCATACACTGACACCCCCTACACTGACACCCCCTACACTGACCCACACACTGAACCCCCCATACACTGACACCCCCACTGACCCCTCATACACTGACACCCCCTACACTGACACCACACACTGACTCCCCTACACTGACCCCCCTACACCAAGACCTACACTGACCCCCATACACTGACACCCCCTACACTGACACCCCCATACACTGACCCCTACATACACTGACCCCCCATACACTGCCCCCCATACACTGACAACTTCACTGACAACTATACTGACCCCCCTTACACTGACAACTTCACTAACCCCCCTACACTGACCCCCCTTACACCGACAACTACACTGACAACTACACTAACCCCCCTTCACTGACCACCCCTACATTCCCACATACACTGAGACCTACACTGACAACTACACTGACCCCCCCTTTCACTGACACCACACACCGACTCCCCTACACTGACCCCCCTACACTAAGACCTACACTGACCCCCTTTACACTGACACCACACACCGACTCCCCTACACTGACCCCCCTACACTAAGACCTACACTGACCCCCCTTACACTGACACCACACACCGACTCCCCTACACTGACCCCCCTACACTAAGACCTACACTGACCCCCCTTACACTGACACCACACACCGACTCCCCTACACTGACCCCCCTACACTAGACCTACACTGACCCCCCTTAAACTGACAACTACACTGACCCCCTTCACTGACCCCCACCCATACACTGACACCTACACTGACCCCTACACTGACCCCCCCTATACACTGACACCCCCATACACTGACCCTTGCACTAACCCCCCCCATACACTGACACCTCATACACTGACACCCCCATACACTGATACCTACATGGACCCCTACACTGACCCCCCCCCTATACACTGACACCTACAATTACCCCCCCCCCCCCATACACTGACACCTACACTGACCCCCCATACACTGACACCCCCTACACACTGGCCCCTCCCCATACACTGACACCCCCTACACACTGCCCACCCCATACACTGACACCTACACTGACCCCCCCCATACACTGACACCCCCCTACACTGACACCTACACTGACCCCCCCCATACACTGACACCCCCCTACACTAACACCCCCCTACACTGACCTATCTCCCCCCTCCCATGTCCACTTCCCTGGGCTCCCGGAGCAGCACATCACTCACCTCTTTCTGTGTCCACACACTGGGGACTTGAGGAGGCGATCTGGAGCAGAGGAGAGACACAGCGTGTCAGCAGCAGCAGCCAGCGTGGAGGCAGCTGGTCCAGACAGCAGGGAGAGACTCCAAGAGCGGCGCTGCACATGCACAGAGCCACCGGTGTTGGCTGCCATCTTCACCCACGACCAGCCCCGCCCCCTGGCCGCACATGACACCTTCAGCGTCCGCCGCTCGTCCTGCACAAACAGGCAGTAAAGGAGCCAAGTGCAGGAAAGAGCGGGCGGGCGCCGGACGAGCACTGTCACAATAAAGGGATGGGGACATCTTGCGGATGACGGGCGTGGAATGCGCCCCCCCTAAATGTTGCGCCCGGTGCGAGTGGCCCCCTCTGCACCCCCCACGCTACGCCACTGCTCCCCCAGGTCCAGCAGTAGACCATTCCTGACTGTTTCACGTCCAGAGCTGGTCTTTGGGCATGATGACGTAAGGAACATTCCACTGTACAAGACCATGAGGGCAGGAGCTGAAGGGACTGGTCTTGCAGTGGGAGGATCGGAGGATTAGGTGACTATTTCTCATCTCTCCAATTCCCCTAGATAAAAATGAGCAGTTAACCTATGCAGTGCGGGCACAGCCCCACTGCATGGAAAAAGAAAAATGCCCGAAGTTCAGGTTTAAGATAAGGCTTATTGTCATTGCAAATAAAATCCACAATGAAATTTCAAAAGAGAAACTCCACACAACTTTAAAAATCAGAGACAAGTTCACTCGCATGTCCATAATACAGTATACAAAAATAAATAACTTCCCCTAAAATAGTAGAAACTCTAGCCCTGACCGATTGTTACCTGACTTGAATTAACTTTTCCATTTATTGCCTTAATAGCCCGTGGAAAGAAGCTCTCTCTGTACTTATTTGTTCTAAATTTAATATTCCTATAACGTCTGCCAGAGGGTAGCAATTCAAACAAGTGATAACCAGCATGTGATGAATCGCTGATTATTTTCTTTGCTCTACCAAGGCACCGAGAGTCATCTATTTCTGCTTGGGATGAGCATTTCTGTTAGCCGTGCCACAATTTGGGTACCATACTAAAATACAGTGCAACAATACGCTCTCAATTGAAAATCAATAAAAGGTCTCCAATACTTTTTGCCCTGGACCATTCTTCCTAAGTAGCCTAAGAAAGTATATTTGTTGCTGAGATTTTTTTACAGCGGCATGTACATTTACTGACCACAAAAGAGTCTCAGAAACGTATACCTGAAAAACTTAGAGGTTGTAAACCCCCTTTAATGACTTTTGCCTATAGGGGAGTCTATAATAAGGCTTACCTACAGGTACTGTAAATATTTCCTAAACCTGCCCAGTTTGAGAGATATTTACATTGCAAGCAGCCGATGACGTCATCGGCGCATGCGCTCTGAAGGAGTGATGTCATCGCGTCTCCGGCCAATCAGATGGCCGGAGGACGCGAACCAGGAAGGACAGCCAAAAATATCTGCTGTGTTATTGGTGAGCGGGTGGCACTGCAGGGGCTTCGTTCTAAGGTAAGTATTTCATAATGAGCTAGTATGCGATGCATACTAGCTAATTATGCCTTTTGTCTTTCAGGTTTTTCTTTTTTAAATTTAAAACCTCTTTAAAGCGGAGTTCTAGTCTGGGGAAAAAAAGTTAAGTCAGCAGCTGCAAGTACTGTAACTGCTAACTTTTAATATATGGACACTTACCTGTCCAGGGTTCCTGCAAGGTCAGCACCCCGAGCCGAGTCGTTCATCAGCTTCAGGTGCAGGAACCAGCATTGCAAGTAAGGGAAAATGGCCTGCTCATTCACAAGTCACGCTGCGCTTTCTGACAGGTCCCGCCATCTTCTGGGACACACGCAGGCCCCAGAAGGAAGCGGGGGAAGGAAGAGGGGCCGGACATGACTTAGATTGCTGTGTGGCGATCCTACCAGGAAATGGGAGCAGGTACCTGTCAAAACCGGGTAACCGCTCCACCCACAAAGTGCCAAATGTGCCAGTAGAGGAGGGGAGGGTGAGAACAAGCGGAGCTTCACATTTTGGATGAAGCTCAACTCCACTATCTTTCCTACCTCCACTATATAACCTTTTTTTATCCTCTCCACTAACAACTGATTGCCTAAAATCGTCCTGCAAATGTAATGCTGTTTGTACGATAGCACGGTGTGCAGTTGTAGGTAGAGAGCACATAGCACAGAGGACTCAGTACACAGCCCACCCCCCCCCCCCAATCATATGATTAAGCCTGATGGGTGGGACGAAACATGTCTGAGGAGTGTAGTCAAGGGGAGCTAATGCTGAATCTGTATCTTAACCTGTCTGCATAGTGGCTGGGCTCTGGTGTGTCACGTTTCCATCTTGTTTCTTATTATTTGGATATGCAAGGAAACGTATTGGGTTTTTGTCGCCAAAAAAGTAAATTTTAAATACCATATGTACTTCTCTTCCAACCTTTTTTAACTGGACATAATTTAGAAAATCTCACATCAATGATACTGTACCATTCTTTTGGACCCTACTTTAGTTCATGGCACCTTTACACATAATATGTCTGTGTTCACTCCATCCACTGCATCAGGCATATGTTTTTATTTTTTTTGCTATAATATACAGTATATAATATACAGTATATAATATACAGTGTCTTACAGTAAAATAATACATTTGCAGAGCAGTGAGTTTCCTAAGGAAAGAGAAGAGCACAAACATCTTATTAAAGCTCAAAAAAAGCCCTGCAGTGAGTGAGCGGAGAAGTGTCACTGCTTTGTGTAAATTACAGCTTGAGCCATTGAACTCTGAAACAAGTTTACTATCGGAATATTAGTAAAGGTAATTTTTTTTTTTTTTTTTTAAATAAACATGTCATACTTACCTGCTCTGTGCAATGGTTTTGCAGAGAGCAGCCCAGATCCTCCTTTTCTGGGGTCCCCTGTTGACGTTTCTGGCTTCTTCCCCCTGCCAAGTGTCCCCATAGCAAGTTGCCTGCATGCCGACTCCTGAACCCCCACTCTGTGTGTGCATAAGACCCACAAAGCGTGGCTCAGCCCCACCCCTGCTCCCTCCTCACTGGCTGTGATTGACAGCTGTGTCCTAGCCAATGAGGAAGCAGAGAGCTGGGAAAGTCACTGCTCTCATGCACATCACTGGATTGCGTACAGGCTCAGATACGTGTTAGGGGGTAGTTGGGGGGAGCTACACGTGGAAGGTGTGTTTTTTTTTTTTTTCTTATAAAACTTCATGCATATAATGTTTTCTTTAAAAATAACAATCATGTTAGAGCCGGTTTAGTCCAACTTGCCTGACAATTAGCGCTCCATGCTGTGCAATGGAACCATTCTAATCAGTGCGACTCAAGTCGCTCCAACTTAGAAAAAGGTTCCTGCACTATATTTTGGTGAAGTCGGAGCGACTTGCATTGACTTCTATTATGAGAAGTCGTTTGCAAGCCGCGATGAAGTTGTGCTGCACGGGCGATTTCAAAGTCTCCCAAAGTCGGGGCAACTTTGAGCCGGATTAGTGTGAACCGGCTCTTATACTTACCTCCTCTGTGCAGTTGGTTTTGCTCAGAGCCGCCCTGATCCTCCTCTTCTCGGGTCCCTCGTCTGCGCTCCTGGCTCCTCCCTCTTGCCAAGTGCCCCCACACCAAGCAGCTTGCTACAGGGACACCCGAGCCGAGCTGCTGCTCTCTGTGTCTATTCAGACATGGAGCTGCGGCTCGGCCCCATCCGCTCTCTCCTCATTGGTTCACTGGCTTTGATTGACAGCAGTGGGAGCCAATGGCTTCCGCTGTGTTTCTCAGCTAATCAGAATGGAGAGTCCCGGACAGCCGAGTCTCAGGTGAAATATTGCTGGATTGAGATGGGGTTCAGGTAAGTATGAGGAGGGCTGCTACATACAGAAGGTTTTTTTATGTTAATGCATAGATTGCATTAAGATAAAAAAAAAAAAGTCTGTTTTTAGAAATACTTTAAGGAGAAACAGGAGAAAGCTCCACTTGCAGGCTGAGTTTATGATTTTAGTTCTGACCATAACAAATAAAGAAGAAAATACAAAACCAGTATATTAGCTTTAACCCTTTCGCTGCCAGGCCCTGTGCTCCATTTTTAAACTTAGCTGGCCAGTCCATTTTTGCAATTTTTCCATTGCTTTTTTATTTTTCCCTTACAGCTTTCAGTGTTTGTTAAAGACCCCCCAAACCATATATTTTCTGAAAGCACATGGCCAGTAGAATAAAAATAAGGTGCTACTGATTTTTATTGCACAATATTTGCGAAAATGTTCATCAAAACAATATTTCTCTTTCGTTCATTGATGAACACAGCTCCTGATCTTCTTAACCATTGGATTATACTGCCCCCTACAGGAGTAGGACACTAGACAGAAAAAGTCTGGCTATGCCTATGGGCAGTCCCAGGGGATATACTCCCTCTCTCTGCTATAGGTACTCAGTTTTTTTTCTGCCTAGTCAGGAGTAAGGACCTAGTTCTCTGCTGGGATCTCAACTCATCAATCAACTGCCGGACTGGGCGATGAGCTGGATGATCTAGAAATAAAAGCTCAAATGTCCTGTAAAAGCAGCTTTTCTTTTTTTTTTTTTTGAGCTGCAGTGTGCATGAGTCCTTGGGCAGTCTGACATGGTGGCTTAAAGTGGAGTTCCAGCCTTTTCTGTGTTTATTAAAAGTCAGCAGCTACAAAAAGTGTAGCTGCTGACTTTTAATAAACACACACTCACCTGTCCAACGTTCTAGTGATGCGGCCGCCCGAAGCCTCGATCCTCTTCCTTTGGTCTCGGTGGCGCCGGCATCACTGGTGTAGGCACCCGGCTGTGACAGTTTGCGGCTTCACAGCCGGGTACGCACTGCGCATGCGCGAGTTGCGCGGCGTGTCTTGATTGGCCAGCAATCTTCTGGGACCTCTGACATGTCCCAGAAGATTGCAAGGAGGGAGGGGGAGAGGAGAACTTCCACTCAGGGCGTCGCTGCGCTCCGAGCGGAAGTGGGAGCGGGTACCTGTCAAAACCAGGTACCCGCTCCTCCCCCCAAAAAAATGACATGCCAAATGTGGCATGTCAGAGGGTCAGGACTACCTAAAGCGGAAGTTTTTAATTTTGGGTGGAACTCCGCTTTAAGGCATGCTTGTTGGTTGAGTCTAGGACTGCTTTGGCTCAAAGAAATTTGGGTGAATGAGCGGAGCATTATTCAACCATATAGTCGTGACATCTAGTGGCAGAAGGGAAGTACTGCGGGGACAGCCTCAGATTGAATGTAAGCCTTCCAGGAAAAGCTGATTTTTTATTTTTTTAAAAATGTTTACTTTACCTATTTTGTTTTAATTTTTACCTATAGTTTTGTTTTAACAAATCTCAATCCAATTCAAGCAGTCAAAGAACTTCATCCGCTTAATATGTTTAATATGCTTAAATGTCAGATCCGGTTTTCCTTCATACTGGCTATTAATATTTTGTTTCTTAGGCCGGTGGGACGGCTGGGATGTGTGTTGACCTTATTTTATTTCCTCTGGACACTATGAAAACCAGACTACAGAGCCCTCAAGGGTTTTCCAGGGCTGGTGGCTTCCGTGGCATTTATGCTGGTGTCCCCTCCACTGCTATTGGATCCTTTCCGAATGGTAAGATCTTTTTTGGATGTAAGATGTGAACTATAATGTCTCTGCCACCAAATTAGCAAAAAAGTATAATAACTTAAAGCTGAACTCAATCCTTATCTTCAGTCTTGCACAGTTGTACAGGCTTCTCTCCTGTATTGAAATTGCTTCTATGATTTCACTGCACACTGTGAGCTTCTCATAGTGTGTATTAGAAGATGCAGCAAATCAGAAAGAGCTTGCCTTATTCCTGGCTGGAGGATGTCCAGCATCATCTAAACATTTGGCCCAGGGCTCGCTGTTCCTGGAAAACTCCTTGCATTCATTGGATTTCAGTTCTTCCGATTTATGGAGGATCACAATCTTGTGTGTGTTACTTAAAAAAGGAGTTCCAGGCCCCCCCCCCCCCAAAAAAAAAGTTAAAAGTCAGCAGCTTCAAATACTGTAGCTGCTGACTTTTAATATTAGGGCACTTACTTAAGCATTCAGCATTGTCCTCAACCGAGCCGGTTCTTTAATCGTCTATCAGGTGCGGCTTCCCAGCTGGTTTCCTACTGTGCATGCACGAATCTTGCCGCACTTTGTAAATGGGCTGCAGACTTCTGGGACCTGTGAAGGCCCAGAAGGCTGCAGGGGAAGGAGTCGGGGGCCAAACTGAGCCCGAAGTGGGAGCGGGTACCTGTCAAACCAGGTACCTGCCCCCCCCCTTCCTCTTTTGGGTGGAGTTCCACTTTAAGGGGTTCTGCATACAAATACTGCCGGTCTAGGAACTCCTACTCCTCCATACCAATATACAGCCATCAAGGCACTTTAATATATATTTGCAGAAGAATTTGTACTCTGGAAAAACAACAGACTTACCGGCTTGATTACCAGGTGAAAATGCAATGCAGCTAATGCAGCCATCATATCTTAAGAATTGTAAGCTACAATCTAATAAATGTTTGTCTATTGGTTTAATACCACTTTCAGCTGTATTATATGGCCTACATTTGTGTTTTCTCACCATCTGTCTTTGTTTTATATTACTTTTAGCATCTGCTTTCTTTGTGACATATGAAACTGTGAAACATTGGCTTCACTCCGAATCGTCTTCATACCTCTCTCCAGTAGTGCACATGGTAGCCGCCTCTATGGGAGAAGTGGTATGTATAATAACGAATAACCACATTAAAAATAATAGGATATATTTTTGCATTAGGCTACATTCACACCTGAGCGTAGCGTTTTCGCGCGTTTTTCAACCGCGATTTTACCGCGATTTTTACCGCGATTTACAGGCGTTTTTACAGGCGTTTTTTGTGCAGGCGTTTTTAGATTGAATAGAAACCAATGGAAAACGCCTGTAATCTGCCCAAAAAGAAGCTCATGTACTTTTTTGAGCGTTGGGCGTTTTGCTTACAGCGTCAAAACGCTCAGATGTGAACAGGGGCCATTGAAATGAATAGGATTTGTCTTGTTGGGCGTTTTGAGAGGTGATCCTAGAGCAGAAAAACTCCCCAAAAACGCCCCAAAACGCCTACATGTGAACGGAGCCTTGGTATTTTTTGGAAATCACTCATTTAACCAACATTTGTACCTCCTTTTATTTTTGCAGTAGTGCAAAGAGGGGGCTTGCTTGACTTCATCTTTTCATGCTGATTGTTAGGGCTGTTTTTTTGACATGTTAACTCCAATATAAGTTGAGAAGAAGCCACACATGTAAACTAAATTCCTATTGAGTTTTTTTTTTTTTTTTTCATTTTTAAGCAAGAAGATTCTTTGTTGCTCTTAGTCACCAATCATTTTCCTCAATTTAATTGACCAAATATCTGCTTGTTTTCAAAGCAAAAAAGACCACAGAAATCATTCATGTTTGCTTGAGTATAATAAGGCTGGGGTCTTGATCAGGAGTCTCCAAACTTTTTAAACAAAGGACCAGTTTACTGTCCTTCAGACTTTAGAGGGTCCAAAGTGGCCAGTGGGAGTAGAAAATGCCCCAGCGTCAGTGCGAGTAAAAAAAAAAAAAGAATCGCACTGTGCCGTGCCTGTAGTCAGTAGAAGGAGGAATAGTGCCCCACCAGTGATATTAGTGGGAGAAATAGTGCCCCGTCATTGGTATTAGTGGGAAGATTAATACCCCATCATTGGTATTAGTTGGAGAAATAGTGCCCCTTCATTATTATTATTTGGAGGAGTAGTGCCCCATTATTGGTATTGGTTGGACAAATAGTGCCCCATTATTGGAATTAGTTGAAAAAATAGGGCCCATTATTGGTATTAGTTGGAGAAAAAAGTACCCCATCATTGGTATTCATGGGAGGAACAGAGTCCCCATCATTGCTATTAGTGGGAGGAACAGTGCCCCATCATTAGTATTTTCTGGAGAAATAGTGCCCCATTATTGGTATTGGAGAAATAATACCATATTATTGGTATTAGTGGGAGGAATAGTGCCCCATCATTGGTATTAGTGGGAGAAATCTTGCCCCATCATTGGTAATAGTTGAAGAAATAGTACCCCATCATTGTTTTTAGTTGTAGAAATCGTACCTCATCATTAGTATTAATTGGAGGATAAGTGCCCTATTATTGGTTATAGTTGGAGGAATAGTGCCCTATTATTGGTTATAGTTGGAGGAATAGTGCCCTATTATTGGTTATAGTTGGAGGAATAGTGCCTAATTGTTTATATTAGTGTGAGGAATTTGCTGGTGTCAGTGGGAGGAATAGTATTCCATCATTGGTGTTGGTGGAAGACAATATTCTCCATCGTTGGTCTTAGCAAGAGGAATGGTTCCTCACTGTTGGTGTCAGTGAAAGTAATGGTGCCTCCTTGTTGGTGTCAGTGGGACGAATAGTGCCCCAAGGGTCGGATAAAGGCAAGCAAAAGGTCGCATTTGGAAACCACTGGTTTTGATCATTATTCCTTCATAGTATTTTTAGTGAAGAAAAAAAAGTTGTTTGCAATGTACAAAATTGGTGCAGGTACAGATTTGCAAGGCATACGGTTGTGTAAATGATCACACAGACAGAATCAAACTGTAATGAACAATAACATTGATAGAAAAGCAATGGTAGCAGAGCCCTCCTATACAAAAATGGTTGAATCATTAGAGGCAGTTGCAAATCTTGTGTAGCCGAGGTTCGGCCTGCCAAAAAAAAAACAGCATTTACTATTGACATGTGTATTGTGGGGTGCATCGTTAGTGTTAAAGTGGGAACAATAAACAATCCATTTTGACCAGCAGCAAGAATAGATCCAGTCACAAACCAGGACAGATTGGCGAGCATAAAAATAAGTCCATGGAAAGATGGAGGAGGGTGATATACCTGCCTAAAAAGAGGGGGGGGGGGGCGACAAGGCTCAAGGTGAAAAGAAAAATAAAGGGGAGAAAAGAAGTGGATGAAAGGAGGGGTGGACGGGAAGGAGGTCGTTGGACGCCAGGGGGAAGGGGATCATTATTCTATAAGGCAGATCTTCATGAATCAAAATCACTATTTCAGAACAATCCAATGGAAACTGCCCTTCTTTAACTCCTACCTTACATGCTCATTCTAGGGGGTTTATAGTTGCTGCCAGCTCTGTTGTTAATTGGAAATCGATTTCCAGGGTGGATCAGTGGCAGACATTTTTTGCAGTTTTGCATTCTTTGTAGTGCAGAACATCCTTTGCAGTCCATTTGATTGGCTTGAGCTTTGCTAATCCTTGCACAGGTCTAAGGGTTGGCAGCACACACACACATAGGATATTCTACGTATGTAGCAGTCCTGTTTCTGAATGCTCGAAGCACCCTGCGCTTTCCAATAAACCCGGGAGGGGGTTCAAACTTCCGAGGGACAGTGCTGATTCCAGAAGTGGGGAAGGGTACCCGTCATAAACCCGTCCCCCCTTCCCCCCTGAAAGGTGCCAAATGTGTCACCGGAGAGGGGGGGGGAGCAGATCAGCGGAAGTTTCACTTTTGGGTGGAACTCCACTTTAATTTTGTTCCAGGTGTGGGACAGAAAGTCCCTGTTCTGCTGCAGGAACACAGCACTGTATACTGTATGTAGTTGAGTCTAAATTCAATCTATATGTGCCCATATTCATCTGTTAGCGAAGCAAATTATTGATAAGAATACTACACAGGATTTATAGAGCGCCAACAGTCTGCATAGTGCTTTTACAAAATATGGGCGGACAGTACATTTAAAATATAATTCAGTTCAAAAGAAATCAGACGTTTGTTTGGGCCCAGGCAAACCATTTAAACTCACCTTAAAGTGATTGTAAAGTCTTGTGTTTTATTTTTTTTAAATAATAAACATGTTATACTTACCTTCTCTGTGCAGTTGGTTTTGCACAGAGCAGCCTGGATCCTCCTCTTCTCGGATCCCTCTTCGGCTCTCCTGGCCCCACCCATCTGTTGCGTGCCCCCACAGCAAGCAGCTTGCTATGGGGGCACCCGAGCCGAGTCACAGCTCCTTGTGTCCATTCAGACACAGAGCTGCGACCTGGCTCCAGCCCCCCTCTCTCTCCTGATTGGCTGAATAATTTTGATTGACAGCAGTGGGAGCCATTCGCAGCTCAGACACTCCTGCAACATCCCTGGATAAAAACGGGCTCAAGTAAGTATTAGGGAAGCTGAGGGAGGCTGCTGCACACAGGTTTTTTATCCTAATGCAAAGAATGCAATAAAGTGTTAACCCTAAAACTAAAATCCCTGCAACTATAGATCTCCACAATCTAACACAAACCTATCTATCTAGCCCTATAAAGAAGAAATCAGTACAGAGTAAAACCTTGGATTGCGAGCATAATTCATTCCAGAAACATGCTTGTAATCCAAAGCACTCTTATAGCAAAGCGAATTTCCCCATAAGAAATAATGGAAACTCTGATTCGTTTCACAACCATTTAATTAGAAGTCCTTCAGTTTATAGCCCATATAAAAAGATTGCAGCAATGTGATCGGTTGTGTAACCATAAAATGTCCATCCACAAATGGCGCCTCCACAAGGGGATTAGAAGCAAAATCCAGCAGGAGATACAGCGTATAAAAGAGAAGAGAGGCGCCTCTAAGTGTAGCAATATGGTTACATTTAACCACTTAAGCCCCGGAAGATTTTACCCCCTTCCTGACCAGGGTTTTTTTTGCGATTTTTTTTTTTACTGCGTGACTTTGACGGACAATTGCGCGGTCGTGCGACGCTGTACCTAAACGAATTTCACGTCCTTTTTTTTCCCACAAACAGAGCTTTCTTTTGGTGGTATTTGATCACCTGTGCGATTTTTTTAATCATGCGCTATAAACAAAAAAAGAGCGTAATTTTTGCAAAAATAATATTTTTCACTTTTTTTTATATGAAATTCCCCCCAAAAAATGTAAAAATCAAAATTTTTTAACATTTTCGGCCAAATTGTTTTACGCTACATATGTTTGGTAAAATAAATTGCAAAAAGCGTATTTTGATTGGTTTGCGCAAAAGTTATCGCGTTTACTAACAAAGGGAAAGATTTTTGTCATTTTTGGTGTTTTTTTTTTTTTTTTAACGAGTAATGGCGGCGATCTGCGATTTTTTTTTTTTTTTTTTTTTTTTTTTTTTTTTTTTTGCGGTACTGCGACATTGCGGCGGACAGATCGGACCCTTGACTGACATTTTTGACACTTTTGGGGGTACCAGTGACATTACTGCAGTAATCAGTGCTATATATATGCACTGTTACTGCAAAAATGACACTGGCAGGGGAGGGGTTAACTGTATTGGACAGGGAGGGGTTAAGTGTGTCCTAGGGGCGTGATTCTAACTGTGATGGGACAGGTCTCCTAGTGTAAAAACAAAGATCAACGGTTCTACATAGTAGAACCGTCTGATCTTCATTTTTACACAGGGGAGAATGACAGGCGGCTTGTTTACATAAGCCGCTCTGTCTTTCTCCCGCTGTACCGGCGATCGTAGTGTGACCGGCGGACATCGGGTCCGCCGGTCACACGCCTGCACTCCTTTGTGAACGAGCCTCGGCGGGCGCGCGCCTCGGCGGGCGTGCGCTCGCCCGCTATTGGCTCTAGAAGGAGTGACAGGCGAGCGACGTAGACCTACGTCACTCTGCCTGGCCGGGGCTGACTGCCGCAGTAAATATACTGTGAGCAGTCGGCAACCGGTTAATGAAGGTTCAACATTTATGAACCCACATGGTTGATGATTATAACAAGCACATCTAAGTATGAAGGCATCCGGGGTATAGCTGTCCACATAGACCATTCTCCGCACCGCTGACAGTCTGCAGTCGTGACCGGGAAGACTGCAGTAGAGCGATCTGAAAGCGAGGCTTGAAGCACTTGTGGAGCGCAGTATGGAAGGGATGACATTGATGGCGGTGCAGAGGACGGTCTATGTGGACAGCTTTACCCTGGGTGCCTACATACTTAGATGTGCCCGTTTTAATCATCAACCATGTGAGTTGCTAAATGTTGAACCTTCATTAAATGTAACCATATTGCTACACTTAGAGGAGTCTCTCTTCTCTTTTATATTCTGTTCTGACGTGACTTATATATCAAGACATCGCTTGTTTATCAAGTCACAATTTAAAATAAACTCCTAAACCAAGTTACTCTTAATCCAAGGTTTTACTGTACATACATTTTTTTGAAGCCGATCCGACCCGATCTCCAGCATTGGAAGCTCTGCAGAGGACACGGCCAATAACAGCTGTGGAATGAATGGGTAGTGACATCACCCATAGACTTACTATGGAGCTTACATTGTGGGCTGCCCTCTCTGCAGCCGCCTACACAGTGAAGCTGCTGCTGACAGCTCAGCGTGGGATCAGGTCGAATCCACTTAAAAAAGGTAAGTATACTGATTTTGTTCTTTAGAGGGCAAGATGGGTTGTTGTGGGATCGTGGAGGTCTATAGATGCAGGGATTTTAGTGTTGGGGTGGACTTCTACTTTTAAGATAAAAAACTCCTGCCTTTACAATCCCTTTAAACATTGAGTTAGCCTTTAAATGTATTTTTTTTTTTTTTAATGATAAATATCAAGTCCCTGAATTTGACTTGGTATTAGCCTCTTTAATCCCCTCTGTACAGTGAGGGAAACCCAGCATCAGGAGACAGTTCATTGTGCTGCAGTACTCTTGACCAAAAAGGAAAATGCCGATAAGAGGAGAGGGTCGACTTACTGAGAAATTAGCTCCGTTTTCTGTTTCTCCTTCACTGTTCACTCACAGGCTGGGGGATGGAGGACAAGACCTGTAAGTGTTACCTAAAGCAGAGCTCTGCCCAAAAGGGGAAGCTCGATTGTGTGCTTCCTTCCCCCTCCGCTGCCACATTTGGCACCTTTTGAGGGGGGGGGGGGTACCTGGTTTTGACTGGTACCTGCTCCCACTTCCGGCTGAACTTGCCGCGGCAAACTCAACCGGAAGTTCGGCCCCCTCCTCCTTCCCCCGCCACCGGGCTATTCACAAAGCGCAGCGCATGCGCAGTAGGTAACCGGCTGTGAAGACGTATGGCTTCACTTCCGGCTTCCCTCTGTGGAGATGGTGGTGGCAGCTCACGCGAGCCGATTGAAAAATTAGCTCGAGTGAAGAAACTGCTGGATTCCTGGACAGGTATGTGTCCTAATATTAACCACTTGCCTTTTTTCAAACAAATAGAGCTTTCTTTTGGTGGTATTTAATCACTACTGGGGTTTTTATTTTTTGCTGAGCAAACAAAAAAAGACCGAAAATTTTGAAAAAACAAAACAGTTTTTATAGTTTGTTATAAAACTTTGCAAACAGGTAATTTTTCTCCTTCATTGATGGGTGCTGATGAGGCGGCACTGGTAGGCTGCACTGATGGGCACTGGTAGGCTGCACTGATGGACACTGGTAGGCTGCACTGATGGACACTGGTAGGCTGCACTGATGGGCACTGGTAGGCTGCACTGATGGGCACTGGTAGGCTGCACTGATGGGCACTGATAAGGTGGCACTGATGGGCGGTGCTGAAGGGCACTAATAGGCGGCACTCATGGGCACTGATAGGCACTAATAGGTGGCACTCATGGGCACTGATAGGCACTAATAGGTGGCACTGATGGGCAATGATAGGCACTGGTAGGTGACACTGATGGGCGGTGCTGAAGGGCACTAATAGGCGGCACTCATGGGCACTGATAGGCACTAATAGGTGGCACTGATGGGCAATGATAGGCACTGGTAGGTGACACTTATGATGGGGCACTGATAAGTGTCACTGGTGAGCAATGATAGGTGGCGCTGGTGGGAACTGGTAGGTGGCACTGGTGGATGACACTGGTAGGTGGCACTGGGGGCACAAATAATTCCTTTCCTCTTTGGGACCGATGTCCCTCTGACAGCAGCCGTCAATTTTTATTTATTTTTTTCCTTTTCACACTGACAGTGCTAGAGCATCACAACGCTACCGGTGTCCATAGCCTACGGTCGGCTGGCTTGTAATGACAACCGATGCGGCTGAGGAGCCGCTTGGCTGTCATTACATGGAGCGGGAGGGGACGTCCCCCCCCCCCCCTCCCGCCACCTTCCGCGGCTTGCCCGGGTCTCCCGTCCCAACGGAAACCAGGGCAAGCAACCTGCACGGCCGCCAAAGGCCCGATCAGAGCCACATTCGGCTTTGATCGGGTCTCCATGCAAAAACCCAGAATGATGTCATGACGGTGGGACCGGAGACCCGGGCATCCTACCTCCACCGCCACCGCCGAAGAGAAGACCCGGTGTAGCATGACATCACTTCCGGGTACTCGGCGCCGAATAAAAAAAACTGACGGCATTAAAAACAGCCAAACTTGCCATTTGGAATGCTTTTCAGTGCCGAGGAGGGGTTTGAGGTCTTTTAGACCCCCAGATCCCTCCACAAGGAGTACCTTTAGAAAATAAAAACATTTTTTTTTACATGTCCGAAAAATATCGGCCGATACCGATATCCGATGACCAAAATCGCATTAAAAAAACGATATCGGTCGATTTACTAGTTACAAGGTCATGTAAATCTTATACATTACAGAGTTACTATGGCAGGTAAAACAGCACTCATAAGTACATTCGCTTTTCAGTTTTAAAGTTCGAGTTCAGCTTTAAATTCGATACGGTATCTGGCTCAGGACTTTTTTTTTTTTTTTTTTTTTGTGCTCAATGAATTATTATATATGGAATTATTTTTAACTTTATTGTAGATTTCATACTTCTGTGTGCATCTGCTCTCCCACAATGGAATTATGCAAGAAATCTTTTTAATTTGAAATCCCCTCCAATCTGTATTACCAATGTGCATTCCATTAGAATAAAAATTGAAGTTATTTGTGATGTCATTTCTCGTACATGGGAGAATCTGTGCTGAAAATCCAGATGATTATCCGGGAGCAGCTCTCCGGTCCTGTAAATAAACATGTCATCGATGTAATGCCTAGAATTGGATGGGGAAATTACAATAGCATTGTGACTCCTGGTGGTGGACGGATCCATGACACCATGTACATTCCTTCTGTATTGCTAATATGACACTGCGATGTGACTGCCCCATCTCGTCTAGATAACAATGCCCTTGTGTTACAGGAAAATAAGATTGCATACTGGATAAATCATCCCATTCTCTAGTCAATATCTGACAGAAAGATTAAATAGTTTTTGCAGTGATATTGCAAAATTGTTCTGTGTACAAAATAACTGTCTTTTTTTTATTTTTTTTAGATTTTATTTTTTTAACCATTTCCCAGTGTATGTCCTTGGATTTTAGTGGTTATACCAGGATGATGCTTGCACCAACAGGCATCATCTCAGTATTATTGTTTGAAGCCGGGAATCCTTTTTCCGGCAGAAGTGATCAGAGTGGCTAATTAGCCACTCGATCACTACTGCGGGTGGTGGAAGGGGGTCCCAACCCCCTCCCGCCGCCTCTCCTGGTCTCTCTGGTCCCATCACGGAGGCCGGGAGCGCTATGCGCCAGGCGGCGATGGCTGCCTGGTACAGAGAGAGAGGAACTGACCATTCCCCTCTCTGTAACCCTGGAAACCGGGAGCGACGAGTAGTCAGCACTTCCAGTTCCACCCTTTTGTTTACCTGGCCACTAGCGGCCAGAGAAGCGACTGATTGGACCCATCTTGGTCTGACCGGCTGCATGGGGGGGCCAGAGGAGAGATTTGGGGTCTAATAGACCCCAAATCTCTGCATAAAGAGGACCTGTCATGGCCCATGCTTTTGCAAGGGATGTTGTTCATCCCTTGTGATAGCAATAAAGTTTGTACAAAAAAATGTGCGAAAGTGTAAAAAAAGTGTAAAAAAAAACAAACTATAAAATAAATTTAAAAGTAAAAAAAAAAAAAATGTAAGCGTCCTGTCCCACTGTGCTTACGCATATGCTACTCCCACACGCATATGTAAATGGTAATCGCACCATGCATGTGAGATATTGTTGCGAACGTCAGAGCGAGAGCAATAATTGCAGCACCAGACCTCCTGTGCAACTCAAAACTGGTAACCTGTAAAGGCGTTTAAAGCGTCACCTATGGAGAATTCTAAGCACCGTAGTTTGCCGCCATTCCACAGGCAGACGCAATTTTAAAGCAGTATATGTTAGGTATCTATTTACTCGGTGTAACATCATATTTCACATTATACAAAAAAATTGGGCTAACTTTACTGTTTTTTTTTTTTTTTATTCATGTGTTTGTTTTCCCCAAAAAATTGAGTTTGAAAAAAACCGCTGCACAAATACCGTATGACATAAAAAAGGGCAACAAACACAATTTGATTCTATAGGGTCTCTGGTGAAAAAAAAAATATAATGTTTGGGGGTTCTAAGTAAATTTCTAGCAAAAAAAAAGTAGATTTTTACATCTAGGATCGAAGTGACAGAAAAGGCTTGGGTAGGAGGTGATTAAAAGCTGAACTCCAGGCAGGTAAATACAGACGTCATACGTATAGGAGCTGTTTTACCTGCCTAAGTATTTGTTTTTCTACTCATCCAGCTCTCAGATTAACCACGTTCTGCCGCACAGCTCTGTCTGGCAGGGCAGGAGACCAGATTTTTCTGTGCTACAATTTAATGACACTTCCAGGTCTTGTCCTTCCCCCAAGCCTGTGACTGGACAGTGAAAGAGGAGCAGCGGACTGATGAGTAGTGATTGACCGATTATCGGCAATGCCGATATATGGGGGGCTGATCAGCACTCTCCCCGATATATCGCAATCGGCCAATGAGGTTACCGATATTGCCGATATTTCGGGAAAGTGCTTGTACCAGGGTGACACCTGCAGCTAGAGGCATTGCCCCGGTACCGGCGTCCATAGCCGACGGTCGGCTGTTTTGTAATGTCATTACAAGGAGCGGGAGGGGACGTCCCCCCCCCCCATCCGCCACCTTCCGTGGCTCGCCCCCCCTCCCATCCCACCAGGAGACCCGGGCAACCAGCCTGCATGGCCGCAGGAAGACCTGATCAAAGCCGCATTCAGCGCTAATAAATCGGGTCTCCGTGTAAAAACCCGGAAGTGATGTCATGACATCACTTCCGGGTACTCAGCGCCAAATTAAAAAAAATTGCAGCATTCAAAACAGCCAAACTTGGCGTTTTGAATGCTTTTAAGTGCAAAGGAGGGGTTTGGGGTCTTTTGGACCCCCAGATCCCTCCACAACGGTACCTGTCAAGAAAAAAAATAAATAAATTTTTTAAATGTATAAAAATTTAGGCCAATATCAGCCAATAACTATATTTAATGGCCAAAATATCGGTATCTGTATCGGCTTTAAAAAAACAATATTGGCCGGTCACTACTCTGCAGTACTATTTCAAAATCCAAGTCAATATCGGGTACTAACATTGCTTGCATTAATAATACATTTAGGTGATTTTAAAGTCTCGTCTTTTTTTTTTTTTTTTTTTTTAACATGTTCTACTTACCTGCTCTGTGCTGTTGGGTTTGCATAGGGCAACCTGGATCCTCCTCTTCTTGGGTCCCTCTTCACTGCTCCTGGCCCCTCCCTCCTGTCGAGTGCCCCCACAGCAAGCAGCTTTGGACCTGCCCCCTCTATCTCATGATTGGCTAGCTGACTTGATTGACAGCAGCGGGAGCCAATTGCACCACTGCTGTGTCTAAGCCAATCAGAAGGGAGAGTCCCGGACAGCCGAGGCACTTGTTGACATCGCTGGATAGAGATGGAGCTCAGGTAAGTATTAGGGAGGATGAGGGCGGCTGCTACATACAGAAGGCTTTTTATCTTAATGCATAGAACGTTTTTCCCCATGATTATTCTCCTTCAGAATCACAGTAGTATGAAAATCGCATTTAAAACTCGTCAGAAAAGTCATACTGAAATTGCACCACGTCAGGAGTGCTCAACCTTCTGAAGAGCAAGGGCCACTTAAGTGATTTGGTAACCAGTTGCGGGCCACAATGAAATGACATGGTTCTGAATTTTGAATTATTTTATTTTGATTAGCATTATGAACATTTTCCTCCTGCAGCGGCTGAATCATGCAGGAAGTAGAGAAGGAGAAGCCGGCTTTCAGCTGCTGCAGGAGGAAAATGGAGAGGATTGGTTCCTGTATATACTGCTGCTGCAGCCCCTTCTATTCAAATAACAGAATGTGACAGGGGGAGGCTACATGGGCTCTTTTGAGCATGGGATGGGGTCACCATTGCGACCCCTGCCGCTACACCAGTGGTTTGGGAGGGGTTGTGGTAAAAAGGCATCTCATCTATCTGATTTTACCCCACCCTGCAAATATAAATGAGCCTGTCCTGAGCCTCCTATAAGGCTGCTTTCACACTGCGCGGTGCACCTGCTGCTCTTTTACGAGTTAGCTGCATTTTGCCATAGACTTTAAAGTTCTTGCGGGTGTGATGCACTTTCTAAAAGCGCACCAAACCGCATGATAAAATAGAAGTGCACTATGCTGGTTTGAGGTCACAGCCCACATCAAAGGGCTCCAAGAGCCACATCAAAGGGCTCCAAGGGCCACATCAAAGGGCTCCAAGAGCCACATCAAAGGGCTCCAAGGGCCACATCAAAGGGCTCCAAGGGCCACATCAAAGGGCTCCAAGGGCCACAGGTTGAACTCCTCTGCACTACATAATCGCATTGGAAATCAGATGATATCGCAGTTGCTCTAGTGTTAACCAGGCCTAAAAAAATTTTCACATTTTGAGTTTTCAAATTCTACAAAAGTCACTACAAATGTTCTGCATGATCTAGTAAATGCTTTCTTCAATCAGGACAACTGACACTGACCTTGCTTGGATTTTGGGGAAATCCCAAAAAGACTACCTAGTGAGTGGTCACAGATAAAAATCTTCTAATTTAATACATTTATTGCTGAATTCTATGTCCTCCATCAGCGAAAGTGAAGTGAGATGAATCAACTGTACATCTTACGTGTCCCGCTTGTCTGCTGTCCAGTTAAAGTGGGGTACACACTATAAGAAAATCGGGAGAACGATCGTCCAATTTTCCTCGTTGTTTCACAGCAAATCAGAACCTATGAGGCTTTTTTTTTGCTTGTTTCTGATAATGTGCAGTCTTTCCTTTCTGATTTTTCTTGTACAAAAATCGTACGAAAACAGTACACTTTAAACTAAAATCGTTCCTTTTTTTTTCTCGTACAAGAGAGATTTTGGAGTTTGTCCCTTCGAGAATTTTCATACGAATTTTCGTTCATCGGTTGCTGTGAAACAACGAGGAAAATCGGACGATGGTTCGCCCGATTTTCCTATAGTGTGTACCGCACTTACATTTCAGGGACTTTCAGTTATCTAGCAGCTGCATTTCCTCTCCACCAGCCGAAAAAAAAAAAAAAAATCCAAGGAGAAGTTATGCTATTTTCTGAAAGACTACAGAGCATATCTGATATAACACAGGGGACGGAGCTCCATGAAATTGCTCTTTTATAAGAAAAGCCCCTTGTGAGCACAGAGGCGGTTGATGATTTGTATTAGTATTGAGTTTCTATATGGCTCTGTAATTGTATAAGGGTGGACCTGTATGTCTTACCTCTTTGAAACCATTGCCTTGGTGAGTGGCTCCATTTTGGTTAGAGATTTGGACCTGCTATAAGCATATATGGGCGTAGAGACCTGCATTGCTTATTTTCTGCAGACCTAACTTGAAGTCAGCATCTACAATGAAAAGCCGGCCATACTTGGATCAAAATTCGTCCGGTTCAGCAGAGACTGGCTGAATTTCGATCCATGTATGGGCTAGCTGGTTTGACTTGTATACAGGAAGGATCCCCGCTGGCAGAATATATTCGTTCAGGGAGAGTGATTCCCCCTTCCACATCAAATGTGTGGATGGGGGAATCCATTTTTTTTTATTTTTTCGTTTAACCTGCTGGTTGAATGAGGGAAAAAGAAAATCCTGTATGACCTGCTAGCTCTACCCAAACCTGTGTTTACTGCTGCTATGTTAGTATAAATATCTATATTACTATACTTCAAGCTTTCTGCACAGTATGAGAGAAATGTCCAGTTGTTCACCTACCTACAATAACTACCAATGTAAGGGAGCATTTTCCTACCGACATTTGAAAGCGAAATATGGGGTTCTTTAAAAAAAGAAAAAAATTATATATATATATATATATATATATATATATATATATATATATATATATATACTCACTCAGCCTCTTAGCGAGCTGCTGAGAGCCTAAGCCAGCCGCTCCCACCCTCTCCACAGCCCAGCGCTGCAGGGACAAAGTTAAAAGCCAGAGACTGATGGTCACTGGCTCTCTGCTCACTGAAGATGGAGAACTAAGCAATCAGCAGTCATTGGTTGCTCAGTTTTCAGTCTTTATTAGCAGCGGGGGACAGATGCAGTATCGGATCCATACTGCATCCATCTAGGTGAGTGTATATGTATATATATACATACATATATATATATACTGCATCTGTCCCCCGCTGCTAATAAAGACTGAAAACTGAGCAACCAAAGACTGCTGATCGCTTAGTTCTCACTCTTCAGTGAGCAGAGAGCCAGTGACCATCAGTCTCTGGCTTTCAACTTTGTCCCTGCAGCGCTCTATGGAGCGCTGGGTTGTGGAGAGGGTGGGAGCGGCTGGCTCAGGCTCTCAGCAGCTCGCTAAGAGGCTGAGCGAGCTGCCAGTCCAGTTATCTGGGTGGGTACTGACTGTAAAGACGGGATCAATACAGAGCCTGGACCGGTTGAATGACCTCAATAAACAGCGTCTTATAGCCCACTTTTGGCTTAGACCGGGTCACTGGAGTACAGAATGAACTGCACCCCTGTGATCCATAGGAGAAATATAGCCAAAATAGCTTTGCCATGCTTCTCCTTTAATGTAAGAGGTCACTTTTACATCGACCACCAGTGCAAGGATTTTTTTTACTCTGACCACCAATGTAAAAGGGCATTTCTCCACTGATCACTAATGTTAGAAGGTATTTATCCACTGACCACCAATGTAAGTATAGCAGGATTTCCAGGCATTGGGCCTGATGTGGGTCTGCCATTGTTACCGGGAACACTTCCAACACATTTAAGCTGAAAACCCAAGTGTGAGAGCTGAGACAATGACCATTCCGGAATCTTTGGTTTATTTTGTGATAGGGATGGGAGAAAGGAATGAGTGGGATACTCCTCTGGCTCAACTAGGTTTAACTGGGACACTTTGTAGAAAAAATGCCTGTTAGCGCTGTCCTGACGCCAGCTGAATGCCGACCAATGCTTCCTGGCGCTTGAAAATATTGTTTTGCTGAACTGTGCTGAAACTTCGACTTTAACTCCTTGGTTAACTAAGATCTAGGACTGTAATAATCCTTGACTCTTGGCACTCTGTCTAGCTCAAAAGCCCTGCGAATGACTCCCTCCAGCCCTTCACTGACTGAGGTAGCTCCGTATAACTGCTTGTGCTGCTGCAACCCTTAACACTGTACACTTAACTCTTCAGGGACCAACCGCTGGCGCCCCCCTTTACACTCAGGGTCCTCTCACTAGGCCCCCCCCGTCTGACACTTCAGGGTCTTCTCACTAGGCACCCCCTCTGACACTTCAGGGTCCTCTCACTAGGCACCCCCTTTGACACTAGCTGGCTCCTGGATCCCTGGGACCTTCACCGGAGTGGTCCCCTCTACACTAGGCAGACCCTCAGGGGCAAATCACAGTACTCACGAACTTGGCATGCTTTCCTGGAACTGCACCCCTCTATCTCCACTGGTCCTCGTCACACCGGATCCTCTCTGCAGCTCAGCTCAGCTCAGCTCTCTCTCTGGACTCTCAGGCAGCCACCCGAGACACCCGTTCTTTCTGACAGGAGGAGAGACAGCCATACACTCCCTCCTGGGACTCTGCTTCCCGCCAAAGAAGCTGCGTCATGCGTTCCCCCTCAGACTTATACCCACTCCCAGAATCCTGTGCGGCAGAGTCTGCCTTTCTGGGGTAGATACAGGCCTGAATGTGCCACTGGTTGGGTTTCCTCCACTGCCCAATGAGAACCCTTCTCATGGAGCCAATGGGGAGACTCCCCAACCTCAATAGCAACACCTGGGAGACATGACAGCCCAGCTGAAAATCATGGTCCTGCTGTTAGACAGCCAAGGCCCATTATACTTTTCCTAGCACCTACCTTGTAGGGTGCTACATAAGAATGTATTTCTCCTCTAACCACCAATGTAAGGAGACGGTTCTCCATTGACCACCAATGTAAAAAGGCATTTCTCATTTGGAGAAGCAGCACATGAAGTGAATCAGGCATGCTGCAGTGCAATGATCATGCTGAATTGAGGGTAGAGCAGAGTGATGGATGAGCTTATGAGTGCTGCGTCCAGTTACAGGCAGGATATAAGGACAAGACTTATAAATTAAGTGAAACTGCACCTGCCTGGTAAGACTGTGCTTTGTGGCAGAGCTGTGTAAATCTGAGGACTGGATGGACAGAAATACAAGCCCTTTGGCAGGTAAAACAGCACTTTTTACACTATATTGCCAAAAGTATTGGGACGCCTGCCTTTACACGCACATGAACCTCAATGGCTGCCCAGTCTTAGTCTGTAGGGTTTAATATTGAGTTGGCCCACCCTTTGCAGCTACAACAGCTTCAACTCTTCTGGGAAGGCTGTCCACAAGGTTTAGGAGTGTGTCTATGGGAATGTTTGACCATTTTTACAGAAGCGCATTTGTGATGTCAGGCAATGATGTGGACGAGAAGGCCTGGCTCGCAGTCTCTACTCCAATTCATCCCAAAGGTGTTCAGCCCTCAATTATCCACCTATAGTTTAAATATTTATTTTAGGTTTACTAACCCTTTAGGCACACATATTGGCCTTATATTGTTGGGCACAGCATAGAAAATGTGTTATGCTTGCCATCAGGATTTACCATGCAGGACAGCAAAGAAAAAAAGGATGTAAGGGAAGAGGAGCAGGAAAGTGGAATTAGTGGTGCAGCTGGAAATGGCTTGTAAATAAAGATGAATGGAGACAGATATCCACTGAACCTGCCAACAAATTCATCATATGATTAAGGCTTGAAATGTGCAAATTAGAAGCTGCCAGCCGTCAGCCACCCACACAAGAATAAGCGCTGTCATCGCAGGAACCAGATAGCTTTCTGTCTTCTACAACTGAGTGGCATTGTCTGCCTGTAAAAGTTTAAGGGTCCATATACTTATCTGCGATGCATTAACGCACGCGTGTTAATGAGCATTATGGCGCACATTAATGTGTGCTGCATAAAGGCACGCTATTGAAATAAATAGGCTACCAGTGAATCTTAATGTCCCAAAAGGCCAATTTTTGTAACAAAAAAACTGCCGTGCTCCAACTCCTATGCATTAGAGTGCCATTCAAACTTAAACCAGAACTGAAGAAACAAAATTAAAAATTGTGATCATTCAGGCTCTTTATTGCAGAAGAGACATACAATGTATTAGCTGCCTGTTCACAATCCCCTGTAGAATGTACACTGAGTTGTGCATGCCTGTGTGCCGGTATGACTGCATGCCTGCTCATGCCCGGGGATTGATGCCATCCAATGCTGGACAAACATGGCCGAAGACTGGCACCCAGAAGACACCAGGAAGGACCACGTGGCCGCCGGACGGTTGGAGCATAGGAAATTATATGTGTATTTTGTCTCTATTTAATGTAAAATGCACGCTGATGTCCGCTTTACCACATTGCAGAAGTAAAATTGAGCCCTAAGCCCAACTCTGTCTGTGTTTGGATGACTGCACAGGTGCAAGAGTGACATCATCCTGTGCTGGCCAATGGGGACTGAATACCGGTACCCTAAAGAAGCCAGGGAGAAGATGCTGGTGAGGGACCACTGGAGCATTTGTCCTTTATTTCTCTCTTGTAACATGCACTTCGACATGCCCTTTACTGAAACGCAGAAGTATAATTGGGCCCTTAAGCCCAACTCTGTCCTCCTTCTTTTTTTTTTTTTTTTTTTTAAACCGAGCTCCAGCCAGTGTTTTAAAATTAATTAAACGCAGGTTGCAATACTCACCTCCTCTCTGGCACTGTCCCCTGCAGTACCTCTACTCTGCCACAAGAGTGTTTTGGTTTGAAAGATGCCCTGCAATATTCAGCTCAGAAGACTGAACAAAGGTCATCATTGCCCCACCTTTTAGTGATGTTACAGGTAAAGTGATATGATGCAGAAAGCAGTGCTGACATCATTACATCAGTAATGACACATCATTCAGAATTCTGTGAATGGGAGAACTACAACTACCATCATCTATTGTGGCTGACCGCTTGTAGTTCTCAGTGAACTACCAAGGCGCTGATGAACGCTGTAAGTAATTCATTGTTTCTTCCTGTCATTCAGTAACTGCCTTCTGTACGATATGAGATATGGGCAGACAGCTACATTGACATTATCCAGGTGCATTGCACTCACGATCTTTACAGTCAAATTAAAAAAATAAAAATAAAATAATGAGTATTGATTATTTTAAAAAAAAAAGGTGAACTTAGCCTTTAACCACTTGCCGACTGCCTAACGCCGATCTACGTCGGCAGTCAGCCCCTCACAGGCAAAGTGACGTAGGGCTACGTCACTAGCTTGTGAGGGTCTAGGGAGCGAGCGCGCGCCCCCGGAGGCGCGCTCCCGCGTGGTCACGGACCCCCCCCCCCGCGCGTGTGACCAGCGGACCCGATGTCCGCCGGTCACTCGGCGATCGGCGGGGGAGAGGGAGAATGTCAGGCAGCTTGTGTAAACAAGCCACCTGTCATTCTCCTCGCTGTAAAGACACTGATCAAACGGATCTAGTATGTAGATCCGTTGATCAGTGTCCTTACAGCTCAAGCCACAGCCAATCACAGTAGAAAGCACGCCCCTAGGGATACACACAGCCCCTCCCTCCCAAATAAAGTTAACCCCTTCACAACCAGTGTATTTTTACAGTAACAGTGCATATATATAGCACTGATTACTGTAGAAATGTCACTGGTAACCCCAAAAGTGTCACAAATGTCAGTCAAGGGTCCGATCTGTCCGCCCCAATGTCACAGTACCGCAAAAAAAATCGCAGATCGCCGCCATTACGCGTTAAAAAAAAAAACAACAAAAATGACAAAAATCTTTCCCTTTGTTAGTAAACGCGATAACTTTTGCGCAAACCAATCAAAATACGCTTTTTGCGATTTTTTTTTTTTTTTTTTTTTACCAAACATATGTAGCATAAAACAAATTGGCCGAAAATTTTAAAAAATTTAGATTTTTCCTTTTTTTTGGGGGGGAATTTCATATAAAAAAATGTGAAAAATATTGTTATTTTTGCAAAATTGACGCTCTTTTTATGTTTATAGCGCGTGATCAAAAAATCGCACAGGTGATCAAATACCACCAAAAGAAAGCTCTGTTTGTGGGAAAAAAAGGACGTCAAATTCGTTTAGGTACAGCGTCGCACGACCGCGCAATTGTCCGTTAAAGTCACGCAGTGCCGAATCGCAAAATATCCCCTGGTCAGGAAGGGGGTAAAATCTTCCGGGGCTTAAGTGGTTAAACAACTCCTGCACTTTACCTCTATACAGGAGCTTATTGTAATAAAGACCCGGTCACTGCTGCTCTCTCTCCTTGTGCAGGGTGACTGGTCTGTCTCCGCCCCCTCCTATAGTTTCCTGCAGGTAGCCTGTAGTGGGTGGGACCTGCTGGGTCCCTTTCATGTGTCCCAAGCATCCCCAGCCTCAGGAGAGGGTCCCATAGAAGTCTATGTGTCTGTAATGTGCAGGCATGGCCAGGACAGGGAAGGAATATACAAGGTTGAATGTAAGGAACAGTGGAGGCTGTGGCCATAGGATTGAGGCTTTGTATGTATCTGGGGAGAGGGAGTGTCAGCTGCTGGTGTGACCAGAAATGCATGGACTGCTACAGAGCATGTCAGGCACAAATACAGTGTAAAATAATATAATTTATTTAAAAATAAGTGAACAACATATATTGCACATGACCAGTACGCCAAACGGTGTAAAACAAACCAGAGAACCAAACAAGCAGTGACACACAATGCACAACTGCCCAAGTCAAAGTTCACCTACCCTTTATCCCCGGTTCACATCTGTGCGGTTTCCATCAGCTGCGTTTGCTCAGGCACAGCAGCCTATTTGTTTAAATGTGCTGCTGTAGTTTTGATCCACCGATCCCCGCTGTGCAGGCGGATGACTCTGTGTGCGGAGATGGAGCTGTCAGATCCATGCTGTCCTCTATGGGGAGATCGGATGAGAATGGACCGCCTGTCTGTTCTCATCTGATCCCATCCGATCCGATCCTCCAGACGGATGGAAAATAGGGTTTCCATCCATACGGATTTCACGGACAGGATCGGATTGGAGAGCAGCAGGTGTCAGCGGTCATGTCACCGCTGACATCCGCTGCCCCATAGGGATGCATGGAGCATCCGATCAGGTCCGCCGAAAAAACTGACAGGCAGATTGGATCGGATCGCCCGTGTGAAAGGGGCCTTAAACAAATTTAGGTGGCGTTATATCATAGGGAAGTACAAGCATTGATAGTGTAGAGGCTGCAGTTTTTAATCCAAGTCACTCTGATTCTAAATTTGCTGTACAATAGTCTGATCAAAAAAGGATGAATTTTGTCTGCATCTTTCCCCCCTTTTTTTTTTTCCTTTTTTTTTTAGACTGATTTACTTTTTAGAAGAGTTTAAGGATATGACAATTTCTGTAATATCCACTAGATGGCAGGCTTAACTCACTTATTCCTCTAGTTCTCTCGCACATTTTATACACAGAATATGTATACACGCACCTTTTTTTATTTTTTTCATTCAACCAGCAGGTTGAACAGGAAAAAACTGTCAGACCCCCACATCAGGTGATGTTGATGCAGGGATCTCACCCATTGTGCTACTGATAGGGGTTCCCTTCTGCTAAACTGGCTGGCCTTAGAGGCTATCTTCAAAATCTGAATGTTACGAATGTTAGTGCAAATAAAAAGATTATTAGTACAGTAGTTGTTTTTGGAAAACTAATGCCTGAATCGGTTTACATTTTAGTCAATTTTATTTATTGTAAACTTTTTGTAGTTTTTTCCAAAAACATTTACTTTTAGGCCTCATGCACACTGGATGTTTTTACAGCGGCTGTTTTTAGCGTCCCCAGCATGTTATCCTATGTCTCCATTCACATATAGGCTGTTATCAGCAGTTTTTGGCAGGGACGTTTTGTGGCTGGAAAAACCCCCCAGAACTAGTGGGTTTAAGAGGCTATTTTCAGCTTTAAAAACGCTCTAACTCTAAAAAAAAACTTAAAAACGCGGCTATTCCGTGTTTATCAACGTTTTTTGAGCCATAAGATTTTGTGGGAATATAGTTTAGCTAAAAAAGTTAAAAAAAGCAGAAAAAAGCTGAAAAACTTCTACAGCTTTCTACTGACATTTTGATAACGTCCAGTGTGCATGAGGCCAAAATATAAAAATTTAATAAATAGTTCTATGATTTTGCAAATCAGTCTGGGGTTCGGTTCACATTGGTGTGATGCGGTAACCCCGCAAATCCACTGCATCGCACCCGACTCGCAAGTAGTTCACACTGCCATATGCGAACTGCTGGGAGTGTCAATACAAAGTTAATGACACCCCCAGATCAGCTCCCGACAGCTACTGTTTTTGGCGTGTACGGTCCGCACAAGCCCATAGTGGCGATTCATGTGAGTGCAATTCTACTTTGAATGTGAATCAATTAAAGGATAATAGCAGTATACACGTAGATGCCTCATTATCTTTATTCACATATCATGTCCATGGGATGTTGAGAGATCGATCCAGGAAGTGCCATTTTTTATTGAGGATTCAATGTTGGTTTAATGCTTCAGTGAGGTGAAAGGCCACCTGGTGGCTAAACGGTGGTGGTGTCACTTGCACTTTTATATGGAAACATCTATCAAGCACTTTATTGAATTTTAAACCACGGTTATATTTATATTTTAGTGGACTCTTATGCACTTTACTTTGAATGCACTTTACGAACATTATATATTGCACCTAAGAGGAATATATATTGCACTGTAAGCGAGTTTATTGATTTATATGATGCACATTGTCCCTTTATTTGATTTTATATAGCGCTGTATACATATTTGTCTACACCCCCAGATCAGTTCACATATCGTAGTGCGAACTATCAATTCGGACAGGAATCGGATCGTATGGGTGTGAACACCCATGTAATCTGATTCTGGTGCGGACCTAAAAAAGGGTCCTACACGGTTTTGGTCCGAATGCGATGCGAATTCAGCCATACAGTCTGTATGGCTGAATTCACATTGCACAGACATTGCATGTAATTTGCATAGCGGTACAAATCACATGCAATGTCTGAGATCCCTATAGTGTGAACCGTCACTGAGCTTTCATTGGGCTTTGGACTTGGAAGTAACTCAGATGCAGAAAAATGACTTGACTAATGCCCCGTACACACGTTCAGATAATCGGATGACTTATCGTTTGCATTTTGTTGCATGATACTAACATCGAATTCAACAATGCGTACAAAGCGTATGATTTTTGTCGTACGATTCGAGGAAAAGCTTTCTGCTTAGCTATGTATCAGATGGTGCAAAACAAAAACAATGGCAACCAGGCTTTTTTCGTGCTATTTTAGTGTTTCTGAGCATGCGCGGTCTTTGTCGATCGATTTTTAGTGTTAGTGTACTGATGAAACGATTGTCGTTCGCGAGGCTATCATACGACAGAAGTTTTCCTGTTTGTCCCTTCGGATTTTGTTGGATGAACTGTCGTGAGCGGCTGTCGAAAGCTGTGTACTAACGATTAGATTATCGTGCGATCAGGTCGAAAGCGAGTTTTATCGTACGATTATCGGAACGTGTGTACGAGGCATTGGGATGCATGTAAAATCAAAGAATAATACAAATCTGTGTCACATTACCTATTCTTCAATTCAAATATTATTTAATTCAAACTGGTGCTTCATTGTGGCCTTGGCCAGACAGATAGAAGTTCTGGCCGAACTCCTCTTAAAAAAAAAAAAAAAAAAAATGATTCCCACCATAATTTTTTTTTTTTTTCTGTGTGCAATTTGCTGAGGAGCCAGGTCAACTATGGCGAGGCCTGTTCTGAAGGGAACCTGTCCTGTTAGAGACAAAATATTAATCAAAAATCCATAAAAAACACAATACAAATTTTATAACTTGAGTTGCAGTTTAGCAAATAATAAAAGTATTTGATCCCCTACCAACCAACATTAGTTCTGGCTCCCACAGACTGGCTACAGTATGTGCTTATGTGGTACACAGGTTACTCCTGTCAATTTAAGAAGATGAACCTAATGACAACTCGTTGTATGTATTTACCACTCGCCGACCGCCGCACGACTATTTACTGTGGCGGTCAGCCCCTCACAGGCAAAGTGACTTAGTACTACGTCGCTAGCCTGTGAGGCTCTAGGGAGCGAGCGAGCGCTGCTGGAGGCACGCTCCCGCTCGCTCACGGACCCCCCCCCCCCGCGCGTGCGACCGGCGGACCCGATGTCCGCCGGTCACTCGCGATCGTCGGTTACACCAGGAGAAAGGCAGGCGGCTAATGTAAACAAAGCCACCTGTCATTCTCCCCTGTGTAACAGCAGAGATCATACGGTCCTGCTATGTAGGACCGTAGATCTCTGCTGTTACATCACAAGCCACATCCAATCACAGTTAGAAGCACGCCCCTAGGGACACACTTAACCCCTCCTTCTCAAATAAAGTTAACCCCTTCCCTGCCAGTGTCATTTTTACAGTAACAGTGCATATGTATAGCACTGATTACTGTAGTAATGTCACTGGTAACTCCAAAAGTGTCAAAAATGTCAGTCAAGGGTCTGATCTGTCCGCCGCAATGTCGCAGTCCTGCAAAAAAAATTGCAGATCGCCGCCATTACTCGTTAAAAAAAAAAAATAAAAATGACAAAAATCTTTCCCTTAGTTAGTAAACGCAATAACTTTTGCACAAACAAATCAAAATACGCTTTTTGTGATTTTTTTTTTTTCCACCAAGCATATGTAGCAGAAAACAAATTGGCCAAAAAATGTTAAGATTTTTTTGATTTTTACATTTTTTTTTGGGGAATTTCATATAAAAAATGTGAAAAATATTGTTATTTTTGCAAAATTGTCGCTCTTTTTTTGATTATAGCGCATGATCAAAAAATCGCACAGGTGATCAAATACCACCAAAAGAAAGCTCTATTTGTGGGAAAAAAAGGACGTCAAATTAGTTTAGGTACAGCGTTGCACGACCGCGCAATTGTCTGTTAAAGTCAGTGCCGAATCGCAAAAAAACCCCTGGTCAGGAAGGGGGTAAAATCTTCTGGGGCTTAAAGAGGAAGTAAACCCTCCTCAGGAAGTTGTACCTATAGGTAAGCCTATGATAAGGCTTACCTATAGGTACTGTAAATATCTCCTAAACTTGCACCGTTTAGGAGATATTTACCTTTAATGGAGCCAGTGCCGTTCCTTCAGAGCCCCGTGCCGTGACCGTCGGCTCCCGCGCGCGTGCGCGGGAGTGACGTCACCGCGGCTCCGGCCAATCGGATGGCCGGATGCCGCGATCCCGGAAGACGGGCGACATGTCATGTCGCCCGTCATACAGGTAAGAGAGCGGCACGGCGGGGGCTCGTTCTAAGGTAAGTATTTCATAATGAGCTAGTATGCGATGCATACTAGCTCATTATGTCTTTCTCTTGCAGGTTGTAAAAAAAAAAAAAAATTTTTTAAACGAGTTTACAACCTCTTTAAGTGGTTAAATTTGTTTTTTTTTTTTTTGTTTTCCATTTTGCTACACATATTCTGCTGCCTTTTCTACAAGGAAAGCTGAAACGTGGCAAAAAGGGAAAAATAATTACACTACCTCAGGGAAGACTTTATCTTTCATTACCTAGAAAATAGTAGATTATTCTTATGTTAGTGGGGAGTATTTTCTCTGTGAAAACTTTATGAAAAAGCAGATAGGAGCATTTTTATCTTGGTAGAATTCATCAACTGCCCTAAGCAAGTGTGTGTGTGTATTTATATAAAATATTGAATGTATGTTCTTGTATACTGTAAAAAAAGAAAAACTCTCAGACTCTATATTTCCTTTGAAATCATAGTAACCTATAGAATTTATAAGTAACTGAATATTTTAATTTCTTTGTGAGCCCAGTCAGGACTGGTTCTCTTTAAAGTTTATGTATAGATAAAAAACTTAGTTAAATTGAATCAGAAAAGGAAAAATTCCCTGTCCGTTTTTTTTTTTTTCGGGTTCCTTTGGGAAGATTGTCCATCACTTCCTGTCCCAGAGATGCAACAGGAAGTGAGAGAGAGTCTCCACAAAGCAAAGGGAATTTTCCCGTTTGACAGTTGTCACCAAAACAGGAGTCTCCATTAGAAGATTTCCCCCCTCCTCTTGCTCTGGTGTCCGTGGTCATCTGGTCAAACTGAAAGGGTAAGAATACTGACTGCAATAAAAACATTTACTATTAATGTAGTTATTTTAAAAATAGCTATTTTTACTGAATAGTTTTCTAATAACATTATTATGATCATGATCCTTCTGATATATAGAATATAAAATTGATTATGTCTAAGTGAGTATGTTTGAATATCTATCTATCTTTTTTTCTCTTTTTGATCATCGTTTTTATTATGTTTTCATATTTTCCAGTAGTACTTTTTTAATACCAATTTTTACTTTATGAACAATTTAAAATAAGACACTTTATTAACTTAGATCGTTTTAGTTTTCTTAACTACGGTGAAGAGAGCAATTTCTGGTTCCTGAAACCTATTGGCTTTCTGGTTTGGTCTTCTACCCAATCCTATATTAGAATACATTTGTATCTGAACTATTCATTGGTGGTGTGATGATTCAATCTTAGATCCATTAATTTAGCTAAAAAAAAAAAATCTTGATGGGTTCTAAACCCTCCCTACTCTGTCTAAAACTGATTTTCAGATATTTTGACTAAACGGATATGCTAAGAGCCAGTACAAGCACAGCCTTAAGACGCTGGCAGCATGGAAAATCTTTACAATTTCAGGTTACTTTTATAGAGGATATTATGTGTCCTTGAATGTGTCCCCACTCTCAATGCAAATCCGGATGTTGTGCTCCTTACAAGGCCCCTGAAGAAGCGCGTAGGCGCGAAACTTGTCGAGCCTGGAGCTTATAGCGAATTAACAGACGCTCAACCACGGATATGGTCCACTGCCAATAACACCTATTACTTCTCTAAACAATATCTCTTCATACTGATGCAAATCCGGATGTTGTGCTCCTTACTAGGCCCCTGAAGAAGCGCGTAGGCGCGAAACTTGTCGAGCCTGGAGCTTATAGCGAATTAACAGACGCTCAACAACGGATATGGTCCACTGCCAATAACACCTATTACTTCTCTAAACAATATCTCTTCATACTGATGCAAATCCGGATGTTGTGCTCCTTACTAGGCCCCTGAAGAAGCGCGTAGGCGCGAAACTTGTCGAGCCTGGAGCTTATAGCGAATTAACAGACGCTCAACAACGGATATGGTCCACTGCCAATAACACCTATTACTTCTCTAAACAATACCTCTTCATACTGAAACAGCCACTCTGTACAGCTCTACAAAGGGAAGATATAATTTGTTTACCTCTGTATGGTGTAACAATGGTAGTTCGTATCATTCTGTAGTTCTGTGAATATTGCTTAAACATGTGTCTATATTCTCTGTATACTAAGCACATGTACATCTATTTCTCACATTAATGTGTAGTCTCTCAATTTTAAATATTTTTTCTAAATAAATTTATACTGATTTTATATGAGTCTCTTTCGTATGTGCCATTAAAGTCCATATTCCTATACAATTTTCTACTTGTCCCTACACTTGAACATGATCATCAATTTGAACCCCCTAACCTCTAGAAATGTTCCAAAAATGGAAGCTTCGGAACAAAATTCTACAGCAGTATGGTTAGCTCAACATATGGCCCCTGTGGGGGTTTTCGATTCGACAGAGCAAGCCAACAAGTAAGGGGCTAGTGCTGGGCTTTCTTATTAGAAAATCTTTCTTTATCTCAAGGTCATGTCATGGAAGCACCCCCGTAATGAAAATTTACTGTAAAGAAGTAGAAGTTTAAAAGAAAAAGTGAAATTGACCAAAAGCTAGTTTAATTTTATCGAGAACTTTGTGAATTCCATCTACAAGGAAGGAGATGCAACCCAGTAATGCGGATCTTTGTTACCACTTCAGTAAACATTAATATTTTGTTTCCCTTGATTGTTCTCTAACCGCAGGAATGAGGCAACCTTGTCTTCACAAATAACACTCTTTGAATATATGTAAGACAGATAAGAAGAAACAATTTCAAGCAGTTCATTGTTTAACATTTCATCCATTTTGATGTCTAAATGTCACCGTCTTTGCGAAAGGGCTGCGGTGTTTCCCAGGAAATGGATGTGACAAGCGGCCCAAAGATGACATTATCTCAGTTTAGTCTTTGGAAGAGGGCACGGTGGATTTTGTTCTTGCTCCGAGACGCTCGAAGCTCAGATTCAAATGGGAAGAAAGGAAAGATCAAAGATAATCTAAGATAAAATAGACTGAGCTTTGGAATATAGAGGAAGTCATTACTCTGTAAGTCCCCTTCACAGGCCAATATCCTAGCACCGCAGAAGTCAGGGAGCCATGCTGTGATCACCCCCTCTGACAGGTAGATTGTTTTTTTGTTTTTTTTTATCCTGAGATCCTTTCAGAGTTTCCCTTTTTGCTTCCATGTGTTTAAGGAAACCAAAAGCTAATGTAAAGGCATGGAGTGTTATGAAGCATGAAGTTCTATGAATATTTATGCTGAACTTCACAAGTTGGCAATCTCTGTTATTTTCTAGACATATTGAGGTCAGCTTGCAGTTTTGACCCCGGACTTAGAGTGCAGAGCACGGGCCTGCTTTTTCCAAATGGCTCTGAATCAGACGCTGTGTCGATCTATGCTTGCCATTTTCATCGTCGTTTTAAAAATATGGTTTCCAGCTCCTTACTACCTTTAGTTTATGTCACATCAGGGGAAAATGATCACCGATTTGATCCCCCTAACCATTATAAAATCGAACAAACATTCATAAAATGAAGGTTTCTGGACACAATTCTACTGCTGTATGGTCATCTTAAGATATGGCCCCATGTGGGTTATTAATTAGACAGAACAAGCCAGCAAGGGAAGAGCTAGTCCTGGGTTTTCTTATTTGTCAAAGTCATGCCATGGAAGCACCATGTTACTTATGGGGGAAAAAAAAAGTAAAATATTTGTTAGAGTTGTAAAAGTAAAACACAAAAATAAAGTTCTTTAAATTCAGACCCTGTTCCCACTGCCCTTACACTAAGACTCGATCCACACTAGCGCGACTTGTCAGCCTGACAAGTCGCGCTCCTTCGCGGTCCATTGACTGCTACAGCTGACAAGTCGCGCTCCCTCGCGGTCCATTGACTGCTACAGCTGACAAGTCGCGCTCCCTCGCGGTCCATTGACTGCTACAGGACCTGTTCTAATAGGAGTGACACAAGTTGCTCCGACTTAGAAAAAGGGTCCTGTACTACTTCGGGGTGACCTCGGAGCGACTTGCATAGACTTCCATTATGTGAAGTCCATGCAAGTCGCCCTGAAGTCGTGGTGCATGGGAATGCACAAGTCGCCCCCGAGGTAGTAAGGAGTCGTGCCGCCCCAGTGTGAACCGAGCCTAAATCACAGCAGTTTAATAAGCGAGCAGCTCTCCCTTCAGGCTGCAGTGAGCCGATAATGGGGGTGGTATGATATGTGTTTCAGTGCATCACACATTCCCTTTTTTTTTTTTTTTTTTTTTGCATGAACTTAATTTGAAGTGCAAAACGTGACGCTCCATTATTGTCACTGCACAGTGTTGCTGTAGAGTGACATACTTCCTGTATGCTAAGCCAAATGCAGCATGTCAGTATTTTATCGCAGTTCACTGCACCGCACATCCAGGTTGTGTTGCAGTGTGAACAGGACACATAGAAAACAATTGTTTTCTGCATATCCTAGTGGTGTCCTGTAGTGGTGCACTAAAATTAAAGTTCTGGTGCTAGAACTAAAACTGAAAATTCAGGATGCACTTGGCCAAAAACTGAAACCAAAACTCACAGTTTAAAAAAAAAAAAAAAAAGTAAATGTAATTAATGTGGCTGACGTTTTTGTATTGAAGTGAATGGGACACGATTTTGCATTGAAGTGAATGGGACACGATTTTGCATTGAAGTGAATGGGACACGATTTTGCATTAAAGTGAATGGGACACGATTTGTCATTGAAGTGAAAGGGACGCGATTTGTCATTGAAGTGAATGGGACGCGATTTGTCATTGAAGTGAATGGGACGCAATTTGGCATTGAAGTGAATGGGACGCAATTTGGCATTGAAGTGAATGGGACACGATTTGGCATTGAAGTGAATGGGACACAATTTGGCATTGAAGTGAAAGGGACACAATTTGGCTTTGACGTGAATGGGACATGATTTGTCATTGAAGTGAAAGGGACGCGATTTGGCATTGAAGTGAAAAGGACGCGATTTGGCACTGAAGTGAATGGGACACTATTTGGCATTGAAGTGAATGGGACACGATTTGGCATTGAAGTGAAAGGGACGCGATTTGGCACTGAAGTGAATGGGACACGATTTGGCATTGAAGTGAATGGGACTCGATTTGCCATTGAAGTGAATAGGACGTGGTTGGCATTGAAGTGAATGAGACACAATTTGGCACTGACATGAATGGGACGCGATTTGGCATTGAAGTGAATGGAACGCAATTTGGCACTGACATGAATGGGACGCGATTTGGCATTGAAGTGAAAGGGACGCAATTTTGCACTGAAGTGAATGGGACACTATTTGGCATTGAAGTGAACTGGAAGCGATTTGGCATTGAAGTGAATGGGACGCGATTTGGCATTGAAGTGAATGGGACGTGATTTGGCATTGAAGTGAATGGGACGTGATTTGGCATTGAAGTGAATGGGACTCGATTTGGCATTGAGGGGAATGGGACGCGATTTGACATTGAAGTCAGTGGGACGCAGCATGCCATTATTGGCACTTTTTTTCTATCTGCAAAACGCTGATAACCCCATAGTTTTCGGCAGCCAATATATCGGTGCATCCCTAGTGTCCTGCGTTCACCTAGAGTGGTAAAATGCAGGTCACCACACTATGTATGAACAAGGCCTTGAAGCTAAACCTCAGGAATATAGTTGTAATACATAAAAGGGAACTAGTGGACACTAGATTTTCAGCCATAGGGGAATATGTATACTTTGGTCCAAGCTGAACCAATGTAACTATGCAAAAAAAAAACATACCTGGACTTCACTGATAAGATCAACATTGATACAGTTGAGCACACCAGATGCTCTAATTTTTGCCGAATTTTACCGGAACCTTCTAAAGTTGAGTATTCATTTATAAATGCAATGTAGGGTGAGATTGGTTACTACAGGCAATACAGAAGGTTCTTCTCTTTTTTGACACTTTCATACACGGGGCCAAATCTGTGTTGACAGAACGTAATGGACAGGAATATTTTGTTTATCTTCCTCTCCGCTAAGCACAAGCTCTGTCCTCAAACTGTGAGTTTGCCGAGCTAGAAGCTATTCAGCGGGATACTGCACGGTTCACATTTAATCAGCGCTCCTTTTTAACACACAACCAGTCATGCACACCGCGCCACTTAATTCAACATAGATGTTCTGCCAGAGGCCTAATTGTAGTAACACGTCTGGGACTCCAGGCTCGTTTTACGGAGTTGGATGGTTTTATGTTGTGTTAGGAACGTATCTCTTGTCACTTCTCATCAGTTACAAAACTTGTGGTCAGTTTGTGATGCCTTGCCCTGAAGAATGCGTTGGTGTGGCATCAAAATACAGATAATTAGTTGAACCGCAAGTACACATGCTTGCAGCAGCCATTTTTATAGCCTGTTGAAATATGGTTAACCAGGAAAGAGTCTCCTATAAAATACCATGCAATTATGTATCTATTAATCTCACACTGGCATTAAAACCTCCCCTCAAACGCCTATGCAAATGATACAATGGACAGCATATAGTACTGTTCACATTATAAAATCATGAAGCGTTAGCATCATGTTGCTTCAAAAATGAAGCCTCATGTCGAGTCAGGAGATGTTTGAAGCCTTCCAACGCCTCCCATTCAAGTCAATGGTAACGCTTCGTATACGATCCGGCAGGTGTTTGCGCCACGGTTGTGGGGCGTAAAGATTATTTTATTTACTGTAATAAAATAGGGGTTTGTGGAGCCAGTTTTATCATGCCTTAATGCTTATTGAAAACTTCCAAACTGCGCCTAGGACGTTTGGGGAGCATTTTTCACTTGTCAATAACGATTGTAAAACGCCGGTCTAACGCCCATACTAAAGCTTATTAAAGCGGAGTTCCGGGCACAAAAAAGATTTTTTTTTTTTTGTGCCCCTCCGCTAGGTATGCCTCACCTGAAAAGGAATTGGATAGTTATTTTTTTTTTTTTTTTTGTTTACTCACCTTTTTATTGAAGATCGTAAATACTCACCTATGACAGCTTCCTCCTCCAGCGCCGAGGCTCACCCCGTCACTTCCTGCCTCGCGATGATTCCTGGGAGCTGAACGTCATAGCTCCCAGGAATCAATGCGCCGCACAGGCCCCGCTCGTCATTTCCGGGCGACGCCGCATTCCCCTGCTAAACAGCTTCTGGGCATGCCCAGAAGCTGTTTAGGAATGCGGCGCCGCACCGGAAGTGACGAGAGGGGCCGGTGCAGTGCATTTTGGGACACGAAGACGCGGAAGAAGACAGAGAAGAGGACCGCGCCGGCTTCAGCTGCCCACAACCGAGATGGCAACGCTGTGGAAGAAAATTTCTAAGTAAGTATTTCTTCTTACAGGTAAGTGCGAACCGGGACAGATCAGAGGCTAGCCATTGTGGAATGTGCTAGCCCTGACTGGCCCGGGGGTATGTTCAGAAAAAAATCGTTTCTCTGCCCGGAACTCTGCTTTAACCACTTGCCGACCAGTCACGTTGACTGTACTGCGGCAAAGTGGTTAGTTATCGTCCAGCAACGTAGACCTACGTCCCTGGACTCCTCCCCTTGTGGGCGGCGCGCGCGCCCCCGCTGTATTCAGTCACAGCAGGAGTCGGGCCAGGGGAGCAGCGACGGTGATCACCGCCGCTCTTCCCCGATCGTCGGGGAATCGAGTTTGGAGATCCGTCCGCTTGTGTAAACAAAGTGGGCGGATCTCCTAAGTGACAAACCGTGACAGATTGCAGGGTTCAGCATAGCTGAACCTGCGATCTGTCCCTGTGTCACTCAGTCACCTCCCCCCACACACGTTAGTAAGCACCAGGCATACATTAACCCCTTCATCACCAATAAAAATTAACCCCTTCCCTGCCAGTGTCATTTTTACAGTAACAGTGCATATGTATAGCACTGATTACTGTAGTACTGGTACCCCCAAAAGTGTCAAAAATGTCAGTCAAGGATCCGATCTGTCCGCCGCAATGTCGCAGTCCTGCAAAAAAAATCGCAGATCGCTGCCATTACTCGTTAAAAAAAAAAAACACACCAAAAATGACAGAAATCTTTCCCTTAGTTAGTAAACGCAATAAATTTTGCGCAAACCAATCAAAATACGCTTATTGCGATTTTTTTTTTTTTTTTACCAAAAATATGTAGCAGAAAACAAATTGGCCTAAAATGATAAAAATTTTGATTTTTTTTTACGTTTTTTTGGGGGAGAATTTCATATAAAAAATTGTGAAAAATATTATTTTTTTAAAATTGTCACTATTTTTGTTTATAGGGCAAAAAGTAAAAATCGCACAGGTGATCAAATACCACCAAAAGAAAGCGCTGTTTGTGGGGAAAAAAAGGACATACATTTCGTTTGGGTACGGCGTTGCATGACCGCGCAATTGTCAGTTAAAGTCGCACAGTGCTGAATCGCAAAAAGTGGCCTGGACGTAAGACCGCAAAATCCTCCGGTGGTAAAGTGGTTAAGTCATATCTAACGCCCATACTAACGCTATAGGAGCATTTTGTTAAGTGTTAGAAATGTAGTCAAGTGTGAACAAGCCCTTAAAAATAACAGTAAATAAATATTAATGAACTTGAATGACAAGTATGGGATTAAAAAAATTAAACATCTATACTCACCTCCATGCTGCAGCATCTGTGTGATGTCAGCTTTAAGACTGAACTAAGGGATCACATGATCGCTGATCGCTCATTTCAGTCTGCTCAGAGCAGAGAGCAGTGATTGTCAGTCACTTCTCTCTACTCCACCCCTTCTGTGCTCACTGGAGAGCCAGGCTGGAGGGCGGGGATTGTGGGAAGCTGGCTCTGGCTCTTAACCATGCACTGAAAGGTGGAGCCATCTGTCAATTAGACAGCGGGGTGGATTCTGACAGTATTGTTGGGATGCTTCCTGAGCCTTACATGGCTCTTGCCCGTCAGCTGAAAAGCCCACAACCAGCTAGCTCTGGGTCACAGGGGGACAAAAGTAATTGTACTGCTGTAACCCACAACAGAAGTATGGCCAAACTTCTCTTTTAACTTGGTATCAGTCTCTTTAGTCAAGTGAACAATTAAACTGACTGGGAGAGAAAAAGACAGCAGTAGGAGCAAATCAAGTGAGCTGCATGCGCGTGGACTGATAAGTAAATTACTAATAGGAGAAAAGAGCAGAGGAATGAGCTTATCAGTCTGCTGCTTCTCCTTCGCTGTCCAGTCAAAGAAGATTAGCAGGAAGGTGACCCAACTGTATTGATGTAAGTGCAGTATTAGCCTAGCTGGCTGGACTATAGAAATAGTAGTCCATTGGCAAGAAATACACCTCTCATATACGAACAGTGTATTTAGCAGTTTACTTGAAGTTCAGCTTTATTCAGGGAAGTTGGCATGTTCTGTACACCATGATGCTTACTTGTTAACCACTTAAGCCCCAGAAGATTTTACCCCCTTCCTGACCAGGGCCTATTTTGCGATTCGGCACTGCGTGATTTTAACGGACAATTGCGCGGTCGTGCGACGTTGTACCTAAACGAATTTGACGTCCTTTTTTTCCCACAAACAGAGCTTTCTTTTGGTGGTATTTGATCACCTGTGCGATTTTTTGATCATGCGCTATAAACAAAAAAAGAGCATCAATTTTGCAAAAATAACAATATTTTTCACATTTTTTTATATGAAATTCCCCCCCAAAAAAATGTAACAATCAACATTTTTTAACATTTTCGGCCAATTTGTTTTATGCTACATATGTTTGGTAAAAAAAAAAAAGCAAAAAGCGTATTTTGATTGGTTTGCGCAAAAGTTATCGCGTTTACTAACAAAGGGAAAGATTTTTGTCATTTTTGTTGTTTTTTTTTTTTTAACGCGTAATGGCGGCGATCTGCGTTTTTTTTTTTTTTTGCGGTACTGCGACATTGCGGCGGACAGATCGGACCCTTGACTGACATTTTTGACACTTTTGGGGTTACCAGTGACATTACTACAGTAATCAGTGCTATACATATGCACTGTTACTGTAAAATGAGAGGGAGGAGTTATGTGTGTCCCTAGGGGCGTGATTCTAACTGTGATTGGCTGTGGCTTGAGGTGTAGGAACAGTGATCAACGGTCCTACATGGTAGAACCGTATGATCACTATTCTTACACAGGGGAGAATGACAGGCGGCTTGTTTACATTAACCGCCTGCCTTTCTCCCGCTTCCTAACGGACGATCGCGAGTGACCGGCGGACATCGGGTGCGCCGGTCACACGTGCGGGGGGGTCCGTGACCACGCAGGAGCGCGCCTTCGGCGGCGCGCGCTCGCTCCCTAGACCCTCACAGGCTAGCGACGTAGTACTACGGCGCTTTGCCTGTGAGGAGCTGCCCGCCGCAGTAAATAGTCGTGCGGCAGTCGGCAAGCGGTTAAAGAAAAACAGTGAAGCCAGGATAAAACTGCGCCAGGGACATCCATAATAAAATGGTGAGGTCAGGTCAGGTGGGTAGGTAGGCTTAGAAGGCATACGAAGGTCCAGTAATCTGTTCTTCATAAGGCCTCATGCACATTCGATGTTTTTGCAGCTGCTGTTTTTGGCGTTAGATGTTTTTTTCTGCAGCCAGTAAACTCCCCAGCATGTTATCCTATGAGTCCATTCACACATAGGCTGTTATCAGCAGTTTTTGGCAGAGGCGTTTTCTGATTGGAAAAAAAACCTCCCAGAACTAGTGGGTTTTAAAAAGGCGTTTTTCAGCTGTAAAAGCGCTCGAACTCTTGATAAAATCTTAAAAACGCTAAAAAACACAGTTATTCAGCGTTTATCTACGTTTATGAGCCAAAAGCTTTTGTGGGAGTATAGTTTTGCTAAAAAAAAATGTTACAGCTGAAAAAAAATAAAAAACGCTACTGCAAAAAAGCAACAACAACTCCTTCTACAGCTACAGCTTTCTACTGATGTTTTGAGAACATCCAGTGTGCATGAGGCCTTAACATTCCATCAAGACATAGAGAGAGTTCAATCCACAAACAGGTTGACGCGTTTCAACACTCACAGGGGGCTTAGCCCTAAAGATTTATGGGTTTGAACTTCTCGACATGGCAACAGTGAACAAAGCAACAAGACACAAGGTGGTCATCCTGCCTCAGAAAGATTTCTCCGAAGCTCAGTAAGAACTTTCACCTGGATATGTGGTTGAAAAACTTAGGAAAAATGGTCCACCCCTCAATTTCCTCGTGTGCCTAAAGCAGGGGTCTTCAAACTATGGCCCTCCAGTTGTTCAGGAACTGCAATTCCCATCATGCTTAGTCATGTCTGTGAATGTCAGAGTTGTACAATGCCTCATGGTATGTGTAGTTCTGCAACAGCTGGAGGGCCGCAGTTGGAGGATCCCTGGCCTAAAGCTTTTACATAGAACTGTATATCATTCTCGATTTCATATATCCCATCCAACACAATCTTCTCTCTGCACATGACCTTCTCTTCTCCTCCTCTCTAATCACATCCACACACTTCTACCTCTACAGCTTCTCTTGAGCCTTATCCCCCATCTAGAACTCTAATGTTTGGCACTCTCCAACTCTTGAAATGTTTGAGCACGCTCTTATCCCACCTCTTCACACAAGAATGTAATTAGTTGAAGTAATTCTCTTTAGTCACTAATTGATCATTGCTTCCTCATCTGCCAAGACCTACATCACCTCATAAGCAGCTTACTCCCTTACCCTACCTGTTATTTCTAGCCCTTGATTTGGGGTGGATTTACTAAAACAGGAGAGTGCAAAATCTGGTGCAGCTGTTCATGGCAGCCAGTCAGCTTCTAAATTGAATTTGTTTAAATAAGCTTTGACAAAAAAAATTGGAAGCTGATTGGTTTCTAGGCAGAGCTGCTTCAGATTTTACACTCCTCCAGTTTTAGTAAATCAACCCCTTTGTGTCAAGATTGTAAGCTCACATGGGCAAGACCATCTCCACTGTTTCTTGTTACTTTTACTAGTCCTGGATACATTTTATTTAATGTTACTTTGTACAGTTTAATTGGAAATGATGGTGCTATATAAATAAATAAATACACGCTAATGATGGTAGAAAAAAAAAGTCATTTCCCTAGAACAGGGGTGACAAACGCAATTTCATCGCAGGCCGCATCAACATTATGGTTGCCCTCAAAGCTCAAAGGGCCGGTTATATCCGTAGGATTAGATGTCCAGAGCACCCCCACGCCCCCTTACACCCTTCCATGGGATGTCAAGAGCCCCCCCCCCCACCTTTAGAAGTCAAGAGTCAACCACCCTTCCTTACATCACAGTGCACCTCCTTACCTTGTGCTGCTGCCAGGAAGAAGATGCGGGTGGATCTGGGAAGAAGTGCAGCTGCACAGAGGAGTGCAGGATCTGGCAAAGGAGTTCTGTACTCTCTGCTGCGGCTACAGAGACAAGGTGGGGGCAGAGACAAGGGGGGCTGCAGGAGAGGTGTGAGGGCCACATGAAATGGCATGGGGGTCGCATTCGGCCCGCGGGCCTTGTGTTCGACATCTGTGCCCTAAAACATGGAAGACAAACCCCAACTTTAAAGTATATCTAAAGCCAAACTTTGTTTTGATCATTAAAGATAGAGTAGCGACCAGTTTATACACTTTACTGTTAGTCCCAGTGACACCCCTATCACGTAATTCCAAGAAATGGGGGTCACTGGAACAGGAAGGCACACACCAGTTAAAGCTAAAGTCCAGGCAGTTCTAAAAGACTCAAATGAATGCAGTTCTGTATTAATGCACCCTAAGTGTATCTTTTAATGCAAGCAGTGTAAATACCTCCATCTAACTTAGTGTTAACCTCTTGTAGCCCTGATACAGCAGAGCTCAGACCTGGGTGGGGGGCAGAAAGCACAAGGAGCAAGGACCATGCGAACAGAAGGAGACAGCAGAGTGACCATGTTGTTTGTCTGCTTCATCTAATTTCAATGTCCAGTCACAGGTAGGGGGATGGACAAGACCTGCCAGACCGGACTGTGCTGTATGGCAGAGCTGTGTAAATTTCACAACTGGGTGGACAAATCCTTTGACAGGTAAAATAAATTCCTTAAGGCTCGGTTCACATATATGCGATGCAGGAATCCTGCAAATCCACTGCGGGTTCCTGATTCGCATTCAAATCGCAGGCAGTTCACACTGCCATATGCAAATCGCTGGGGGTGTCAATACGAAGTTAACGACACCCTCAGATCAGTTTGCATATCGCAGTGTGAACTGACAGTTTGGACATGAATCGGATCGCATTGGTGTGAACCCCCATGCGATCCGGTTCTGCTGCGGATTTAAAAAAGGGTCCTTTGCGTGTTCTGTCTGAAGCAGATGCGAATTCAGCCATACAATTTGCCATCACTTCCTTTCTATCTGGGACCCTGTCACTTAGAGATCAGAGGAAAGTTCAGCAATATAAAACCTGAGAACGTTTTGAACTGATACCATCTCTATCCAAAACTTAAAGCAAAGTCAATGACTGGCTGTTTGTTGCAGCAGCTAGAACCATGCTCCAAATAACCATAGCCATTCACAGGTATATTTCAGTAAAGGTAAGCAGAGTCCAGGGTTGTATACAACAGTACTCAATAATACGGAGGTTTGAGGTACAAAGTTGCTTCAGAAGTTCTATGAAATGAAACCTATGTGTCATCTTTTTGCTTTTTGTTTCCAGGTTGCTTGCTTTATTCGTGTCCCTTCTGAGGTGGTTAAGCAGAGAGCACAAGTGTCCCCGTCCTCCACCACCTTCCAGATGTTTGCCGCTACGCTGCGCCAAGAGGTGAGTTTTGACAATACTTCAGAGGATTTCTGATAAGGCTGATGTACAAAGACCTATTTCTGATGCCACAATTTGGGCAGATCCTGTGAAAATGTTGGTGTCAAAGCAAAAGTAAATAAATATAACTATACATTAGAGTGTAACTTAAAGCGGAGTTCTGGCCTCAAAAATGACTTTGGGCCATCCGCTTGCTAACATTCACCTGAAAAAGAAATGGATAATGACGATTTTTTTTTCTTTACTTACCTTTCTTCCACTTCCTCCCTCCGCGGCCCGCGGCGTCACTTCCTGCTGGCTCCCAGGAATCAATGCGCCTGCACCAGCCCTGCTCGTCAGTTCCGGTGCAGGCGTGTCATTCCCTGCTAAACAGTGATGATCGGGGCCGGTGCTTCCTTTTTTTTTTTAATATAAATTCTTTATTTAGGCTTAAAGGAATCCCACAATATAATATAAAAAATAGAATGGAAGGAATATATGACAGCTGATTATGATCAAGTAAGACCGGCCATTACAGAACACAACGCTAAAAGTGACCAGGAGCTGAGAACATTCGTCAGTAAAGCCTAGTCGGGCCAACAGATGCCGGCTTCTGATGCCTTGCTCGGTGCTCTGTCTGGCTTCACAGTGCCTCCGGTAGCAGCTTTCTCAACATGGGGACACTGTCTTCACATCTACCAAAGGGGAGAGCTCCTCCCTCTTTACTCTACTGGCCCATCTGCTGATCAGCTGACTTTCTCCTAGACTCTAGTTTCCTCCTCCCGACATGGATCTGCTTGGAGAAATGGGTGGAGCGCTATGCCAGTACCAGTGAGTGCTCACACAGACAGTGTCTCCTGTCCCGACTGACATGGTGCCTGTAATTAGCGGGAACCCCCCCCCAGAGCGTACCACTATGTCCGGGACATAATCTCTCAGTCATTACCTAGAAGCGGCGGCGGGCAAGTGAGTGGGTGGCCCCCCCACAGTGGCGGAACACCAGGGCTCAGTTGCAAGAGTGACTGCTGCGACCCTGGTAGTTTCGCCACTTCCTACACAAACCCATTGAAAATGAAAATGTTTCCCACCATGACCATACGCTTATCTTCCATATAGCACACAGCAAATATACAAACCATTTTCCAAATCTCCGTCCCTCAACTTCCTTTGAGGTTCAGAAATGCATACAGGGTTCATTAATGAGAAGTTGCCAGCTATTCTAAATGATACAGGATAGGTTCCTCTCAAATAGGCAGCCATGGCTTGGTTATAGCTCCCTCCAATCAACACGTTATTTGGAACTCTAGGCCTCATTCTTAGATCCATCTAATTTGCTTCTGAAAGTCTCTGGGCTTTTTTGTGCTTCCATCTTTTACCCCCTTTTTCTCTCTTTCTCCCCTGCTTGCCTATATTCTCTTCCTCTCTTTCGTTCTTTGTTCCTCTACTCTTTTATAGAGGGATTGGATCTCACCCACTCCCTCTTGTTATGGTCAATACGCTTAGCCTTATTGCTGAGGAATTAGCTATGCACATAGAACGACAAACCTACCTTCACTGCCATTTTGTTACAGCACCCTTTCAGTGTGAAGTCCTGCTCTGAGATCCGTAATGGCTACCCTTGACATGCAATTAAGTCCTTCCTTAACTGTAATATTCACATGTCCTATATGATTGTGTTCAACAATTATGTATTTAAATTCTATTATCTTTAGGTACATAATTTGTAAACCAATGTTATGCAGCCTTTGGTCCAAATCGATCAACTTCTTATTAATAAAAAAAATTTGAGGCGGACAAAGTGACAGGTTCTCCTGACAGTTCATCCTCCAACTCCCACCTACTCCAGACTTTTGCTGCGATACCCCACTGCTTCCATTTATGGGGGAGTATGCTACTATCCCCGCCCTCCCAGGATGCAGTGCTCAGGCCAGAGTGGCCAATTTCATGCTTCTTTGAGGAGAATACAACACCAATGCAAATCTAGTAGCAAATTTTTATAGATGCAAATCGAATTCCGTAGCATTTCCATGTATCCAACCAGCAACCACACCTTGTAAAATTTGGGGAGAGGAATATTCACTGCAGGGCAGAGTATTTTAGAAGATGACTCTTGATTCTGTAGAAGTGTACCTTTTTAATACAGCAGAGACCTGCTTGTGCATAGACATATGGGGGATCTGGTGTAGATGTGCATGGTAGCCAATCAGCTTCTAACTTCAGCTTGTTCAATTAAGCTTTGACAAAAAAAAAACCTGGAAGCTGATTGGTTTCTTTCCAGAGCTGCACAAGATCACCCCCCCCCCCCCCCCCAGTTTTAGTAAATCAACCCCATGGTGTCTTGTTCTTATGGTCTCATCTGCTGCCTTTACTTTGCAGGGTATAAGGGGCCTATATCGAGGATATAAAAGCACAGTACTGAGAGAGGTAAGTCATTGTATTTGCATACTGTGATAGAGTTTATTAAGGCTGTTAAAGTAAACTGCTCATTAACCACATGGTTCAAACTGGCCATATGATAAAAAACACACATCAGAAGTATATATCTACATTGAAAGCTGTATAGCAAATCAATCAGTAGATTCAAAGATACAAGCAGTGGAAGCTGATTTTTATCTCAAGCTTCGCCTTGCTACCTCCTCTATTTGTCAAGGAGACTTTCCATCACGTTAAAGAGAGAGGGGGTGGCCCCGAGGTCCATTTGAAAAAGTTGATATCTACATACAGTTTATTCTCAGTCTACACTCAAGGATCTAATGGAAGTTTTTATGACTACTCATGGCTCACTTTGCTTCCACCCATCCTAGAGCTCCTGCTCAGTGTTTACATTAGGGATTAGAAGGCTGCTGGTAGAGGGGTACAGGAGGAGCCAGCTTCTGAGTCAAAGCTGCAAAGGGGGAGCAGCTTAAAATAATTGTAATGTCTCATTTTTTTTTCTAAATAAACTTACTGCATACTTACCTGCTCTGTGTAATGGTTTTGCACAGGGCAGCTTGGATCCTCCTCTTCTGGGGCCCCTCTTCGCCGCTTCTTGCCCCTCCCGTCTAGTGCCACCACAGCAAGCAGCTTTCTATGGGGGCACCCGAGCCAAACTGCAGCTCCATGTGTCCAAGCAGTGGCAGTTGAGTTGCTAAATTAATGCTGGGAATGGAAGCAGGGGGAGCTGAGCTGCCAAGTCATTGCTCGGAGGGGAAGCAAGTGGAGCTCAGCTGCTAAGTTACTACTGGGAGGCAGGGGCAAAGGGAGCTGCGCTAGTAAGTCTCTGCTGGGGGGTGCAAGGGGAGCTGACCTGCTAAATTACTGCTGGGAGGAGAAGTAGAGGGATGCTGAGCAGCTAAGCCATTGCTGGGATTAGAAACAGGGGACCTGAGCTGACAAATCATTGCTGAGAGGTGAAGCAGGGGTAGCTGAGCTGCTGAATTACTGGTGGAAGTGGGAAGCGGGGGCAGCTGAGCTGCCAGGTCATCGTTGGGAGGGTATTCAAAGTTAGCGAGCTACTGAATACTGCCTGGAGGGGGGAGCTGAGACTTTAGTGCTTTTGCTGGGAGCTTGGAGGAGGAATTGCTCTATAGTGCCTGTAGGTACAGAGGTAAGTGAAGTTTTAAAACGTATTTACTGCTTGTTAAAACATTTAAATACTTAAATGTTTATATAGCCTAGTTCATTTTAATAAGCCAGCTCATGGTTGAGCTTGTTAGCAACCGAAAAAGACAGATCTATACGTTTTTGGTGGAGCAGTTTTTTATATTAAATAAGCCAATAGAGGATAATCCTGTCATGATTTTAAAGCCTAGCAAACACGTGTTTTTTCTATCAGATTTCATCAACATTTGGATATAATACAAAGGCGTACAAGTCACTCAGACTTACCCTAGACCTCAGAAATTAATGAATACCTTTTCATGCCAATGAAAGGTGATTTTGCATACCAACAAATGGGCGAAATTACTAACTCCAGCCCAGCTCAGCTCTCTTATAAAAATCACCCTGACATATGTCAGCGGAGTAATTAATTTTCCAGCAGCGATAAAAAGATCACAATGCGACCTTTCCGAGGTGTGTTTGCCGCACAAAATGGCAGCACTTTGTATGGTATTTAATTGGGGTCCTTTCTATTCTGTGTACTCATAAAAGAACCTTCAAAAATGATTCCTTATGAAATATTTGCTAATTTCCAGATAGCAGTCAGCGGAATGAAAACAATTATTGATGTGGGAGATGAGGATTTTCTCATCTTGAGATAAACGTGCACTTTGCTTATTAGGTAGGAGGTTGGATGCTATTTCTTGTTGATTAGGCTTGTGTATACAGTATTTTCTATTATTGAACAATATTTTCATGCAAAGCAGGTAAGAAGCCATTGTGTCTTTTCTTTTAATTTTTAAATTCTGCCAGGGTAGAGTTTTAAAGGGACTCTGTCGCTAAAATGGAACCTTGAAAAAAGTTCCCCTGCAAAGAAAACGGTAGTACCTCTCTAGCTGTCTGCCCTGCTAATCTCTCTCTGTACTGAAGATAAATTGATGTCTGAAGAATTAGCAGGATCCACACTTCTGGGGCATTTTTGGTGCCCTGTCACCCTGTGCACACAGTTGTTCCTTTCCCTGATGCCTATTGATGTAGGGGCTGGCAGGAGAAGCCTCTGAGCACTGCGGGGGAACAGGCACCCAACAGTCTCTGCCGTGTCAAATTCTGAAGATTCTTTTGGTGGGAGCTTAATACTGTGGAAATCAGAGGCACATGCACCAGGAGAGGCAATTTGACTGTCTTCTTTGCAGGGGGCAATAAAGCTGAGCTGCTGATAGAACAGCTTCACGGAGTTCAGTGTTTTTGCTGTGAAATTTGAGGATGAATTGCTCCTTAGCAAATGCAGCTACAGAGGTGAGGGAGGGCTTGTTTTAAAGCGCATCTGCTTATTTTTAAGGGCCACTGTATATGGTTAAGTTTTGTCCCACGGGCTGAACTGGAGAGAATCAGTTAATTTCTTCTGCATACTACACTGTTAAAAAAAAAAATTAAAGGAATACTTTGAAAACACATCAGATCTCAATGGGGAAAAATATAATGCTAGATATCTATACTGATATGAACTGGGTAATGTGTTGGGAACGAAAGGATGCCACATCGTTTGATGGAAATGAAAATTATCGACCTACAGAGGGTTGAGTTCAAAGACACTGTGAAAATCAAAGTGAAAAAATAATACAGGCTAGTCCATTTTGCTGAAATGTCATTGCAGCAACTCAAAATGGTACTCAGTAGTTTGTATGCCCCCCCCACGTGCTTGTATGCATGCCTGACAACATCCGGGCATGCTCCTAATGAGACAACGGATGGTGTCTTTGGGTATCTCCTCCCAGATCTAGACCAGGGCATCGCTGAGCTTCTGAACAGACTGGGGTGCAACCTGGTGGCGTCATATGGACCGAAAAAATAATGTCCCAGAAGTGTTCTATTGGATTTAGGTCAGGCGAGTTTGGGAGCCATTCAATCGTATCCATTCCTTCAGGAACTGGCTGCATACTCTCGCCACATGAGGCTGGGCATTGTCGTGCACCAGGAGGAACCCAAGACACACTGCACCATTGTAGGGTCTGACAATGGGTCCAAGGATTTCATCCCAATACCTAATGGCAATCACGGTGCCATTGTCTAGCCTGTAGAGGTCTGTGCGTCTCTCCAGGGATATGTCTCCCCAGGCCCACTACCAAACTGGTCATTCTGAACAATGTTTCAGGCAGCAAAACATTCTCCTCAGCTTCTCCAGACCCTTTCACGTCTGTCACATGGGCTCAGGGTAAACCTGCTCTCATCTCTGAAAAGCACAGGGTGCCAGTGGCAGACCTGCCAATTCTGTTGTTCAATGGCAAATGCCATTTGAGCTCTATGGTGCTGGGCAGTGATCACAGGGCCCACTAGAGGACGTTGGGCCCTCAGGCCACCCTCATGAAGTCTGTTTCTGATTGTTTGTTTGGTCAGAGACATTCACTCCAGTGGAGGTCATTTTGAAGGGCTCTGGCAGTGCTTTTCCTGTTCCTCCTTGCACAAAGAATCAGATGCCGGTCCTGCTGATGGGTTAGGGACCTCCTGCGGCCCTGTCAAGCTCTCCTAGAGTAACTGCCTGTCTCCTGGAATTTCCTCCATGCTCTTGAGACTGTGTTGGGATACACAGCAAATCTTCTGGAAATGGCACGTATTGATGTGCCATGCTGGAGGAGTTGGACTGCCTGTGCAACCTCTATAGGGTCCAGGTGTCGCCTCATGCTACCAGTAGTGACACTGACCCTAGCCAGATGCAAAACTAGTGAAAAACAGTTGAAAAAGATGAGTAGGGAAAAAATGTCAGTGGTCTCCACCTGCAAAACCATTCCTGTTCTGGAGGGCGTCTTTGTTGCCCATCTAGTGCACCTGTTGTTAATTGCATTAATACCAAATCAGATAAAACTGATTAACAACCCCCTCTGCTACTTAACTGACCACATCAATATTTCAGGAGTTTAATTAACTTGATTCTATACTCTGAATAAAAAGTGTTCCTTTAATTTTTTTGAGCAGTGTATAAGGCAATTTTCACAACTGGCTATTATATTGTAACACTACCTGAGAACAGTGGCTCTGCACAAGAGTAAATGCAAAATGCTTGCAGGACTACTCATGGCTTTAATTTTGTCCAACTCAACAAGAGTCAGTCAAATTCAAGCCATCTGTGGGACCTTTAAGCAGAGTTCCAGTCCCCCAAACCCTTTTTTTTTTAAAAAGACTCCTCTGTACATTACCATGTATAATATGTCATATGCATGGTCATTTTAGTTTGTTAAAATATTTGATTACTAACCAGATCTTAGGAGCAGGCAGTTTCTGTTTTTTGCTGTGGGCATCTGAAGCCCTCTTCTCTTCATTTCTGGGATTTCGGTGCAGCTGGTTGTCCAGCATGCTCCTCTCAATCTCGCGCCTGCTCAGTAATGCCAGACTGGACCTAAGCAGTAATGCTCCACTTCCTTCCAGCAGATGCAGTTCTTCGAGAATGGCACCTAACTCCTCCCGTTCGCGTAATTTCTGGTCTGGAAATAATGTGAGATTTCGTCAAGAGGCGATTCACAAGGACTCCTGGGATACATGACGCCGCTATTCCAAGAGCCCTTGCCAATTGCCTAGTGACGTAAATGCCTTGGCGGCCACAGCCGGAAGTGCTGCTAAAGAGGAAAAAAGATATTTACGTCCAAAAAAAAATTACCATTGGTAAAAGCATTCTCAATGGTGATCAGGCTATAAATGTTTATAACCTGATCGCTTTAAGGTATCTTTAAAACTAGAATACTGCCAGCCACGCATACAAGCTCAGGGTGCTGAATTATTTTTGCTTGTATGAGTGAACTTGCAAGTGTGTGCCCAAGGACATAGGACGGTGCACCAACCTGTCTTGGGTTAAAACAATATTGGCCCAGAACATCAATCATGGCCAATCCATTTCTCCCCACGCAGGTTCAGCCATGCAGAATTTTTGGAGACATTGATGCAGAAATCTAAAAAAAATCTTTGGGGTTCAGAATTTTTTTTTTTTTTTACAATCTATTTTCCTGGCCAAATGTCTTTTCTTCATCAGAGAGGGTATTCCCTATTTGAGCCTACCATGATTGAAGAAATTTAGAACAGCACACTAATGCAGCTGAGTACTTGGGAGCTTTTGATACAACGTCTGAATTTTAGTTGGCATCATGCAAAATAGGCTTGGAACCATTTAGCAATATAATTGCAAGTTTAAAGAATGGCTTCAAACTCCAGAAACAAGTGTTACACATCCCATATAATGGATGATTATGCCAGGGTTGAGTCTGAATTATTTAGTTTTCATTTTATGCTTCTCTTAATTAGGTCTTATAATGTTTCCAGTAACAAAAAGGTTCACACAGATTAGCTGGAGTTGAATTAAAGTGTCAGTAACACGTTGCTGATAATTGCATGCAAACACTTTGACAAATACAGTTGTGCAATTACTGAGGGCAGAGCCTGCAATGATCAGAATCAAAGCAGTATTGGGTTGAACTTTATTTTTCAAGCAAATTAAGATTTTAGAAATTAAATGAGGTGACCGGGATTTGTTAAATAAAGGACAGCACTGGCCAAACAGTGAAATACACAGCATGCAAAACACGTACGGTAAATCATTTTTTTTGTTATTTTTTAATCTGCTATAAGATTTGTAAGTTAATGCATATTCTCTTGTCATCCACCTATATCTATATGGCATAAAGGAAAGTAACTACATATTTTATAGTGAGCAGTTCTACAGATGCTTACTGTCTCTGTTCGTTAACTGATAAACATGAAAGTTTTAGTGACATCAATGCTGAACTCTCTTCCTACTGTAAGCTTGTCTAAGGCCCTCCACCTTCCACCCCTCAGCTCACCTTACAGGCACTCCAACAAGCCTGTTTGAAAGTCTGGCTGCTATAGCTGTATACAAAGGTGGATTTAAAGGGAATTTACTTGGTGAACTCGAAAAAAAAGAATGGTTTTAAATGTATACATTAATTTAAAGATGACTTTAGTCTGGAGTCATCCATGTAATGCAGTGAAGATGGCTAGGTGTTCAGTCACTGGACTGGGATCCTGGATGTATTTCCCATAAAGAATTTTCAGTTCTGCTCAACTTTGATGACCATTAAAAAGCAACTGATGGTGTCACACGTCAACCAAACAATCTCAACCAAACTATTTTGGAACTAGAAAGAAATCTTCCAAGTGTATTTAGAAGTGGTGACTCACAAACATCTGCAGGAAACACTACCATTAAAGTCTACTAGGGATCGACCGATTATCGGCAAAGCCGATATATTGAGGGCCGATATGCAATTTCCCCGATATATCAGAAGGTGGCCGATATTACCGATATTAAAAAAAGTGCTTGTACCGGAGTGATGCCTGCAGCTAGAGGCATCACCCCAGTGCCGGTGTCCATAGCTGATGGTCGGCTGTCTTGTAATAACAACCGATGCGACTGAGAAGCCGCTCGGCTGTCATTACAAGGAGCGGGAGGGGACACACCCTCCTGCTGCCCTCCGCGGCTCACCCGGGCAACCAGGCTGCACGGCTGCCAAAGGGTCTCCATGCAAAAACCCGGAAGTGATGTCATGACATCACTGCTGGGTACTGGCGCCAGATTAAAAAAAATTACAGCATTCAAAACAGTCAAACTTGGCGTTTTGAATGCTTTTAAGTGCAGAGGAGAGGTTTGGAGTCTTTTAGACCCCCAGATCCCTCCACAAGAGTACCTGTCAAGTAAAAAAAATAAAAAACATTATTTTATTTTTTTTAAATGTACGAAAATATCGGCCGATACCGATAGGTGATGACCAAAATATCGGTATGACAAAACAATCTCGGTCGATCCCTAAAGTCTACAACACAATTGAGTACTGCCACAATTAAATACATTTTTTCTTTTTGCATGAACAGTTAAATTTTACAAGCTTTGGGTGGCCTACCTAATTTTTTTAAGGTCCAAGCAATACTGTAATTGTGCACTAATAGAGCTACAATCACCTTAAAAAACATGTGTCTAACAGAAGGCCCACGGGCCGAATCCGGGCCACCAGCCTATTTTTATGTGGCCCTCGCACCTCTCCTGCAGCTGCGGCACCGCCCTCGTGCCCGCCTCTACCTTATCTCAGCAGTCGGCAGCAGAAAGGAGGAAAGAACTCCTCTGCCAGATCATGTGCTTCTCAGTGCTGCCAGGGAATAGCTCGTCTCTGCCTCCCCCCCATCTCAGCAGTCGGCAGCAGAGAGGAGAACAGAACTTCTGCAGATCCTGCGCCTCTCTATGCAGCCATAGCATAAGGGCATCCATAATGCTAATATGGCCCACAATGAAATTGAGATTAACATCCCTGCCCTAAACATTGAAGTCTATAAAAGCTAAAAAGAACAGGGATGTTTGGCATTTGAACCCAAAATCAGAGGAATACTCAAGGGACTTGGTTAAGAACAATAGTCACAGAAGTATACCAACAAGGACCAAACACTTCATCCCAACCCTTCTCATTTTTTACAAACAATGCTTTACTGCTTTCTGTGTCCCCTTAGGTGAACATGCATGTATTAAATGCAAATTTCCCCTGTGGAGACAGAGCAGTAAAAACCTCAAGGGTTTTAACTCTTTTTGCTTGAACCTATACTAAAAACAATGTTTTGCTTCCACTTTAATATAACTATCCAAGACTACGAGCCCAATGATCTACATTACCGCATTTCTGACTTTTGCGTTCCTCTGATTTGTCAAATAATTCTGCCCATTTAGGAGGGGGGAACATCTGTCAGAATGGCATTGTTCTGGCTTCATGGGAAAAATAAGTTATGTTTGGAATTTTTCCATTAAACAAATGTTGTAAGTTTTAAGCAGATGTCCTAAATAGACACTATTATTAATCGGAAATTTTACACGAGAGGAAACCAAGCTCCTTGTCTAATCAACGTATTTATTTAACCGTTCGCCATAATCAGCTGGACCAGGGCATACCTTTATGTTTAAGTCCGACAGATAGTCTTTCCACGAGAACAAAGGAGTGAATTAAAATGAGAGATTTTATTAGCTTAGACCTCAAAAGCCACCTGTCTGCGTTCTTTCAATAAAACATTGTGTTTTTTGTCCTCATGCAGCTTATTTTGTAAAATGGATTAAGGGCGTAATGCATCTCCGGGTAATGACAACTGGGAAAGAGCAAGTTATGGGTTTCAGACCTAATACATCGAGTATTATGGTGTAATTTTTTGATTGTGGTTTGTAGAAAGGATGAAAGACTTTTTTGCTTCCCTTACTACGGCGGTGCAGTTTTAGATAATAAAAGACCCTAATTGTGGAAAAGTATGTGAAGCAAGCCTGGGCTGTGTCTGTGTAGGCCAAAGCAACAGGTTCTCTTTATTGCCTCTCCCTATCCAGTAGCACATACTCACATTTTCTTTGGCCCAGTGTCTTCAGCCCTGTTTAAGATGTTCTCTTCTGGTAGCTGAATGGAGTGGCGGGGAGTAAATAAATGTATGTAAATGATGGTATGTGTTGCTGGGGATGTAGTTAACAAAGGAGAAGTATGGACTTAGTAAAATAAATATATATATGTGTATAATATATATATATATATATATATTATACACACTACCTTTAAAAAGTTTGGGTTCACTTAGAAATGTCCTTTTGAAAGAAAAGCACTTTTTTTTTTTTAAATGAAGATAACATTAAATTAGTCAGAAATACAGTCTAGACATTGTTAATGTGGTAAATGACTATTCTAGCTGAAAATGGCTGATTTTAATGGAATATCTACATAGGTGTACAGAGGCCCATTTCCAGCAACCATCGCTCCTTTGTTCTTATGGTACATTGTGTTAGCTAATCGTGTTAAAAGGCTGATTAATGATTACAAAACCTTTGCAATTATGTTAGCAAAGCTGAAAATGGTTGTGCTGATTAGAGAAGCTCTAAAACTGGCCTTCCTTTGAGCTAGTTGAGTATCTGGAGTATCAGCTTTTGTGGGTTCGATTATACTCTCAACATGGCCAGGAAAAGAGAACTTTCTTCTGAGAACAGCACAAACGGGCTCTAACAAGACTAGAAAGAGAAGGCTCTAGTTTGAGAAATAGACGCCTCACAGGTCCTCAACTGGCAGCTTAATTAAACGGTACCCGCACAACGCCAGGCTCAACGTCCACAGTGAAGACGCGACTCCGGGATGCTGGCTTTCTATGCAGAGTGGCAAAGAAAAAGCCTTATCTAAACTGGCCAACAAAAGGAAAAGATTAGGATGAGGATAAGATGTTATGCAATCTAAGTTTGAGGTGTTTGGATCACACACAAGAACATTTGTGAGACACAGAACAAGTGAACAGATGCTGGAGGAGTGCCTGACGCCATCTGTCAAGCATAGTGTAGGTAATGTGATGGTCTAGGGCTGCTTTGGTGCTGGTAAAATGGGGGATTTGTAAAATGTAAAAGGGTTTTTGAATATAGAAGGCTATCACTTCATTTTGCAAAGCCATGCCATACCCTGTGGACAGCGCTTGATTGGAGCCAATTTCCTCCTATAACAAGACAATGACCCAAAGCACACCTCTAAACTATGCAAGAACTATTTAGGGAAGAAGCAGTCAGCTGGTTTTCTGTCTGTAATGGAGTGGCTAGCACAGTCATCAGATCTCAACCCTATTGAGCTGTTGTGGGAGCAGCTTGACCGTATGGTACGTAAGAAGTGCCCATCAAGCCAATCCAACTTGTGGGGAGGTGCTTCAGGACGCGTGGGGTGAAATTTCCTCAGATTACCTCAACAAATTGACAGCTAGAATGCCAAAGGTCTGCAAGGCTGTAATTGCTGCAAATGGATAATTATTTGATGAAAGCAAAGATTGAAACACTAAATTATTATTTCAAATAAAAATCATTATTTCTAACCTCATAAATGTCTTGACTGTATTTTGATTCATTTTTCAACTCATTTGATGAATAAAAGTGTAGGAGTGCAGTGTTATTTTTCTGCCACACATAGCTTTTGCTTTTAGGCCAAAAAGTAGTTCAATTTTGGTCTCATCTGACCAGAGCACCTTCTTCCACATGTTTGCTGTGTCCCCCACATAGCTTCTCGCAAACTTCAAATGGGACTTCTTATGACTTTCTTTCAACAATGGCTTTCTTCTTGCCACGCTTTCTAAAAGGCCAGCTTTGTGGAGTGCATGACCAGTAGTTGTCCAATGGACAGATTCTTCCACCTGAGCTGTGGATCTCTGCAGCTCCTCCAGAGTTACCATGGGCCTCTTGGCTGCTTCTCTGATTATTGCTGTCTTTGCCTGGCCTGTTAGTTTAGGTGGGCGGCCATGTCTTTATAGGTTTGCAGTTGTGCCATACGCTTTCCATTTTTCGGATGATGGATTGAACAGTGCTCCGTTAGATGTTCAAAGCTTGGGATATTTTTTTTTATAACCTAATCCTGCTGTAAACTTCTCCACCACTTTATCCCTGATCTGTCTGGTGTGTTCCTTGGCTTCCAAGATGCTGTTTGTTCACTAAGGTTCTCTTGAGGGCTTCACAGAACTGCTGTATTTATACTGAGATTAAATTACACACAGGTGAACTCTGTTTACTAACTAGGTGACTTCTGAAGGCAATTGTTCCAGTAGATTTTAGTTAGGGGTATCAGAGTAAAGGGGGCTGAACACAAATAAATGCCACACTTTTTAGATATTAATTTGTAAAAAAATTGAAAACCGTTTATCATTTTCCTTCCAGTTTACTATTCTGTTCCACTTTGTGTTGGTCTATCACATAAAATCCCAATAAAATACATTTACGTTTTTGGTTGTAACATGACAAAATGTGGAAAATTTGGAAAGGGGTGTAAATACTTTTTCAAGGCACTGTAGCTTGGAATAAACATCCACCCAGAGGTTAATGGCACACTGAAGGAGCTAACCATTGTGCCAGAGTTGGATATTCCAAGCAGCTGGAAGCAAGATTTCTCTTAAAAATTGGAAGAATTTTAGATTTATGAATGTGTGGTAGTCTATGTCCGTATTTGAGGCGTGTTAAGTGTTCAGAAAAGCAGACTCATCCTTTGGGTCATTACAGGGTCAAAGCCTATCCTGAATTTACATCCTTGTACATAAGGCAGTATGCAGTAAAGCAAAAAATAACCACCCCCAACATACCAACAGGTCCTCTTTAACCTCAGCGTTGAATGCCAAGAATATTACCCTTCTAAATTAGCCTTTGGTTAATTGCCATTCTTGTTAAACTGTAACCCAATCCTGTTAAACATCGGTCATACCCAAACATTTCATTGAGGCTGCTGGGAATAGAACTGGTTGGTCTGTGCAGTATATCCCTACCAGAGCTGTGTGGGTGGCCTCTGGAAAAAAAAAGCAGGTGCTCTTTTTTTTTTTTTTATTTTTTTTTTGGCTTACTACAATTAAATCATAAGCTGACTGCAGGCTTTTAAATCACGAAATCACATTAGCCGAGAGGTGCTACTCACTTTGGACAACAGTGTCCCATGATACTTAAATGTCACCTGAACTTTGGGAAAGGTATTAGTGACATGTTTCATCCGTGTTATAATGACATGACTCCAGTCACTTTGAACTGGAGTTCGCAGTGTTCAGTATTTACTAGACATGGGAGTAAGTCACACATGTGCAAGTCACAAGCAAGTTTCAAGTCTTATGCCCCATACACACTTGCAGATTATCTGAAGACTTTTGTCTGCAGACTTACCTTTTCTATGTAGTGCAAGGGCTGCCGGATTGCATACAAATTGAAAGTGTTTAGGTTTGACCTCATATTATATGGTTTTGGTAAGTCTGCAGACAAGTCTTCAGATAATCTGCACGTGTGTATGGGGCATTAACCTTCAAGTCTCAAGCAAGTCCCAAGTTACTGTGGCGAAAAGCAAGCAAGTCAAGTCGAGTCCCTGCTAGAAGTCAAGCAAGTCAAGTCAAGTCATTATTTTGGTCAAGTCACAAATCAAGTCAAAATACTGATCTACCCCAATTTTCACCTTTTAAATCAGTTAAAAGTCAGTGGTCAGAAAAGGTTGTGTTTTATTTTCAACATTAACAAAACTGCTTAGTGCTTTTTTCTTGGCATATTAAAGAAACACTTTGAATGCCCAAACAGCTCAAAATCCTTTGTCCGGTCATGTTTCAACACCACAGTCACTAAAAACATGTTAAGTATTTCCATTGTCCTAAAAATCAGAACTCACTGAGGTGTTTTAAGTGACTGTGGTGTCACAAACATAACAGGCACATTCATTTTGCTTTAACACATCTTGAGAAAATGCAAATATTTAATAACTTAAAAAAGTTAAGTCATTTGGAGTCATATGTCTCCAGTCAAAGTCAAGTCTCAAGTCATGAATACCAAGTCAAAGTCAAGCCGAGTCTTTTATTCATTTTAGTCAAGCAAGTCTCAAGTCCTCAAACTGGTGACTTAAGTCAAGTCATGTGACTCAAGTCCCCCACCTCTGGTATTTACAGCCACTGGCAATGCCACATAATATAATTAATTACCCCATAGGCAATATTTGCTGTGTTCCAGAGTAAAGCTGGCCATATGCTGATCGAAGTTCAGAAGGGGCTGACCAGATTTTGATCCTTATCTGGCTGTCCCTGCTCAACAGAAGTTTGTTTGACTGACTTCTAATGTAGGGACATTTTAGGAAACTTTCGAGAGCATCGGCTGCAGCCACCGATAAGTGTATTTTGACAGCTGCAGGTGCCACTGTCTGAATATAATGTCTGAAGGGAGGAAGATCTCCATCCACCTCATTTTTTATGTGAAATATTTATGAATATTCTACCAAATAGAATGAGTTTATGATATACGCCTGTAATCGCGCCAAAACAAGCTTCCTTACAGTAGATGTTTCTGCCAGCCTAGCCGAAAGATCCATCGTAGATGGGAATAATTTAAATTGGTATTCAACTCCTGCCATGTTTTTTTTTTTTTCTCCACTTACATGAAGTGCTTTGAGGCTCTCAAAAGTACCTATTCTCCGCACAATGAATCCAGCGTTAATCCACTGTTCGAGTGCCACACAATGGATCCCGTGCCCCCATCTTGGTCCTTCTCAGCTGGCTGCCTCTTCTGGGTGCAGGCAGCCAGCTCTGATCCTGCAGCCTCCTGGGAGATTTAATGTAAGTATTCCAGGAAGTTGCAGGACCCGGTACAGGTCATTGTGGCCTAGGCTGTAACAGCCTACCGACGAAGTCAACGCTACCCCTACCGATGAAGTCAACAATGGATGTGCCGATGTAACGTGTATAGGGGGCGGAGCCTGTCTGTCAGACGTCACATCCTCTCAAGTATTTGCGGAACTGCGAGTATCATTGCACTATCGAGTGCCGCTTTTGTATGTGTTTTTCTGCTCAAATAAATCCTCTATTCTTTAATCAGAGAGCATTAGATTATTTTTGCGATTATCTCTTCTATATTTGGGGTTTGCATTGAGGATTAATGGAGCCTGGTCCTGGATTATGTGCCGTTCTCTCTAGTGTGGTCGGGTCATCTATCCATTAAACCTTGAGGGGACTGCTGTATCTGACCCTTGGTGATTCTTGGGTCAGATAGTGAGGTGAGAGGCTATATTTTCTCGGTGGTGGATTTAGGAACACGTTCACGGAGGTGGTCAACATTGGATACATTTGTGATCACTGGGACTCTATTAATATACTTTCACATGAGTTTAATTATTTTACATTGGGTGTATCACTTGATGTATATCACTTGGATAATTTAATTTACTTTTTTTATTAATTATTGATGCATATCACTTGGATAATTTAATTCACTTCTTTGATTATATTTATTATCTGGCACAGCTCTTTTTGGTTTGATATTGTACTTTATTGTGGAGTGGAAACACAGTTGGTGTTAGCAGCCGGATACAGATAATTTGATTGGATTACTATATCACCATTATTATTTAAATCACTTTGATTTTTTTCCACAGTTAATTGCGCTGATAGTTTTCACGTTATTGTAATAGTGTCAGGGCTAATGGAAGGGGAGGGTGTTAAAGCGGAACTTAGACCCTTTCCACACTGGAAATAAAAGCAGGTGTTTAAACGCTCCTCAAACGCTTAGTAAAGCAGTATGCATATGATAAGGACAGCGCAGAGAGCTGTTCATGTTATCAAAACATTAAGCGTTTGCATCACGTCATATCGCTACACTTCACAAATTAAGCTACATGTTGAGTTTGGAAGGAGTTAAAGCATCTCAACTCCTTCCATTCAAGTCTATGGTAACACGCTATAAATGCGGTCGCATACTTTTGTGGTGTGTTTGCGGCGCTTTAAGCCTTGTTAACAAAAATAAAAAAAGCACCCCTATTTTTTTTTTTTTTTTAAGTGCGTCAAACATGCATAGAGCATTTAGGGAGCCTTTTTAACGCATGGTGAATGCACCTCAGTCACGCCGAACAATGCATATTAACGCTGTAGGTGCATTTATTTATCGTCAGTATTTTGAGCAAGTATGAATAAGGCCTTATTCCCTTTTGGGAGTTGAAGCGGAATTAAAGGCACAAATATTTACCTATGTGCCATTAGTCCAGAGTCTGCGAGATTCCTCACCTGCACTGGCATCTTTTCCCGAGTCCTTCCAAGTAACGGTCTTGGTTTTGATTGGGTGGTGTGGGATGACATCACTCCTGCACATGTGCGGTACTGCAGTCAACCCAGCACAAAGGCAGTGTTTAAACTGAGCTGCACATGCACAGCTCAGTGTACGTTCTGCAGGGGACTGCAAATAAAGAGACTGCCCGCTTGCAATTTTTAGTTTTTCGCCTTTTAGTTCCACTTCAATATGGCCGTATGCATGAGGCCTTAGTAATGAAAACGTTAATATTCAGATTCTAACAACCCCAGTTGAGACTGGTTCTCTTGAATGAAAGTCTAATTCCAATGCTGACAGAGTGTTGGGAGAAGTCATTGAGCAACAGGTGGACCGCACTGGTGTCCCCATCTCTGCAATATATATTTTACAGAGAAGAAAGCTCTGCTCTGCGTTGTCTCTTCTATCCCATTTCCAGGGCTGGAACATCTGCACACAGGCTATATATCTCCCCACAAGCATTCTTTCTGTATTAGGAGATGCAGGTGTTTACATTGTTGGCAACGGCTCGGAGTGCACATGAGGTTGTAATAACAAAACGCTATTGTTTGTTGGTTGAGGCTCTGCAAGTTGTCAGCTCAGGCTGCAAGTGCACCTGTCACTGTAAATGAACATTTCTTTGTTCAGGCTTACATTCCAGATACATTTAATACTTGTTATTTTTCTCTGTAATATTTAATTCCTGCAGGGTTCCAAGAACTCTGTAAATTTTTATATTGTTGTCTTTAAATGGTTTGAAGTGTAGTTAGCTATAGTTCTTGTTTTATATTAAAGTTGAACTCGGGACACAAAAACTTTTAATTTACCACTTAAAGTGGAGTTCCACCCTAAAATGACACTTCTGTCCATCTTCTTGGTCCGGGTCACCTTAAAAAGAAATGGATAATCGCATTTTTTTTTTATTTTTACTTACCTTGGATTAGAAGAAAATATACTTACCTTACTTCCTCTTGCTCCCCTCGGCGGCCACGGCCCGTCGTCACTTCCTGGCTTGCAATGATTCCTGGGAGCTGAACGTCATCGCTCCCAGGAATCAATGCGCCTGCACCGCCCCGACGTCAGTTCCGGTGCGCGCGTGCGTCATTCCCTTCTAAACAGCTTCTGGGCATGCCCAGAAGCTGTGCAGGGATGATGCTGCGGCACTGGAAGTGACGGCGGGGCCGGTGCAGTGCATCGTGGGACCGAAGAGGCCGGAAGAGGACGCAGAAGAGGATCGCGCTGGCTTCAAGCTGCCCACACCTGAGATGGCAGCGCTGGACAATACATTTTCAAGGTAAGTATTTCTTCTTGCAGGTAAGTGCAACCCGGGACAGTACAGAGGCTATCCATTGTGGAATGCACTAGCCCTGACTGTCCCGGGGGTATTTTTTATGTCTTTTTTTTTTTTTTTTTTTTTAGGTGGAACTCCGCTTTAAAGACCAGGCCTATTTCTGATATTTGTTGCCTCAGGAGAATAAAATGGCGGCCATTGCAATATTTTATGTCACACGGTATTTGCGCAGCGGTCTTTTAAACGCAATTTTATTTTGAAAAAATACACTTCACTGAATTAAAAAAACGAAACAGTAAAGTTTGTCCAATTTTTTTTTTTACGCAGAGTAAATAGATACAATATCAATACAAAAGTTAGTACACCCCTCACATTTTTGTAACAACACTGAAGAAATTACACTTTGCTATAATGTAAAGTAGTGAGTGTATAGCTTGTATAATAGTGTAAATTTGCTGTCCCCTCAAAATAACTCAACACACAGTCAATGTCTAAAACACTGGCAACAAAAGTGAGTACACCCCTAAGTGAAAATGCCCAAATTGGGCCCAAAGTGTCAATATTTTGTGTGGCCATCAATATTTTCCAGCACTGCCTTAACCCTTTTGGGCATGGATTTCACCAGAGCTTCACAGGTTGCCACTGGAGTCCTCTTCAACTCCTCCATGGTGACATCACGGATGGATGTTAGAGACCTTGCGCTCCTCCATCTTCTGTTTGAGGATGCCCCACAGATGCTCAATAGGGTTTAGGTCTGGAGACATGCTTGGCCCGTCCATCACCTTTACCCTCTGCTTCTTTAGCAAGGCAGTGGTTGTCTTGGAGGTGTGTTTGGGGTCGTTATGTTGGAATACTGGCCTGCGGCCCAGTCTCCGAAGGGAGGGGATCATGCTCTGCTTCAGTATGTCACAGTACATGTTGGCATTCATGGTTCCCTCAATGAACTGTAGCTCCCGAGTGCCGGCAGCAATCATGCAACCCCAGAGCATGACACTCCCACCACCATGCTTGACTGTAGGCAAGATACACTTGTCTTTGTACCCCTCACCCTGTTGCCGCCAAACACGCTTGACACCGTCTGAACCAAATAAATTTATCTTGGTCTCACAGGACATGGTCCCAGTAGTCCATGTTCTTAATCTACTTGTTCTCAGCAAACTGTTTGCAGGATTTCTTGTGCATCATCTTTAGAGGTGGCTTTCTTATAAAATGACAGCCATGCAGACCAATTTGATGCAGTGTGCGGCGTATGGTCTGAGCACAGACAGGCCTGTTCTGAGTGGAACCTGTCCTGTTAAACCACTGTATGGTCTTGGCCACCATGCTGCAGCTCAGTTTCAGGGTCTCATATATATTTATATACTCATGCCACTGCTTGCCTGCACATTTCTCCTCTCTTGATGAATACTCATGGATCCCTGCTGTCTCCTGTTACAGCCGCCCTCATCTAGCCCCCTCCATCTCTGCATCTCTCATTGGCCCTTCTATGACTCATCCCTCTCTCCTTTGCTGACAAACTCTGAGAGTGAGATAGGGAGCTGTGCATGATGTCATTAGCCTAGGCCCATGATGAGGGGAACCTTGGCACCCCAGATGTTTTGGAACTACATTTCCCATCATGCTAATGTACTCTGCAGTGTAGTTGAGCATCATGGGAAGTGTAGTTCCAAAACATCCTGGGGGTGCCAAGATTCACCATCACTGGCCTAAGCTAAAGACCAGACAAGAAAGGGAAAGTGGGCTGTATAAGGTATTTACTGGCAGAAAAAAAAAATGTTTTACTATCCAAAGTTAAAACAACAAGGGCAGAGGATTTAATATTCGATGGAAAGATGAAAAAATTACTGAAGAACTGCTTTAAGTTCCTCTTTAAAACAAAATGTTCCTATTGGTACAAAAAGGCACCTGTCCAATGCAAGTAAAGCAATAAAAGAATATCAAATATTCACTACCAGTGATCAAAGGTTCACAGGTGTAGGCACACTCGATCTTCTATTATCCACATAATAACCGTATATAAGAGATCAAATAAACTAAAACTGTATGATGAGAAATAATTATATGTACAGTGTGTGTGTGTATATATATATATATATATATATATATACTGTATAAGTTGTAAATAAATACAGACTATAGTGCTCTATCCAACAATACAAAGTGTTGGGGCTATATGGGGCAAGTTGAGTAAAATGAAATGTATAAGATTTAGAATTACTAGAATGTGGTGGGCAGATGCTCCAGGGGAACCCCACACGTTTGGTGGCCTCACTCCACTTCACCAGGGGCAGCTACTGTTAAAGTAAAACCTACCCACCGGAGACCCGGGCAGCAATAGCATCCTTACAGAGGTTCTTAACCTCCCCGAATCTATATCAAACTGTAAAGTGTATGTAAACCTTAACAATGAACTTCTATTATTTGGTCCCTTTTGGTTTGGTACATTTACAATTGGAAGCATTTTGTTATATCCGCTTAATAAGTGCAGTGTTGCCCTGCAGTGCCCCATAGTGGTAGGAATGCAAATTTCTCTTGTTTTGAGAACTGTATTGAGAAGTACAGGGTTACTTGAATTGTATTCCAGGATTTACTTGTTTTCAGCTGAGCTTGGGAGAACTCCGAAATCTTTCATCATAATCCTCATGTTTTATGGTTGGAATACCATGTCAAATATCTTATCTATCATTGTAAAGGAACGTATTCCACACTCCTTTTTTTTTTTTTTTTTTCATTTTTTCTATAAGAAAACAAAAACCGCTTTGAAAAAACAGAAAATAATTTTTTTCCCCAATTTTTGCGTTTTTTTTTTTTTTGGGGATTTTTTTTCCCCCAGGCCTTCCCATCGTGAGGCAGTGCTAAATATTTGTGTATACATGAATGGTTTTCAAAAGTATACAACGTGAGTAATTGTGCATGTATTACATAGATGTACTGCAGACTTTTTTTTTTTTTTTTTTTTAAATTTTGCCTTGAAATCCACTTTAAATTTATAATACCCAAAGGTTTACTGTAGACCCTATTCACAATGCCACATTGTGTTTGTCACACTATTTTTTTTTTCACACAGTATAGGGCAGTTCAGTCATTAAATGGGTTGTCCTACATTAGACAAATACGCCAAAAGAAGCTCCTGGACCTTTTTTTACTGTGCGTTTTGTCGCATTCGTGTTTTTCACGGGTTCCAGGAATGCACAGGTGTAAATGCAAGCTTGCCAGAAACAAAAACTACTCCAGGAAACAAAATACTTTTACAGGTTAACAGTGTCTGTTATAATCATTGATCGTGTCTCTTTAAGAGGATTTCAACACAGTAAAGTGAAACTTACAAAAACAGAAAGTGAAGTTAACGTCTGTTCCCTGAATGATGCGCTTCATTTATGTGAAATATAGGTCTTAAATATGTTTTCTGAGTATAACGAGTAGCCTTGGAGCCTAAAAGATCCTTGGCTTTTTTTCCGTTAATGTCCAGCAGGGGGCGGTAGTGTCCTGTGTATTATCTGTAACCCCATACTTAGAAATAACCTTGACTGGAAAGCGGACAGTTTGTGTTCATGGAGATATTTGTTAAAATGTACTAACAAAATGTATCTTTCTTTTTCGCTTTAGCTACAGTATATTTAGGTGACCCTTGGATATATGTTCAAATACGTTGTCTTTATTAAATTCCCATGACTGCCCCATTTTATTGCGTAATAAGGACCCTGTATTTATTTATTACAGGTATTTATATAGTGCCAGCAATTTACACAGTTCTTTATATAATGTATTTTCAAATCAGTCCCTGTCCTCAAGCGCTTACAATCTAAGGTCTCTATCTCACATACATACACATATAGGGCCAATTTAGACAGGAGCCAATTGACCTGCCAACATGTCTTTAGAGTGTGGGAGGAAACCCACGCAAATACAGGGAGGACATGCGAACTCCATGTAGAAAGTGTCCTGACAGGCATTTAACCTGGGACCCCAGTGCTGCAAGACAGAACTGTTAACCACCAAGCCACTGTGCTGCTTTTGACAACTTTTCTTGCTTTTAAAGCATACCTGTACTTTGCCCAGTGTAAGCTGTAACCCAGGTGGATCTGGAATGACAGAACGGCCCATTCACACCAGATGCAGATTTTTCAACGCATTCCCACTGCATAGACAGAACAAAACAATGATTTTAAATAAGAATTCACACCAGTGTGTTGCACTGCAGTCCAGTGAAAAAAAAAAAATTTAACATGCTGCATTTTTTAGCAATACAGAGAATTTAAATGCACGTGAACTCAACCCACTTAAACGCAATAGTGAAAAAAGATGCATTTGCTTGCTCTAATGGCCCTTACTCCCCATTCCACTTCCTGTTTTGAAATTAAAGCCTAAGTGCATCCAAAAAAAAAAAAAAAAATCAGCGCAAGGGACATAATTTACAGTCAGTAGGATGTGTCCCTTGTGCTGATGCCTCTTCTTTTGGGGAAATCCTTCTCTCACTATGCCCCGCCACCCCTCCCCTGCTACTGTAATATTCTGGTACGGTGGGAGTTAATAGAACTAAGAGGCCATCACAGGCACTTATTTATGAGAACTCAACTATGCCTGCCCTTTTCACCCAGCTGCCCCATTCATAGAAGTTGTACTACAGCTACTATGACTGAAAAGCGATCTATGAATGGAGCATGAGCATGTTATTGAAAGGTCCAACCCTTCATTCATAGATCCTGCTCCATTCAAAGAAGCCATGCTAAAGCTACTACGAATGAAAAGTGATCTGTGAGTGGAGGATGGATAGATGATTGAAAGGTCCCTCACCTCCATTCATAGAATCTGTTGTAACTTGAGAGTAAAAAAAAAAAAAAAAAAAATATATATATATATATATATATATATATATATATATATATATATATATATATATATATATATATATATATATATATTTTTTATACAATGCTCAAAAAAACGAAAGGAACACTTTTTAATCAGAGTATAGCATCAAGTCAATTAAACTCCTGGGATATTGGTCTGGTCAGTTAAGTAGCAAAGCAGCAGAGGGGGTTGTTAATCAGTTTCAGCTGCTTTGGTGTTAATGAAATTACCAACAGGTGCGCTAGATGGGTAACAATGAGACAACCTCCAAAAAGGGAATGGCTTTTCTGTCTGTTTTTCACTAGTTTTGCATTTGGCTTGGGTCAGTGTCACTACTGGTAGCATGAGGCGATACCTGGACCCTATAGAGGTTGCACAGGCAGTCCAACTCCTCCAGGATGACACATCAATACATGCCATTGCCAGAAGGTTTGCTGTGTATCCCAGCACAACCTCAAGAGCATGCAGGAGATTCCAGGAGATAGGCAGTTACTATAGGAGAGCTGGACAGGGCCGTAGAAGGTCCTTAACCTATCGGCAGGACCGGTATTTGCTCGTTTGTGCAAGGAGGATCCGGATAAAGCACTGCCAGAGCCCTACAAAATGACCTCCAGCAGGCCACTGGTGTGAATGTCTCTGACCAAAAAATTAAAAACGGACTTCATGAAGGTGGTCTGAGGGCCCGACGTCCTCTAGTGGGCCCTGTGCTCACTGCCTGCCACCGTGGAGCTCAGTTGGCATTTGCCATTGAACACCAGAATTGGCAGATCTGCCACTGGCACCCTGTGCTCTTCACAGATGAGAGCAGGTTCACCCTGAGCACATGTGACAGACATGAAAGGGTCTGGAGAAGCCGAGGAGAATGTTATGCTGCCTGTAACATTGTTCAGCATAACTGGTTTGGTGGTGGGTTAGTGATGCATCCATGGAGGGATGCACAGACCTCTACAGGCTAGACAATGGCACCCTGACTGCCATTAGGTATCAGGATGAAATCCTTGGACCCATTGTCGGACCCTTTGCTGGTGCAGTTGGTCCTGGGTTCCCCCGGGTGCATATCCGGCCTCATGTTGCGAGAGTATACAGCCAGTTCTTGGAGGATAAAGAAATTGATACCATTGATTTCCCCCATGTTTGACTGACCTAAATCCCATAGAACACCACAGGGACATTATGTTTCGGTCCATCTGATGCTGCTAGGTTGCACCTTTGTCTTTTCAGGAGCTCAGTGATGCCCTGGTCCAGATCTGGGAGGATATACCCCAGGACACAATCTGTTGTCTCATTAGGAGTACGGGCAGGGTTGTTTTACATGCCACGGTCATGATGCTTCGCTTAGTGTCTGCAGCAAAGTTTACCTGACGTGTAGCAATCAGCGTGCAGCAATCCTACTGAATATTACACATGCTAGCAAATGGGAAAGCACCACAAACGCCCTGCAACTGCGTGCTCTTAGTAATTATAGAGTTAAAACGGGTGGTAAGGAGGCATCACATCTCTTCCTCACCGCCTTTGAAGTGCGATCTGAATGCGGATTGGGCTTCAGAGTAAAGGGAGATTAAGGCTGCATTCACACCTGAGCATATCGTCTTTGCGCATTTTTAAGAGCGACATTGGCATGTTTTCATGCGCGTTTATGCAGCGCTTTTGCTCTTGGGCGTCTTTTTATTAGCCAGTAGATAAAAGATCATCTGTTTCATTATTTGTTACTATGTTATTCATCCACTTTTCAGGGTTTAAAAAAACGCACCAAGTCGCCAAAAAACGCCCAAATCTGCCCCATTTGAGCTACAAAAAAAGCTCCAGAACCTTTTCGAGCTTCAGGCATTTGGCTTTATGTGACTTGGAGTGGAGATGTGAACCATCTCCATAGAGAATTATTGATTTTTTTCTCCTCCAGCCTTTTGTAGCTTCGAGCTTCAAGCTAACGTGGGAATGGGGCCTTAGACACACATCTGTTCTCCTGAAAGTGTTTTGTTCTATCTGTTTGATTGGTGTGTTCCAGGCATTTGTCCTTGGACCCATAGGGCCTTGAACACTGGTAGCACTCAGTACAACGTCTAACCCAGTTCAGCTGCAGCCAGCCATACACTTTAAGAGCACACAGCAGGCCTGGACCCTGCACTGTTCTTCCCGAGTGCACTAAAACACTGGCAGGGACACACTACAGCTAGACAGCTCTGTGTGCAAGGATCCTTATGGTTACATTGTTCCTTGCTATCTTTAGAGTACTACAGAAACCACCCCCGGTCTTATGGATAAGAAAAGGAGAAGATGTTCAGTCATTCTTTCCTAGGGTGGGCAACTCTGCTTCATAGACAACAGTACCATGAGTCCGCATTTGGCACTTTTTCCACTGCAAGTACCGGCTTGGCTCCACTCGGCACTGCTTGGCCCAGCTCGGCTCAGTTTGCTTTTCCACTGCGTGGTACAAGTAGGCACGTTTCAGCACTGTATAGGCTCTACTCGGCTCGGTTTGCTTTTCCTCTAAAGTAGTAAGTGGGTGGGATTACAACGATTCTCTGACCAATCAGTGGCTAGTAGTGACAAACAATCAAGGCTGCATGCAAAGGATTGTGGGATATGGTATAGGTACGGCCCGCTTGGAACCCCAACTGAGGTGGTACTGTTTAAGCGAGCCGTACCATGTAGTGGAAAAGCACCGCTGTATCAAACCATACCGAACCGTTCTAACACGTACCATGCAGTGGAAAAGCACCAAACCGAGCCGTACCATGCAGTGGAAAAGCGCCATTAGTCCCCCTAGTATAGGAAGTGCGTTACAGGTTGGATCATCAGATGGAAAAAAAAAAGTAAACCAATGCAGCCCCCACATCTAAGAACTGGTCAGCTCCAATATATTACATTTTTGTTTTTGGGTTTAGATACATTTTAACCCATATTGTTACAGCAGTAGGGTGAGGGAAGTGACCAGGAAGGATGTCTTTGCATGTCATATCTGATCAAATAAAAAGCAGCTTGAATGGTAATTGGACAGGAGTTTGCATGCCACTGATCAACTCCCACGTTTTAATTACTGTACATTGGATTTTTAATCGTAAAATCATGAAATGAACACTTATGGCCAAAATAGGAAAACAATCCTGGATTCGATTTGTATTCAAATAAAATCCAATGTAAAATGATCTGTGTGTAGTTGGCATCTAAGTCAATAAAGAAATACAAATAGGATAATTATTGATCTGATTCATGTAATAAGCGTCCATGCCTCTGCTCACCATGAATGTCCATGCTTTATTTTCGCAAGCCTGAGGAGAGATCGAACTTTCCTACAAAGCGTATAAATCAGCCCCAGTGTCCCTGCCTGTAATCATTGTTTGGAATTGTGTTTATCTCTTGTTATTATAGGTCAGCACTGGTTTCACAAGGATTGGCGTGACGCCCTATCATTGTATTTGTGTATTCAGAGGCAGTCAAAGTGACCACATTTATTACCACGCCTGTGATTATTCGCAGATATGCAAAATATTTGCCGTGTGCGCTTCTGCCAAACTGTACATCTGCCTTTCTGTATTGTTGTTTATGTTATATTTTGCATCTGTGAGGCAGTAAAACCAGTTACAAGTCATATATCTTAAGACAGCCAAACATCTTTTACATTTAAAAAGAGAAAAAAAAAAAAGTAGTGTACTTAAGTTTGACCTGGTATCAGCCTTTTGTAGTGTCCGTACAGCAGGGCTGGAGTGTGAGCGGTAGAAGCAGCAGAGGTAGTCAATCAGTTTGTGTGCCAACAAGAAACAAGCATCTCTTTTTACTGTCTAGTCACTGGCTGAGACGGGTCCAAGAAGACCTAGGCTCAGGGGATGTGGGTTAAATGATGCTGGCCGTCTTGACTAAGGACAACTAGTGGCCATTTGACTGAGGGCATCTAGTGACCATTTGACTGAGGACAACTAAAACTAGTGGCCATCTGACTGAGGGCGTCTAGTGGCCATCTGACTGAGGGCGTCTAGTGGCCATCTGGCTGAGGACAACTAGTGGCCGTCTGGCTGAGGACAACTAGTGGCCGTCTGGCTGAGGACAACTAGTGGCCGTCTGGATGAGGACAACTAGTGGCCGTCTGGCTGAGGACAACTAGTGGCTGTCTGGCTGAGGACAACTAGTGGCCGTCTGGCTGAGGACAACTAGTGGCCGTCTGACCTAGGGCTTCTAGTGGCCGTCTGGCCGAGGGCGTCTAGTGGCCATCTGACCGAGGGCGTCTAGTGGCCATCTGATCGAGGGCGTCTAGTGGCCACCTGGCTGAGGACATCTAGTGGCCACCTGGCTGAGGACATCTAGTGGCCACCTGGCTGAGGACATCTAGTGACCATCTGGCTGAGGACAACTAGTGGCCATCTGACTGGGGGCATCTTGTGGCCTTCTGACTGGGGACATCTAGTGGCCACCTGACTGGGGCTAACTAGTGGCAGAAACAAAGTACTGCATGGGAAATCTCTAGAGTGGAGCTGAATATCGTTGGAAGTGTTTTTTTTTTTTTTTTTTTTTGCTAGTGCTCTACTTCAAACAGACCTGTACTTGTTTATTTCTGTGTCTATAGTATCTTGCTTACACATCTCTGTTGAGATCTCCTCCAAAAGCTCTAGTTTCTGGGACAAAACTGCCTACATCCAAATTCTGTGGCCCAACACATCTGATTCCTTGATTCTGTGTCCTCAATAATCGATCATAAAAAATGTCAGAAGATAGAGACATTTCAAAGGAGAAATGACGAATGTAACCCGTGATGATAATGTTTGGGAATTGTCTATGTGCTGCACACATTAATAATATTACTAGAAAGAAAAATCCATGTGGGACAAACACCTGAGCCATAGGACAAGACTTTTTGTGAATTGATATGTAATTTTTAAAACATTTGACGAACCCTCTGCATGCGTAAGAATGGCCATACATATAGTTGACAACCCATGCGATTGATATACCACACACTGGGAAGTGGATTTTGATTAATAGTTAAAGGATAAGTTCATCTTGTGGAACATGTTCAACCTGTATTTAGGGTAGAACATGTAACATGTTCTAGCAGCTACAGCCACCCCCCCCCCCCCAAAATGACAGCAGGCGGGCATCTTCTCCAGGCGCCTGCTGTCACTCTTTGAAAAAAACGTGGCCATGCACGGCTCAGCCCAGCCGCGTCACTCATGCATAGTCCTTTGGGAATGGGAAACTACAAGTCCTGACTGCCTTTGTGGCTGTCGGCTTGTAGTCTTCAATGAACTATCATGGCGCTGTTGAGCACTGTGGTAGTTTATTCATTATTCCGGTTAGATTGTATCTGCTTGCTTGTACGAGGTGCGAACAAACAGGTATACTGACAGGTCTGCAGGAGACCTGCATGGCATCATGATGATTCCCAAAACAAATGCACATTTTTTGATTTGCAAAAAAAAAAGTGCATTTATTATTTTTTGTTAAAAGGTGAACTTATCCTTTTAAAGTGAATCTTTACCCTGGAAAAAAAAAGTTAAAAGTCAGCAGCTACAAATACCGTAGCTGCTTACTCTTAATAAAAAGACCTTTACCTTTCCAAGGATCTTGCCCAATCCTCACCCAGGCCACTTCTTAACCGGTCTTTGGGTCACTGGTATTGGCATGTTTAGTGTGGGAAGCCATCTGTGACTACTTGCTGCTTCACACTGCTGATGTACATCCACGTATGAATGGCCCTGCAGCCTTCTGGGACCTGCGGTGTGTCCCAAGAGTCTGCTGGCAGAGGGAAAGGGGAGGGCAAACTTCCTCTCGGATCACCTAGGTCATCTGAGCGTAAGTGGGAGCGGGTACCTATCAAAACTAGGTACCCACTCCCCGCCCAAAAAAAAATTAAAACTGAATGTGCCAAAAGTTGGAGAGGAGGGGGGAGGTGGCAAGAAAGCAGAACTTCTCTTTTTTGGGTTATGTTCCGCTTTAATATATTATCATAAATTACGATCTTGGTGTATCTTGATACTGCCAAAATGCCAAATGATCAATATTCGCTTCAAAATTTATCAAAGGGAAGTTAAGATTATTCAGTTGATCAAATTGCATATCAGTTGAATAATAAAATCAAAGCATGTATGGCCACGACTAGGCCAGATTCACACTATAGCATTGTGGCACCCATGTCCATGCATGTTATATGCGTTGGTGTACTATAGTACCATTTATTCTAAATATCAACCCAACACACGTGTGTGGTGTGCTACATTACAAGAAAGAGTGCATGCCCCCTTTTTTGGTGCATGTTGGTGTGTTAGGCAGCCCATTTAACCACTTAAGCCCCGGAAGATTTTACCCCCTTCCTGACCAGGGCCTATTTTGCGATTCGGCACTGCGTGACTTTAACGGACAATTGCGCGTTCGTGCAACGCTGTACCTAAACGAATTTGATGTCCTTTTTTTTCCCACAAATAGAGCTTTCTTTTGGTGGTATTTGATCACCTGTGTGATTTTTTTTTTTTGATCATGCGCTATAAACAAAAAAAGAGCGACAATTTTGCAATATTTTTCACTTTTTTTATATGAAATTCCCCCCCCCCCCCAAAAAAAAAATGTAAAAATCGAATTTTTTTAACATTTTCGGCCAATTTGTTTTATGCTACATATGTTTGGTAAAAAAAAGTCGCAAAAAGCGTATTTTGATTGGTTTGCACAAAAGTTATCGCGTTTACTAACAAAGGGAAAGATTTTTGTCATTTTTGTTTTTTTTAACGCGTAATGGCGGCGATTTCCAATTTTTTTTTTTGCGGTACTGTGACATTGCGGCGGACAGATCGGACCCTTGACTGACATTTTTGACACTTTTTGGGTTACCAGTGACATTTCTACAGTAATCAGTGCTATAAATATGCACTGTTACTGTAAAATTACACTGGCAGTGAAGGGGTTAACTTTTTTTGAGAGGGAGGGGTTATGTGTGTCACTAGGGGCGTGATTCTAACTGTAATTGGCTGTGGCTTAAGGTGTAGGAACAGTGATCAACGGTTTTACATAGTAGAACCGTATGATCACCATTCCTACACAGGGGAGAATGACAGGCGGCTTGTTTACATTAGCCGCCTGCCTTTCTCCCTCTCCGACGATCGTGAGTGACCGGCGGACGATCGGGTCCGCCGGTGACACGCGCGGGGGGGGGGTCCGTGACCGCGCAGGAGTGCGCCTCCGGCGGCGCGCGCTCGCTCCTGAGACCCTAGCTAGCGACGTAGATCTACGTCACTCTGCCTGTGAGGGGCTGACTGCCGCAGTAAATATACTGTGAGCAGTCGGCAAGTGGTTAAATGAATGGGTCCTCCAATGCAACACAAGACCTAATGCACCACCACGTGTGAGTCCAGCCTTATTGTTTGGTTGACATCCATGGGACACATGTATGAATTTAGGTTATAACTGATAGGAGATGAGAATGTGGTTTTGCAGTCCGCTGTGACATTGCACTGAAAGCCGCATGGCGTAGTGCACACATCAGGAAGACACGGCTAGCTGTTGTGGTAAGGGACCGAGATTGACATTGTTTATTCAACAAGTCATGCTTCAGTAGTGAATGGATTATAAAGCAATATGTGAAATCTATCCGTGAGCTACTAACACTATCCAAAGAACACTACAAATATTCTACTGTTAAAAAGTCCATTCTATTCAATGAACATTAAAGCTGGGATAAACAAATATGGGTTCAATATATTTATCATATGTATTCTTACTTGAATCTTGGTGTGCTTTGTGTATTTATTTCAGATCTGTGTGGTAATCCAGTGTGAGACTTTACTTCTATGCAGGAACTTCTTATAAGTAAGACCACTGCTGCTCTCTCTGCTTCTGCAGGAAGACTGGTCTTGTATCCGCCCCCTCCTATAGTTTTCTGCAGGCAGCTTGTAGTGGGTGGAGCTTATTTGGTCTCTCCTACAGCTCTACTCTCTGCACAGGCTATATACAGTACAGTGATGATGTCACTGTGAATTTTACAAGGTAGCTTCTAGGTTTGAAAAGGCATTTGGTGCACACTTAATAGATTTATATGCTTTTTGGCTATTGAGAAAAATATTTGATTTAACGCTTTTGTGTTTGAAATTCAACTTAAAGTAATTGTAAACTCTCCTTTTTTTAAAAAACATAATATACATGTCATACTTACTTGCTCTGGGTAGTTGGTTTTGTACAGAGCAGCCCTGATCCTCCTCTTCTCAGGTCCCTCTTCGCTGCTCTTGGCCCCTCTCTCCTGGTGAGTTCCCCCACAGCAAGCAGCTTGCTATGGGGGCACCCGAGCCGAGTCACAGCTCCCTGTGTTTATTCTGACATGGAGCCATGACCTGGCTCCTCCCCCTCTCTCTCTCCTGATTGGCTGGCGAGGTTTGATTGACAGCAGCAGCGAGAGCCAATCGTGCTGCGCTGCTGTCTCAACCAATCCTGGACGGCCGAGGGACTCGTGCACATCGCTGGATAGAGATGTGGCTCGGGTAAATATTAGGGGGTGACACACACTATATTGTCAAAAGTATTGGGACACCTGCCTTGACATGAACTTTAATGGCATCCCAGTCTTAGTCCGTTGGGTTCAATATTGAGTTGGCCCACCCTTTGCAGCTATAACAGCTTCAACTCTCTTCAGTAAAGGCTGTCCACATGGTTTAGGAGTGTCTATGGGAATGTTTGACCATTCTTCCAGAAGTGCATTTGTGAGGTCAGGCACTGATGGAAGAGAAGGACTGGCTCGCAGTCTGTGCTGTAATTCATCCTAAAGGTGTTCGATCAGGTTGAGGTCAGGACCCTGTGCAGGCCACTCAATTTCTACCACCCCAAACTCGCTCATCCATGTGTTTATGGACCTTGCTTGGTGCACTGGTGCGCAGTCATGTTGGAACAGGAAGGGGCCATCCCCAAATTGTTCCCACAAACCCCACACCATAACCCCCCTCCACCAAATGATTAGGATCAGTGCACAAAGCAAGGTCCATAAAGACATGGATGAGCGAGTTTGGGGTGGAGAAACTTGACGGGACTGCAACCTGATAGAACACCTTTGGGATAAATTAGAGTGCATCTCTCCAACATCAGTGCCTGACCTCAAAAATGCGCTTCTGGAAGAATGGTCAAACATTCCCATAGACACACTCCTAAACCTTGTGGACAGTCTTCCCAGAAGAGTTGAAGCTGTTATAGCTGCAAAGGGTGGGCCAACTCAATATTGAACCATACGGACTAAGACTGGGAGGCCAATACATTTTATGTGGGTGTAAAGGCAGCTGTCCCAATACTTTTGACAATATAGTGTATCATTATTGTGTGTGCGTGTGTGTGTGTGTGTGTATATATATATATATATATATGTGTGTGTGTGTGTGTGTGTGTGTGTGTGTGTATATATATATATATATATATATATAATGTGTGTGTGTATATAATTTTTTTTTTTTTTTTTACAATTTTGGATATGTGAATATGCCCATCTGAACTCTAGGCAAACAGGCTGCATGCAAAGCTAAAATGCAAATATAAAACATTGTAAAAGAAAATGCAAATATAACAGTTGTTTTTCCTGTCAAAGGATTTGTATTTCTCTCCACCCAGTCCTTAGATTTACACAGCTCTGCCACACAGCACAGTCCTGTCTGCAAAGGGAGGGCATTTTATCTCTTTGCAGTTTTCGCTTTCACTTACAGAAGAAGCAGTACACTGATGAGCTCATCTCTCTGTCACTCTGATCTCTCCTCCTATCAGCATGTTCCTTCTCTGCATCTGTCACATTTGAAGCTGAATTGGCACTTTACTTCTTGTTACGTGATTCTGTTTCATGCATCTTTCTTATGTCAGCAAAAAATGAAGGATTTAGACTCGATTCACACTAGAGCGACTTGTCAGTCCATTGACTGCTACAGGACCCATTCTAATAGGAGCGACACGCGTCGCTCCGACTTAGAAAAAGGGCCCTGTACTACTTCGTGGGCGACCTCGGAGCGACTTGCATAGACTTCCATTATGTGAAGTCCGTGCAAGTCGCGCTGAAGTCGCGATGCACGGCACTGCACAAGTCGCCCCCGAAGTAGTACAGAGTCGTGCCGCCCCAGTGTGAACCGACTCTTAGAATAACCCAAGCTGCATATTTGGAAGTGTGGCAATTGGTATTCCAAAAACAAAGATAACCAAGTTTGAAAAGACCAGGCTTGGTAAATGTGGGCTGCAAGAGCTGGAATCTGATTGGTCCATGTGGGCAGCACAGACACTATCCTTTGCATTTGCTTTGTTAAACAAAGTCCATGCTGGTGATGTAATGGTGCGCACACAGTCCGGAGCGTGGTCCAGGTTCTGATGGCGAACTCTCATATGCTTTCCAGCACATTGTCTAGCGCAATGAACCGTAGCCGTGAAATTTGGCAGGCGCTTTGCATGATAATTAGTTCAGTATACTGACCAAATCTGCAAATTAGAAGTTCAAAGAGAGACATGGACACGTATGAAAGAAGAGTTTTGGCATTTCTCACGTTCGGCTTGTTTCAGGATCCGTTCTGTTTTTTTGATCTGCAAGTAACAAATGGTTTGCACGCTGCACATCAAACAATCGCCGCGTCTCCTTTCTGTATTCAAAGGGCTCATCTGCTTCTTGAAGTGATTGAGATTAATTGACTTCTGCATTCCTACTAAAGAAAAAAAAATCTGTTTATTTCAATTTGATTTTACCTTAATAAAATTGCATATGGAAATTTAGCTTGGTTACAGTCCTATCTTTCCTTTTTTATTCAAAAGTAGATCTAAAACCCAACTGGATGACATTTCATTTGCTAAGGCGTCTGTATTATGAGCACTTTCCATTTTTTATACACATGTAGCACCCTCCTAGGTAGGTGCTAGTGAGAGAGTATAGTTTTGAGCTCTGTCTGCTTACCAGAGGGGCTGCAGGTAAATCTATATTGTTCTCTGCCTACCAGGGAGCAGGATCTGTTAGTGAGGTCTGCTCATTGTGCTCAGTATGCGATTCATTCAGCCTGAAGAGTGTTTCACGCTGGCCCAATAGGGAGGCATGTTGGACAGTGGGAGGAAACCTGACGAATGGGTGCATAGGCTTTTGATACTGTCCTGATGATTGGCAGAGGGCAGGTCGCCTCGATGCATTCTGGGATACTGTATAAAAGCCAGGAGTACATGTGCTGCGGGGTCATTGGCTGGAGAGCGGAGTCCCAGAGGAAGGGAGTCGGCTGCCGCCTCCTTTGTAGAGGTGTCTTTTAATTATATCCTATCACTTAGTACCCAGTGTCAGTGGCCATCATCCCGATAGATAGATAGATAGATAGATAGATAGATAGATAGATAGATACAAAAAGGGTACCCCCAATGATTTGGGACTTTATGTGCCACTAAAACACTGAAAAAATACAACCGTATATAGACAAATTACAATTTTATTACACAAGAAAACAAAAAAAAATCATACATAAACATATATATATATATCTAGCACACAACTAGATATATGTGAAATTTTAAAACCTGCATGCAAGGACAGACCAGTATCCATACAGAGGACTCCTAGGCACCATTGGTGGAGAGAACGGGACAGGTTCCTACGCGTTTCGGGTATGGAAACCCTTCTTCAGGGGTCAACCAGAGTTCAATGCACTAACTGTACCAAAAGGAGTCTTTTTTGTAAGGGTAATTGGGCTGTCGATTTAAATCGGTGTTAACCAAAAAAAGAGGTGTCTGGTCTCATTAAAACATGGTTCACTGAGACAGTGTAAGCAGTGGCCGGTAATTGGCAAGATCGAGGGCGCCACAATGATCCACTGTTGGTCCTAGACGGTCCCAAAGGGTATATGGGCCAATATGATGTCTCTGTAGTCACTGTTATAGGTGAGTATTGCTCGTGGCTAGAGGTAAGCGGAGTATATAGGAGTATCAGTCAAAGGACGTGGAAAGTTCCTACGTCCTGTCTGTATGAGAGCAGGCAGTAGAGGTGTCATGCTGTCACAGGAGGTTTTCCGGAGGACCAGAGGAGCAGTTGGGAGGAGATGAACCCTGAGGTCCAGGAAAGCTGACTGAGAGGGGAGACACTGGAGACCCTGGGACTGCAGTATCGTGAGTACAGGGACTTGTGTCAAGGGGCCTGACCTGAGGAGGTGCCACCCCTGCCTGTAGGACAGTCAGTGGACGGATGTCAACAGAGGAAGAGAGAGAGGATGCTGGGGAGAGTGTCCTGAAGATAATTGTCTGTCCACCAAGTCGTCTTGGGAAAAGAGACTCAATCCAAATTCATCCATTGTGGCAGGGTGAATCAGCAGCCTGGCTGTATCAGAAAATAGGAGTCCTCAACATTGTCTATAGTTAAACCGGAGTATCCCACTATTTCCTTCTCCTATCCCTAATTTACAATAAACCACAAAACAACCAAATTCCCCTGGACTGATTATTGGAGTGAGCTGAAGAGAAGAAATTAAGAACTTGTATCTGTCATGACTGTGTGCTGGTAATTTTTATTATTTATTTATTTTTTTAATTTAATTGCTGCTGATCTTCTTCAGCCTATTACAGCCATTTCCTGTCTACATGCACTCGCTCTAGTGTCAGCTGAACATCTTCGCTCTGGATCAGCTTCCTGATAGTGGCAATGATAAACCAGGCCTAAATAGTATTTGTCGGCACGACCTGCTGTTTGTATCAGGGTGATTGTGACTTGGTGACAACGTAGGAGTATATTTGGGAGACAGCTGTCACCCCATAACAAGAAGTGCCCAAAGGACCCTCTTGGCAGGATCACCAGGTATTCTTTTTTTTTTTTTTTTACTGAAAACTGCAGATTTTAAGTGGAAACCCATTTGCATGTTAAAGTTATGCGATTTTAATGATTAGGGCTAAAACTTCTTTATTAATTCAGTTGTTTAAAGCGGAACTAAATCCTCCTATCCTTTTCAGCCATCTTAGCCTTTTTTTGATCTGCATTTGCTATGATGGATCACTTATGAGACCAGCCATTTAATGGTTTGAGGGCTTGTTTGAGAGCACAAGTAAATGTGACAGCTAGCATTCCCGGCATGCGTTAAATTGATGAGTTTAGTTCCACTTTTTCAAGTGTAACTAATGAAGTGTCATCAATTTTTAAATCATTAACATTCACACCTGGGTGTAGCGGGAACTTGCATGCCTGCTTGCTTTTTTTTTTTTTTTTTTTAGTGCTTTTTTCATGCGGTAACGCGCATAGTGCCTAAGGCAGCCCATGGACTTGAATGGGCTGCATTACATGCAACAAATGTTCCAAAGTAGCTTCAGGACTTTTTTGGTCGCTGCGTTTTTCATTGTGCATTTTGTCCCGTGACAAATGCATGGCACAACGTGCGTCTGCTTACCACATTTGGGTGCTGTTAACATTTAAATAGCACCGCAAGCGCAACTCGCGATTGCAGCGCATTTCCAAAACGCATGGTAAAATGCACATTTTTGTGTTTTGTTGGGTGTTTAGGAAATGTGCAGGTGTGAATGCAGCCTAAGATCATAATATCCTTTTAGTGTTTGAAATTTCCTGATTTCTTCTACCAGGATGAAACTTTTCGCATTTGTGGGTGAGTTTTCTGCACCGTGTTCAAAATGCACTGCAGTTATCTGCAGTAGGTTTGAATGTTAACCTAATGACACCCCAAACGCAGTGCATTTGCCTGCATCGGATTGCAATCTGTTTCCTGTACATTTTATAAAGTACTGCATGCAAATGAATGGGCTGAAATCGCACTGCACCCAGATCGCGTGTGAATTGCACAAGAACGCAAAGCACGTTCCTGTGCAATTCAAGGTGTGAACCTTCCTTAACCACTTCAATACAGGGCAATATCACCCCCTTCCTTCCCAGGCCAATTTTCTCCTTTTAGCGCTGTTGCATTTTGAATGACAATTGCGCGGTCATGCAACACTGTACCTAAACCAAATTTATGTCATTTTCCCCTCACAAATAGAGCTTTCTTTTGGTGGTATTTGATCACCGCAAGGTTTTTCCTTTTTTGCTAAACAAATAAAAATAAGACCGAAAAGTTTGAAAAAAAAAAAAGTTTGTTTGTTTATACAATTTTGTAAATAAATACATTTTTTTTCCTTCACTGATGAGCACTGATGAGACTGCACTGACAGGCGCTGATGAGGAGGCACTGATGGGGTGGCACTGATATGCAGCACTGATAGGCGGCACTGATAGGTAGCACTGAAATGCAGCATTGGTGGGCACTGATAGGCGGCACTGCTGGGCACTGATAGGCGGCATTGATGGGCACTGATAGGTGACACTGATGGGCACTGATAGGCGGCACTGGTGGACACTAATGGGCACTGATAGGCGGCACTGATGGGCACTGATAGGCGGCACTGATGGGCACTGATAGGCGGCACTGGTGGGCAATAATGGGCACTGGTGGGCAGCACTGATGGGGAGGGTACTGGCGGGCAGCACTGATGGGAAGGGCACTGGGGGGCTCCCTGAGCCCTGATTGCCATCCCTTGTGGCCATAGTGGGCATCCCTAGGGTCATGGGTGGGCATCCCTGGGGTCATGGGTGGGCATCCCTGGTGGTTCTAGTGGCACCCCCCCCCCCCCCGAGGGTCTGCACTGGTAATCAATGATCTGATTACCAGTGCAGACCCCCCTGTCAGGAGAGCCGCAGATCGGCTCTCCTTTACTTGTGCCCGTCAGGCACGTACTGAGGAAAGCCGATCAACGGCCCTTCCTGTGTACTATGTGACCAGCTGTGATTGGACACGGCTGGTCACATGGTAAAGAGCCTACGTCAGACTGACACGCCGCATCATCGATCGCCGCTCTGCACGCCCTCGGGGGGCGCGCAGAGCACATTATCCGTCATATGACGTCCAGTCAGGATAATGCAACCACTTTCCCGACGTCAAACGCCTATAGGGCGGGCGGGAAGTGGTTAAGAGCAGAATTCCATGTTAACTTTTTTTTCGCCTTGCATTTTGCAATTATCATAATTATTTTTTATTTATTTATTGTTTTTACTGATACTGCTTGACACAGAAAGTCTGATTTGTCCTCTAGAAGCACTAGATTTATTCTCCCTGGAGAAGAGATGCCTGAGAGGGGACATGATAGCGATTTACAAATACCTCAACGGTGATCAGAGCATAGAAAAAAAACGATTCAGTCGCAAGGAATGCATGAGGACACAAATGTCATACAATGCGTTTAGAGAAGAGATTTAACCTTAGGCAACATAGGGGGTTCTTTACTGTAAGGGCTACAAGACTGTGGAATTCCCTGCCACAAATGGTAGTAACTGCGGAGAGTATGGCTACTTTTAAAAGACTCTTGGACATACATCTCAAGGATCAGAACATTCAGGGCTATGTGAGATGATTACGGCCACACACACCTACACAGGTTGAACTGGATGGACTATTGTCTTTATTCAACCTCAACTACTATGTAACTATGTAAGGTGTTGGCCTCCTTCTGGACTGAATGAAAGGCAGTGTCATCCAAACCACTTCCTATCAGTTAAGGCTGTCATGGACACACCCCCTGACATTGTGTCACAAAGCTGGCTTGGACTTGTAGATCGCAGTGCGTAAGGCAGATTGCTCTTCAGAGACCAAAGCATGTGTGAATGAGCTCTAATATAAAAAAAAAAAAATCAATATATACATAGACCAGTGATGGGGAACCTTGGCACCCCAAATGTTTTGGAACTACTGCTTTCTGTGTGGGGGATGGGCTTGCTGAATGAACACACAGACCTGTGTTCCTAAACAAGCAGAAGGTAGGATCCCTGTGTTCATTACTGGCAGACTGCCGTTCTGTCTCCACGGAGAGCGATTGCAAATGCCCTGCAGCATTCACGACTGCCGAACCTGCTGATTGGCTCCCCCTGTGGCCAATCGACACATGCGGGCACCCCAACTAGAGGTCCCGGCAAACATACATCGTTTTGCGGGACAGAGCCGACCTACCGCGGTATAAGTATGGCGGATGGTCGGCAAGTAGTTAATGATGTCAGGACCCCAGACTGGTGGAGTGTGGGGGTGCTAAAGCTGCAGGGACCGGCAAACCTGCAGGGATGGGTGAAGTATCAGGTAAATTTAGCTCCGGTTATTGTTCCCCTAGACCAGTGATTTTGAACCTTGGCACCCCAAATGTTTTGGAACTACATATCCCATGATGCTCATGCACTCTGCAGTGTAGTTGAGCATCATGGGAAATGTAGTTCCAAAACATCTGGGGTGCCAAGGTTCGCCATCACTAACATAAATCCTACCAAAATGTGATGCGCCAGAAATATAATAAAAAAGTGATGACTTTAAATACAATAAATCATATCCAGTTCATAAGGCACATAGCAATGTGTGTGCTTCCAATAAAGTGATATGAAGAGTGTCCCCGTATCCAATTGAAGAAAATCCAGTGATGAAAACAAGTTGTAAACACCAATTAGTGAATCCCTCCACCAGGTGAATTAGCCTCTCACCTTCCTAAAAGACCCAAACGGGCCAGCAATCACATGTATCATGGATCAGACTTCCAGGAAAGAGCCACACTGTATTGCACCTCGAGGGATCCCGGGACATATAAAAAACAGATGAAGAAATCTAGTGCTCTCTGCTTACTAATAAGGAAGTGCTTTATTAGAGAAAGGCAGATCAACTCACATTTGTTGGGCACTCAGCCGTGCCTGCTGTATAAGCGATGTCAGCGATCTGTTACCAGAGAGAGACTCTGCGTCGGCCACGCACGCTCCGTCCCCCTATACGCGTTACGTCGAGCGTAATGCTCCTTTGACTTCCTCGGTAGGGGTGGCTAGTGCGTGCCAAGCCTCACTTTAAATACATCAACACTCAGTTGGATTGGCCAGCAGATCTCAGTCCCTCCCCCCGCTCATAGCTCACAACAGGACATCGGAACCTCCGAACCAGGCATGTTTACGGCGGTGTCACTGGCTCATATCGCTAATGGGGCAATTTTAATGTATGGGCATTGATCAAATTACTATTGCACATTGCGGAGATCGCGTGGTGGCGCAGATACCTCTCTGGTTTACATTAAAACAACTAAAACACGTATTCACAAAATCTCATACCATAATTAACAATATTAAAAATATTAAAAGTACATCAATAAGCTAAAACCTGGAATAATAAATGTTGGCAATTAAAATAAATGTTATAAAATATATATATATATATATATATATATAATTTTTTTTTTTAAATATATATAAAAATGTTTGGTCTTAGATAAAAATATAATGCATGATGGGGTGTTATCTATTACTAATAAAACAATTTAGATCGAAATCCTTATTTAAACCTCTGGGTGCCAACACCTTGGCCTCGTAGACCCAAAAGTATTCCCTTCTACTAAGCTGGTGAATATAATTACCTCCTCGCCAGTGTGGTTGGACATGTTCAATTCCCCAGAATTTCAGGGAATGAGGTTTCTTATCATGAAACATTTTAAAGTGCTTGGATACGTTGTGTGAAACCTCCCCCTTCTTTATGTTAGAGATATGTTCCCCTATCCTCACGTTTAGGGCTCTGGAGGTGCGTCCTACGTACTGGAGTCCGCACCCACATTCCATCATGTAAACAACCCCAATTGTGGTACATGTTATTAGGTCTTTAATCTGGTATTCTTTACCTGTGCTATTACAAATAAAAGTTTTCTTCTTTTTGGTGTTTTTTTTAGTCTGCTGGCAAACACCACATCTGCCGCACGCATGGAATCCAGACAAGAACTGAAAAATTGTATTTTTCTTGGGTCTAGGGGGATCTATCGCTCCCGGGGCCAGCCTGTCCTTCAAAATAGGAGCTCTCCTATATATGAAGCCAGGTCTCTCCGGGAGGTGGGGTCCCAAAATTCCATCTTGTTTAAGCACCCCCCAGTGCTTTCTTACAATGCGTTCAACCTGTTTATGCTGAACGTTGTAATCTAGTACTAGTTTAAAGTTGCTGTTGTTTCTATTATCATCCCTGGACGCAACAGCCTTGTTGGCTAAAAGTTCTGTTCTATTCAGATTGGATACTTGTTGTAAATCAGAAGACACTTTTTTCATATCGTACCCTTTAATTTTAAACCTGTCTACCAATATTTGGGACTGTGCTTTGAAATCTTCCTCCTTAGAACAGTTCCTCTTAATACGGATCAGCTGACCCCTCGGAATATTAAAAAGCCAATTCCTGTGGTGGCAGCTGTCCATAGACAAATACGAGTTACGGTCAGTAGGTTTAAAAAAATTCCTAGTGTGTAACTGGCCGTCTAGAACAAAAATCTCTAGATCGAGGAACTGTATCTTTTCTTTGCTCTCAGTCCATGATAAAACAATGTTCCTATTGTTAAAATTCATTCTACCTTTAAAATCATTAAAAGAATTCAAATCTCCCTCCCAAATCATGATCAGATCATCTATAAATCTCTTGTAAAAGATCAGTTCTGGGGGTCTGTTGGATAAAACCTCTTCTGCTTCCCATTGGACCATGAATAAATTGGCTACACTGGGGGCAAATCTAGCCCCCATAGCCACGCCTTTGGTTTGTAAGAAAAAGTCCCCTGAGTACCAAAAATAATTATGTTTTAAACAAAAATCCAAACTTTCTAACAGGAATTCTATATGATCACCATCCAATCCCGACTCATCCAGGGCCCATGATGCGGCCCTCATTGCGGCATCATGCCCGATGATCGTGTACAGAGAGCCTACATCTGCATTAGCGATATGAGCCAGTGACACCGCCGTAAACATGCCTGGTTCGGAGGTTCCGATGTCCTGTTGTGAGCTATGAGCGGGGGGGAGGGACTGAGATCTGCTGGCCAATCCACCTGAGTGTTGATGTATTTAAAGTGAGGCTTGGCACGCACTAGCCACCCCTACCGAGGAAGTCAAAGGAGCATTACGCTCGACGTAACGCGTATAGGGGGACGGAGCGTGCGTGGCCGACGCAGAGTCTCTCTCTGGTAACAGATCGCTGACATCGCTTATACAGCAGGCACGGCTGAGTGCCCAACAAATGTGAGTTGATCTGCCTTTCTCTAATAAAGCACACCCTTATTAGTAAGCAGAGAGCACTAGATTTCTTCATCTGTTTTTTATATGTCCCGGGATCCCTTGAGGTGCAATACAGTGTGGCTCTTTCCTGGAAGTCTGATCCATGATACATGTGATTGCTGGCCCGTTTGGGTCTTTTAGGAAGGTGAGAGGCTAATTCACCTGGTGGAGGGATTCACTAATTGGTGTTTACAACTTGTTTTCATCACTGGATTTTCTTCAATTGGATACGGGGACACTCTTCATATCACTTTATTGGAAGCACACACATTGCTATGTGCCTTATGAACTGGATATGATTTATTGTATTTAAAGTCATCACTTTTTTATTATATTTCTGGCGCATCACATTTTGGTAGGATTTATAGTTTATTGTGATTTGTGAAACACGATTGGTGTATGCTGCCGGATACCACTTATATACTTTCACACACCTGATTTATGCACAGTGAATTGAGGTTGAGTTATTTTATCACATATATTGGGTTTGCGCTGATAGTTTTTTTGTATTTCATCACTAACATAGACCATTCATTCATTACTGCTGATGACATCACACATGTGCTTCTGGGAATCTTGCATGTTTGTAGCTTTCTTTTTTTGATAAGAGACACCCAACAAGTGGTTTGTACTGTAAATACGTCAGCCTGCATTTTCAAATAAACAGATGGTGTTCCCAGGACACTAGATTCATGGGAACAACGAAAATGTAGTGTCTAACGCCAATGTAGTTGCAGAACGCATTTTCTATTACTGTATATAGATGCCCACTAGAGGGAGCATCCACAAATCATTATATGAAATATAGTTATGGAAATATGGAACAGCATGCACAGTATATCAAAATGGTATGCCAAAAGATACTTTCAAATTAACATTTTAATATTAGATGCAAACTGGAAATTCCCTATAATGTTCCTTTAGAGAGACAGTGCTTGTGTTTGGATCGATAGCGATCTGATATGAGGTTGAGATATTTATCTTGCTTGTTATCTGTCAGAGTCTTCATGGCGCATTGCCTCCGGTACGCACCCTTATTATTCACTGGGTGTAACCTGCATCTCCAACACAGGATTATTGGAGACTTCAGCTGCAAATTATCAAGTTCACTGAGATACAAAGATAATGCTTACAAAATGTATCCTCTTATCAGACTTCATTCTGTAGAAATGTATTTCTAGGTCATAAATATTCATTTCAATGACTGAACATTTTCACACTGTGGTTGGTATCGTTTTACCAACCTGCCTGTCATGCACACACATCAGACAGATATATTGTGCTATAAGCTAATGTTCTTTAAAAGCAACCCAATGACTTTGTCAGCACTAATAGATATCACTGAAGGCACCCTTAGGGTTTGTCTGTTAATCTATTAAGACCAACACCTGCCTATATATATATATATATATATATATATATATATATATATATATATATATATATATATAATTTTTTTTTTATAGAATAGGAAAGGGTTAGATCCTCTTTAAAGTAGACCTATAGTTAAAGTGTTACTAAACCCGTGATCCTGCAGTCACTATATCTGGTCTTCCACAGTACACAGAACATGGAAATGCAATAGTTGTAGTAAATATAAATTTGCTAAATACCTTTTCTCATTAGCAGTATATAGCAGTCTTGTGACTTTTATGAGTGTCTGGTTGAAGCTTGTAGGAGGAGTTCTCATTCCGCACTAACTGTCCTATCGGGGTGCAGGACCACTGACCTGAAAATCTATTTTTTTCATCATTTTAGGCTAATTTGTATTCTGCTACATACTTTTGGTAAAAAAAAATCCCAATAAGCGTATTTTGATTGGTTTGCGCAAAATGTATTGCGTGTTCAAACTAGGGGAAAGATTTGTCATTTTTATTTTATTTATTTTTTTACTAGTAATGGCGGCGATCAACGATTTTTAGCAGGACTGCGACATTGCGGCGGACAGATCGGACCCCTAACTGACATTTTTGAGGGGACCAGTGACATTACTACAATAATCAGTGCTAAAAATATGAACTGTGACTGTAATAATGACACTGGCAAGGAAGGGGTTAACTCAGGGGCGATCAAAGGGTTAAGTGTATGCCTAGGGGGTGTTTTCTAACTGTGAGGGAGATGGGCTTGTGGAATCAACACAGAGATCTGTGATCCTAAAACGGAGGAACACAGGCACTCTGTGCTGATTCCTGAGAGGACAACGGTCTGCTGTGTTTACAACAGCAGACCGTCGTTCTCTCTCCATTGGGAGTGATCGCGGGTGCCTGGCGGCAATCACGGCCACTGGCCCCGTGAGTCAGCTTCCCCGCTGGCTAATGGGGGGGAGCATGCACAAAATCTAAAGTCTTCCTGTCCAGGCAGCATTCTTTAGCACAGTGTGATGCGACAGAGCAATCAGTATAAAAATGTTTGTTTTACTTATAATTTCTGATTGAAGGCAGAAGAGCAGGTAAAAGTGCCTAGGCACGCTTGGCTCTTCTAGCCTTCTGGGAGCCTATTATACCCCACCCGTTACTGCTTTCTGTCGGCTGTTGACATCTATGGCTGGTCTTCTTCCTGGTACCAATCTTTGGCTGTTTTCATTGGCTGGACTGAGATGATGTCACTCCCACACATTGATTTCGGTATTTCCTTAATTGAACACTGAGCTGCACATGTATAGCCCAGCATACAGGGCAGCCATACAAATGAGAAACTTTAATGCAGAAGAACCTCTGAATTAAAATCCTGTCTGTTTGACATTTTTTTTCTAAAGCCCCACTTTAACCACTTGCCTACTGTGCACTTAAACCCCCTTCCCATCCAGACCAATTTTTAGCTTTCAGTGCTCTCACACTTTGACTGACAATTGCGCGGTCATGCTACACTGTACCCATATGAAATTTTTATCATTTTTTTTTCACACAAATAGAGCTTTCTTTTGGTGGTATTTAATCACCTCTGGGTTTTTTATTTTTTACAAAAAAAAAAGAAAAAAGACAGAAAATTTTGAAAAAAAAAAAGTTTTTCTTATTTTCTACGAGTAAATTTTGAAAATAAATAAATTTTTCTCCTTCACTGATGTGCGCTGATGAGGCGGCACTGATGTGCGCTGATGAGGCGGCACTGATGGGCACTGATGAGGTGGCACTTATGGGCACTGATGAGGTGGCACTTATGGGCACTGATGAGGAGGTACTAATATGCCGCACTGATGAGCACTGATAGGCGGCACTGATAGGCGGCACTGATGAACACTGATAGGCGGCACTGCTGGGCACTGAGAAGTGGCACTGCTGGGCACTGAGAGGTGGCACTGAGAGGTGGCACTGACGGGCGGCACTGATGGGCACTGATAGGCAGCACTGATGGGCACTGGCGGATGGCACTGATGGACACTGACGGGTGGCACTGATGAGCACTGATGGGCGGCACTGATGGGCAGCACCATCAGTGCCCACACTCAGTGCCCATAGTGCTGTTAGTCAGTGCTCATCAGTGCCTAGATGAGCAGGCACTGATGGGCACTGACTGGCAGCACTATGGGCACTGATTGTGGGCACTGATGGGGGGCACTGATGGCGGGCACTGTGGGCACTGATGGTGGCAATTTGTGTATGTTTTTTACCTTTTGTAATCAGGGCACTGGTGATCGGTGCCCTGATTACATTTCTTCTGTGTCCCCGGCGCTGTGCAGCTCCCCCTCCTTCCTCACACTGCAGTCTCTGTGTGAGGAAGGAGCGCTGGCAATGAGAGATGATCTCATATGTTTACATATGAGATCATCTCTCATTGCATGGGCCGATCACGTGGTAAATGGCTGCTGTGATTGGCCATTTACCACGATCTGTGATTGGCTGTGTCCAAGGGACATGGCCGACACAGATTTTCCCCCGATGCGCGCTCGCGGTAGCGCGCGGGGAGCCTGCTTCTGGGAGGCCGTTTAAAAACGGCCTCCCGAAAATTAGAGTCCGTGATGCAGCCGTATATAGGCTATAGCGCGGACCGGAAGCAGTTAAAGTATTTACAGATACTTAAAATGTTGCTAAACCCAGGAGCCTGCATTCACTATATCTGGTCTCCCACAATACACAGAACATGGAAATGCAATAGTTGTGGTAAATATATACTGCTAAATACCTTTTCTCATCAGCAGTATATAGCAGTCTTGTGACTTCTATCAGTGACTGGTTAAAGCTTGTAGGGGGAGTTTTCATTCTGCTCTGACTGTCCAATGAGAATGCAGGACCCCTGACCCTCTGTCTAGACAGTGCTGATTGGCACGGTGCTGATCACATGCACCCTCCCAAGAAAAAAAAAAACTCTCTAGCAATACACACCAAACTGACTATGTGCAGAGTGACTCAAAAGGCTCTATTCATTCAGGAGATGGATTGGGGATAGTGGAAGAATGGGAGGATCAGAGAATACAGAACCAAACAGCCTTTTTACACAATGCACAGGATTAACCCCTTAGGTTCCACTGTGAGTATAACAAGCATGCTTTACTGCATATACAGACTGATTTTACAGTTCGTAACATTTTAACAAGCAGTAAATGAGCTTTAAAACATGCTACCACTGACCTCTGTAGCTATCAACCATATGGAGGAATTCTTCCTTAGATTCACAGCAGAAGCACTGAGGATGTTTAAATAATTCTCTCAGCTGCTCAGCTTCCCCTGCTTTTCCCTCCCAGCATAGCTCTCCCCTCCAAGTAGTGACTCATGGGCTTAGCTCCCCCACCTCTCAACTTTGATCTCGGCAGCTCAGCTCCCCCTGATTTCCCCCTCTCTGCAGTGACTGCTGACCTTGGCCCCCTTCCACAACAGTGACTTATGGGCACAGCTCCCCCCTCTCAGCAGTGACTCAGGGCCTGATTTAGCTCCCCCACCCAGCAGTGACCACAGCTCCCACTGCTTCCTGCAGTGACCTTGGCAGTTCAGCTTCCTCTGCTCCTTGCAGTGACTCAGTAGCTTAGCTCTCTTCACCAGTAGCAACTCTGAAGCGTTCCAGCCTTCTAATGTAAACAGATCAGGTGCTCTGGAATGGGGGATTACCCTCTCTCGAGTTGTCACTTTTGTTACAGCTAGATTTGTTTCTGGGTGTTCCCACTCTTATTGCTTTTACGTAATACACATTAAAGCAGAACTCCAGCCAAATCTTTATTGTAGCTTTTTAAAGAGAAGTGTTAGAACCTCTGTCAAGTGTTTATTGTGGCTTGTGTCTCCATCAAGTAGATTACTCTTCACTTCTTGTCCTAGAGACAAAACACAAAGCTAATGTAAATTCCCTAAAGCCCAAATCTGGGAAACTGAAAATTGTCCCTTGTAGTGGGACTGCACCCACACTGTAGGGGTTATTTCCTGGTTTAGGTCTAGGGGAATTGTTAAAGTAGATTTACCTACCTGATCCTTTGCTCCTCCTTGCTGCTAGACCAGTCCTCGATGCGTCCCCTGCCTACCCTCCAGTGGTCCAAGTTTCTGATCTCATCAAGACCAATTTCCAGAGGATAGCACGTGCTACAAAATAAACACAAGTGCTATAAAGAATGTATTCATCAGTCCAAATTACAAAGGTTGAAGTTCTTCACTTTAGATTTTGCACCCTGTAATGTCACACTGTATTCACCACCACCTTCACTGGTGCGGGTGTAAGCTTTCTTTGTTGGACCTTCAAATTATAAAAAGTCTGGAGTGCAGGGTCCCCCTTTAAAGCAGAGACGAGCTCTTTTAGAAGGTTCAGCCTTCTAATCAACCAAGGACAATCAAGTGATGGAACCACTGGACAGGAGGACCTATCCTTAGCTCTGGGACCCTGATCAGTGAGGCAAGATGGGGGAGCATCTGGCTGAAGGAAGGTTGTTGTCACCGGGGATACTTCCAGCTCCATGACGGATCCATCACTTCATTGAGTGGGATTTTCCTTGGTTGATTATGTGGTGAAATAAGGCTGAACCTTCCAATAGAGCTTGTCCCGGCTTTAAATGGGGACTCTCCTCTCCAGTCCTTTTTATAATTTGAAGGTCCAGCATAGAAGGTGAGCGTATACCTGTATGAGTAGAAGTGGTGGTGACTTCACGGGCACATTATAGAGTGGCACACCTGAAGTAAAGAACTTTGATATTTGTTGAAGTAGTCCTTTAGACCGATAGATACATTCTTTATAGCACTTTTTTTTTTTCTTGCACGTTTTTTTCTTTACAGCATTTTTTAATTTTTGTTCATATATTAGAACATTTAAGTTTATTTATTCCAGCACGGTGCATCTGTACATGTATATATTTTGGCAGAGTTTATTTCTCTATGTGGTACCGCTACTTTCATATCGGTGTTTATTGGAATGAGCATGAGATTTTTATTTTTACCTTATTTCCAGAGGTTGGTCTTTAAAGACCAACTCCCTACCATCCCTCCAACCATTTCTGCCAGGTCTTTAGATTTCCTTAGCTGTTGAAACCAGTTATACTCCCCCAAGTTCCCCTGTCCAAATCCCTTGCTGATGCGGTTTCTACAGCTTTTCCGGTGATAGCTGTAACATTTTGAAAATCCCGTCTCTTTCCGTCTTTGCAAAAATGGCCACCAGGAAAAATAGTGGTGGTAGATGTCCAACACAAGTATAAGCAATATAGCAAATAAACATCTGACATAGGCCGGAACTCTTCCCTGCTTCAGCCGAAAAATGACAATTTGGATGGTAAAGTGGTTGTAACCCTCAGTAGTGAAATATAAACAAAGGCTATCCCTCTATGGTGTGTACATGTCTCAATTAAGAGCACTAAGTGCCATTTCTGTCTGCTAAGTCTTTCCTCTGCTATCAGCATGAATCACTTCTAACAAGTTTTCCTGAAACCAAGACAAAATAGGTGACAGGGAAGGGATCGCCAGCACACAGCCTGTGATTGACAGCCTCAGCTCAGTTCCTTTTGAGCTGTGTGAAAAGGGGGGGGGTCCCTACCCTACCCTCCAATTAGCTCTTAGAGCTCTCCTCACTGAGCTCTGTAATGTGTAATTTCATCTCTCTGCCTGCTGTTTTCTGACAGCTCTACAAACTTAATAAATTCTGGACTTTGTATGTGGAGAAAAGAAAACTGCACATAAATGGGTACATCTTTTTAAGGAGGTTTTGTTTTAGCTCTGTGCATCACCTGGGGCCAGTCACTTCACTATGTATATGTAAGGGTTCACAACCACTTTAAGAAAGCACTGTGGAATTTCCATAGCAGGTACCTCTACATCAGCCTTTCTCAACCTTTCCAACACTGAACCCTTAAAAAAATAACTTTCAGGTTTCAGGGAACCCCTGATAAAAATCACTATATCTACAACTCATGATACATTAGTGTGATGGTCAGTGGGAAGAATGCTACTTACCCGGCGAGTGGATGCTCTGTTCCGGGAATTTGTCTGGTCCCACCATCGGAGCCACATCAAACTCCAGCTCCTATATCTTCCTAAGATTTGTTGTGGGGTAGGTTTGCCCAACATTAAGGCTTTTTTCAGGGCGGCTCACCTAACCAGATTGATTGGCTTTGCCACTCGACGGCGAAGCATTGGGTGGACATGGAATATGGAGGACTCGGGTGGCACTGCTAGGAGTTGGCCGTGGATCTCTGCGCCTCTCCTACGGGAGTTGCAGGATCATCCCACTTTGGGGTGTACGCTGTCTGTTGTCAGAGATACGTTCTTGCACACTATGGTTTCTTCGCTCCCCTCCCTGATGGTGCCTGTGATAGGCAACCCAGATTTCCCTCCCGGGCTAGATGGTGGGGGGTTCCGTGGCTTGACTGCCGCGGGCCGTGTCCACCTTGTGGACTTTTTGGGGAGTGACGGTGGTCTCTTCACGGGAGCGCTTTTGGGGACTGTGGACCCTCCACTGGACTTTTGGAGTGGTCCTTAGCTTCGGCATTTTCTCCCCGGGGCCCTCCGCCTCCCCGGTATCTCTCGACCACTGACCGACCTGGAACGGATCTGCCACAGACGGGAACCGACGCGACACACCCTTTCTGACGCCTATGCGGCGCTGAATTGTCCACCTGCTGACTTTTCCCCTCCTTTTCTTGCCCACTGGGAATCTGTCCTCCATACCACTTTCACGAAAACCCAAAGAGACAAGATCCTTCACTTTGCGCATAAATCCTCTATCGCCACTAAGATTCAGGAAACATGATACAAGGTTCTCACACATTGGTATAGGGTGCCATCTTTATTGCATCCTTGTTTCCCTCTGGTGTCCGATAAATGCTGGCGTTGTAACGACGCCACGGGGACAATGTTGCATATTTTTTGGGAATCCCCGCTGGTCAAACCGTTGTGGCAAGCAGTGGCCGGCGTTGTCAAACAGCTTACAAACATGGATGTGGCGGATGATCCTGCGGCATGCTTGCTGCACCTCACCCAACGGCCAGTTAAAAAATACAAGTCCTCTCTGACTATTCAGCTTTTAAATGCTACCAAAGCCTGCATACCCCTTTGTTGGAGATCACCTGACGCACTCACGAGGTCTGTATGGTTTTCCAAGGTTAAGGTGCTTCGGGACATGTAGGACCTGTCGCGGCCACTTTGTACAATCGGGAACAAGCTTTTCAGGACAAATGGGGACCATGGGACTACTTCACATGTACGGACACTTACCTGCGGGAGCTCTCTGTCTCTCTGGAGGCGCGCGGGGGGGGGGGGGGAGGGGTACGGGCCTCCCTGTTCCCTTCAGCTTCCTTCCTGCTGCCTTCTTCCCCTCCTCCTCTCTTTTACTTTTTTCCTCTTCACCCTGTGTATTCTGCTCCCTTCCTCTCACTCTCCCATCTGTACATACCCAAACTTTCTCCCCAAGACTGGGATCTTCTGTACCTTCTACCCTGCTACTTCATTCCCTGACTGACTCCATGGTTTGGAGTTACTGTTTCCTGCTCTGTACAGGAACCCGTCCGTCGGTACTACCCTGGTACCTGACCCCCATTAGTTTTCTATAATTGAGGTTGTTTTCTTGTTACTTAATTTACCAATCTTTGTAACATTTGCTATGTCTGTTACTTTGCACACCTAGGAGGGGACTGCTCCCACCTTTCGATTCCGGTTGACTATATTCATTTCACAGCCACCGCAACCTCTGGGGTAGCGCTGTTTGACGCTGTTGTCAGATTGTACTGTTCCATTTTTACCTGATGTGCCTTCACTCTGTACTGCAATATCTTACTAAATAAAGGAATTAAAAAAAAAAAAAAAAAGAATGCTACTAACCCTGGTGATCATTGTGAAGAATTACCTCCTTCTAGATAGCTAAAAAGATCAATGGTGTTAGTGGGAACTTATCTGAGAGGCAGAAATGACTCATTGCCCAAGGAACCCCTACCAACCTCTGGAGCAACCTTTGGGTTCCATGGAACCCTGGTTGAGAAACCCTGCTCTACATATACAAAACACATGATGGCTGCTTGTACTGCATTATTATTGTGCAGATCTTCGGAAACCGATTGAAGAATAGTGTAAAAAAAAAATCATTGCATTTTCCACAGCACCCGACAAAAGTTTCGGCATTCCAGTCTGTTAGCAGTGTATACCGTGCTTTGAGTTTGCAGCAGCGTGAATAAGCCCACATTGTTCCCCTAATTCCATCTTTCTATATTGCATGCTGGAAGAAAATACCATAACTGCTACGACAAACTAGCAAACTACCTCCACAAAGCAAAACAAGAAAAAAAAGTAAAGCAAATAGAGTTCAGGCTGCTCTTCAAGCTCTACCGCTTTACAGGAGAGAGGAAAATACTTTAAACAAATATCACATGTAAGGCGAAAGGGTGGCGGCCATATGGATTTCCATCAACAACGCGGCTGGAGGAAAAATAGAACTGAATACAATGTTCCGCAGTCTGCAAACTGTTGCTTGCTCAGTGCTGTAGAAATGTCAAGATCTTTTTTTTTTTTTGTGTTTTGATTTTTAGTTATTTGTTGAAAGTGACAACGGCTTTAGTCAAGCAACAATCACGGATATGCGCTAACAAAACCGAACAAGCAAAGCAAGCCTTTTAGGAGTGACGTATTGTTCTGAGAATTCCTTTCAGTCATTTGGAACGGGTTCACCTCACACCTGTTCGGGTTTGGCAGTAAACACAGTTTCCGTGTTCTTTTCATTTTTTTATTTGCACATGTGAAAAAAACAAATCTAGACACTTGAGAAAGACAAGTTAATTTCATAGAAAATCCTAAGGTTTTTTGAGAGGATCTTTTAGTAACTATACATGTCTGCATGAGTAAATTCCTGATTTGTCATAATACACAGCAACAGGATAATTTTTCAGATAGAATAAAAATAAAAGCAGTGCCTGAACTGCAGTTATGTGACTTTGCCTAGGCTGAGATGATGTCATCACTCTGATGCTAATCTAAGATTGCAGAACCACACGGGGAGTTAATATTTGAGGTATGGAATAATTCAATAACCTATTCATAGATCCAACACGTTTCGGAAATCAGAGGACTCCCCTTCATCAGGGCTTGAAGTCATAGAGTAATATGCAGTGATAATTTCGTTGACGAAAACATTTTTGTCAGTGGCCTTTTTACATTGATGAAAACGAAAAGTACACCACATTTTCTTCCACTGACGAAAACGATGACGAAAATCAATTCTGTTTTCATTAACAAACGAAAATGTGAGGCAGGGACATTTACCCTTGTGAACTTCTGGTTTCCATGGAGCTCCGCCTCCTTCCGCTCCCAGCAAGCAAGCGGCTCAAGTCTATAGCAGCAGTTAGCAGGCTGTGTAGCCAGCAATACAGGCCTCTAAGTCCTCAGAAGAACGTCCAGAGCAGCACTGTGTTTTACAGGCGTCTCAACGAGAGCCCTCTTCCTGACTCACCACAACAACCGTCCAGAGCAGGGACATTACACTTACAGGCCTCCCCTCAGACCACAATCTGTCCAGAGCATTGGGTGTGCATTACAGGCCTCCTCTGACCTCCGTCATCCAGTGCACTATGCATTACAGGCCATTCCTTCAGACCACCACCCAGCACTGTCCAGCATTACAGGTCTCTTAGAGTCAAACCACCATACTAGATCACTGTGCATTACAGGCTTCCCCTCAGACCACCATCCAGAGCACTGTGAAGCATTACAGGCCTCCTCAGACTGCCGTCCAGAGCACTGTGAAGCATTACAGGCCTCCTCAGACGCCGTTCACAGCACTGTGAAGCATTACAGCTATTGTCCGTCCAGAGGAATGTGCACCATTACAGGTCTCTCAGACTACTATCCAGAGCACTGTGCAGCATTGTAGGCCTTCTCAGATCCCCGTCAAGAGCACTCTGCAGCATTACAGGCCTCCTCAGGTCACCTTCCACAGCACTCTGCAGCATTACAGGCCTCCTCAGGTCACCTTCCAGAGCACTGTGCAGCATTACAGGCCTCCTCAGGTCACCTTCCAGAGCACTGTGCAGCATTACAGGCCTCCTCAGGTCACCTTCCAGAGCACTGTGCAGCATTACAGGCCTCCTCAGGTCACCTTCCAGAGCACTCTGCAGCATTACAGGCCTCCTCAGGTCACCTTCCAGAGCACTGTGCAGCATTACAGGCCTCCTCAGACCACCGTCCAAAGCACTGTATAGCATTAAGGGCCTCCTCAGACCACTGTGCAGAGCCCTGTGTGCATTAGTCATCCTCAGACCAGCCAGAGTGGCCAAATATGTGGCTGTGAGTTTGTTCAAACCTTAATACCATAAATATTAACATAATAGACTTTTTATTACTCCAGGAGTAAATAAGGAGATTGGAAATTGTAGAGAAATGCCTAAATAATGAATTACAATTTAACTAAACCCATTTGATTTTTGACGACTAAAATATAGGATATTTTAGTCGACTAAAATGTACTGGAGTGTTTAGTCAACCTAATGAGACTAAAACTAAAAATGACATTTTAGTCAAAATACTAAGACTAAAACTTAATTGAAATTTGCTGCCAAAATTAACACTGGTAATATGTGCCTAAAGCTCAGCTCCAGGCAAATAAGTTATCCCTTGCAGTGGGTATGTGCCTGCACTGCAAAGGTTAATTACTTGGTAATGTCTAGGGCAGTGATGGCGAACCTTGGCACCCCTGATGTTTTGGAATTACATTTCCCATGATGCTCAACTACACTGCAGAGTGCATGAGCATCATGGGAAATGTAGTTCCAAAACATTTGGGGTGCCAAGGGTCAAAATCACTGGTCTAGGGGAACAATAACCGGAGCTAAATTTACCCGATACTTCACCCATCCCTGCAGGTTTGCCGGTCCCTGCAGCTTTAGCACCCCCACACTCCACCAGTCTTGGGTCCTGACATCATTAACTACTTGCCGACCATCCGCCATACTTATACCGCGGTAGGTCGGCTCTGTCCCGCAAAACGATGTATGTTTCCCGGGACCGCTAGTTGGTGTGCCCGCATGTGTCGATTGGCCACAGGGGGGAGCCAATCAGCAGGTCCGGCAGTCGTGAATGCTGCAGGGCATTTGCGATCGCTCCCCATGGAGACAGAACAGCGGTCTGTCAGTAATGAACACAGGGATCCTGCGTTCTACATGTTTAGGAACACAGGTCTGTGTGTTCATTCAGCAAGCCCATCCCCCACACAGAAAGCACCCCCTAGGGACACATTTAAACCTTTGATCGCCCCTGGTGTTAACCTCTTCCCTGCCGGTGTCATTTGTACAGTAACAGTGCATATTTTAAGCACGGATTACTGTAGTAATGTTACTGGTCCCCCCAAAAATGTCAAGCTTTTTCCTGCCTAGTGTCCTACTCCTGTATGGGGCAGTATAACCCATTGGTCAAGAAGATAAGGAGCTGTGTCCGTCAATGAACATCAAAGAAATGAATTTTAGGGTAAGTCAAAAATCCAATTTTCTCAAGCTCTTGAGAGGGCTTAAAGAGGCTTGGTCGGCCTTGAAATGTGATGCTCCACCCTCCCTGACATGCCAGTGACGCCATGTTCATGCTTCCTCCACCCGAGCTGGTACCTGGCTTGACATCTGGGTATCTCAGGTTGCTAGTGTTTGGATAGGCTCCCTCACCTGCATGCATGAGCCAGCCACAGACTTGCAGCACACACAAAACGTTAAAATTCTTCTATATATATGGGAGTTGCCTTATCATATTTCCTACCAGTGATATGCACTACTGCACTTAATCTGGTGCCCTCTGGTGTGATTTTTCGACCCTACAGGAATATCACTGACCTACCCAGTGTGTATGCCCTGGATTAAGGCACCCTACTGTACTGAAGTTTTCCACCAGTGACTTTTCTTTGTCCATGAGTCAGTTCTTAACAATTTCATGTGAGTTACTATTTGTCTTTCACCCCAATAAACAGATAATCTACTACACTTAGAGCACACCCTCCTCTTCTCTTTACCTTTAAACCAGCTGCTGATAGACATCTGCAGGTTTAACGTAACCTCTTGCCGACAATCTAACGGATATGTGGGCAACAAAGAGGTTGGAATTTAATGGCCATATACCACACATATGTGTCTATGGCTTATTATGTAAATAAAAACAATACAGTAAAACCTTGGTTTGAGAGTAACTTGGTTTAAGAGCGCTTTGCAAGACCAGCAAAATTTTCAAATAAATTTTGACTTGATATACAAGCGATGTCTTGATATACAAGTAGCCTCAAGTCACAGCTGAGTATAAAAGAGAAGAGAGGCGCCTCTAAGTGTAGCAATATGGTTAAATTTAATGAAGGTACAACATTTAGCAACTCACATGGTTGATGATTGGAACAGGCACATCGAAGGATGCAGGCATCCAGGCTAAAGCTGTCCACATAGACCATCCTCCGCACCGTCATCTACGTCATCCTTTCCATGCTGCCCCTTGCTTTCAGATCGCTTTACGGAAGGATGGTCTTCCCGGTCAGGATTACAGACTGGCAGCCGGCGGGGCAGAAGATAGTCTGTGGACAGCTTTACCCCGGATGCCTGCATACTTAGATGTGCCTGTTTTATTCATCAACCATGTGAGTTGCTAATGTTGTACCTTCATTAAATGGAATCATATTGCTACACTTAGAGGCGCCTCTCGTCTCTTTGATACTCTGTAACTCCTGCTGGATTTTGCTTCTAATCCCCTTGTGGAAGCGGCTATTTGTGGATGGACATTTTATGGATACACAACCTATCGCAATGCTATAATCTTTTTATATGGACTACAAACTGAAGGACTTATGAATAAATGGTTGTGGAACGAATCATCTGAGTTTCCATTATTTCTTATGGGGAAATTTGCTTTGATATAAGAGTGCTTTGGATTACAAGCATGCTTCCGAAACGAATTATGCTCGCAATCCAAGGTTTTACTGTATCTGCGTTTAGTTAAGATTATAATATAAAAAGGCAGCCAGCACCAACAGGTTTGATTGCGCACCTACAGTAAAAATATATAGCAAAAGGGTGCAGCGCCAACTAAAATAACATAGTCCTGTTAGAACATGGCAAAGTCCATAAACGTTAGACACTTGATGTTAGAAGGCATCCTGACACTGACTACTGTGAGCTGGAAAGGCACGTCACAACCGTGAGGGAAAAAGCAATCCTGCTTACCAGATCACATTGACCCTCAAGTTATAGAGAGGTCAATGAAAACATGTGGAAAGCCGAAATACAATCAATTAGTTGCCAGGCCAGGTGTACACTATGTCCTCCACAGTGGTCCCAAGGCCAAAAACGACTCCACACTCAATCTTCAATAAGCTTCCAATCCAGAAGCAGTAGGCAGGACCAATAGCTTAACCTCAGGAATACAGAGACGCTTACATAGTGTAGTCATTTCTTAAAATAAAATCAATTTATTTGAAAAAAGATGCACTCACATTTGAAGAAAGCATAAAAGCTTGTCAGCATGTAAACAAAGATGGCCGAGGCGTATAGCGTGCTTGCATCATGTCGTCCAACCCTGCCTATTATGGCATGCTTCCAGCACAGTGACTGCTCCTGGGCTCTGGTTATGATCGGGAGCCGGCAGGACAAGTTCCCAATCATGTGACCATTGTGACAGCCAATCAGTGTGCTTGCATCATGTCGTCCAACCCGGCCTATTATGGCATGCTTCCAGCACAGTGACTGCTCCTGGGCTCTGGTTATGATCAGGAGCCAGTGGGATAAGTTTCCACTCATGTGACCATTGTGACAGCCAATCAGCGTGCTTGCGTCATGCTGTCCAGCCCCGCCTATTATGGCATGCTTCCGGCACAGTGACTGCTCCTGGGCTCTGGTTAGGATCAGGAGCCGGCGGGACAAGTTCCCAATCATGTGACCATTGTGAAAGCCAATCACAATGATCACAATAGGAAGTCTATCTCTCCCCCCCCCCCCCCCCTCCAGGCTGTTAAGGGGCTACCAGGAGGGAGCGTGAAGGCAGTAAAAAAAAAACTCCATCATATTTCTGTTCATGTTTCATATTACATTCATATTTAGGGTCTACAGCTCCTATGTTCAGAACTTGATTCAGCATAATATTTGCAGGCAATCTCTTATTTTTCCAAAGGTGCAATCAAAAACTAAAACTGTAAAAGCATGTTCAGGCTGCTTAGTAATTAATGAATGTTGTCTTTTTTTCTGGAGTTCTTCTTTAAGCTGCACCATGTTAATAAATAATCATGTTATGTTGCCCCCCTGGGAAGTCGGCCAGGAGCAGAATGTAACCTTTATTTTAGTTTAGCTGTGAGTTCTATTTCTGTGTGCTGCTTGCCGCGTTCTGAAAATGACACTGTGCAGTTGCTGGTAAATGTAAACATAGCCCTGAATTATACCTTCTTCTAATATTTACAACACGGGGATCTGGCTCCTTCTTGATTTTAAAGAGTCGCTAAATTAGATTTACAAGTTGCTTCATGTTAAAGAGCTGCTAAAAAGATGGCTTTGGAATAAAAAATAAAAAAAAGCGCAGTAATGCGCAAATACTCCTATAAAAAGAATTTGCATACAAACTTGATATAAAATGTTTCTTAGGTCTATTTCAGATGGGTGGTAACATTGGGTGCCTCCCAGCCACCCACCACCCAAACTAAAATAACAGCTGGACTAAATTCTACCTTAAAGTAGAAGTTGAGGCTAAAACTAAAATCTCTAAAGCTACTTGCAGCCACAATCTAAGACTAACCTGTCTAACCCTTTAAAGCAAAAATCGCTATACATATCTTTTTGAAGCCCCTTCGGTCTGGTCCCACGCTGAGCTGTCTGCGGTGGCTTCGCTGTGGAGGTGGGTGCAGAAGAGGCAGCCGACAACTGAAGCCCCATAGTAACTGTATGGAGGACGTCACTTCCCATTCTTTTCACAGCCGTAACCGTTGTTGGCTGTCTCCTGCACACAGCTTCCACCGCTGGAGATCGGACCTGAGCTGCTTCAGAAACGGTATATATAGTGATTTTTGCTTTAATGGGCTGGATAGGTTAGTCTTATGCCTCGTACACACGCATCGATTATTGGCCGGGAATTTTCGGCCAACGTCCGATCGGCCGATTTTCGGCTTGTTAGTATGATGCTTCCGACAACCGACTCCGACCGAAATCTGGTGTGCAGGCTATAAAATTTTTGTTGGCCGTCAACACAACGGCCGATTTTCCGTCAGTCAGTACAGATTTCGGCAGACAAAAATCTGATGAGCAAGACTGGGCATGCTCAGAGAAGAAAAAACACACGGAAAGTAAACCAGCACATGACATCACTTCTGAAGTAGATTTTTGTTGGCCGAGAAAATTTGTGTGCAGTCTAGGCACATTCCAACCACCAAAACACCACTCTGGACAAAAGTCAGACGATCGGTCGGCCGATAATCGTTGCGTGTGTACGAGGCATTAAGGCCCGTACACACGATAAGAAAATCAAAAGTAAAACTTCATCTGACGAACGATCTGCCGATTTTCGGTATGTTAGTATGGTACCTTCGACAGCCGATTCCGAATTTCCGGACGGTAAAAAAACTGAAGGTGCAGGCTATAAAATTTTTATCGTACGTGAACACAGCGTCCGATTTTAGTTTAATCAGTACAGTTTTCATCTGAAAAAAATCGTAAGAGCAAGACTACACATGTTTGGAAACGAAAGAATACATACAAAAAAATTCAACACATGACATCACTTTTGAAGTTGAATTGTCGTATGGGAATTTTCGTATGTTGAGTAACCTTTTTTAGCTTAAGGCTGAACGTCCACTTTAATGCAGAGAATGCATTAAGGTAAAATACCTTATGCCATTAGAACCACTTAAAAGCAACCCGGTCAGGTAAATCAAATTGGGCACAGGACTATTGTACTTTTCTGCAGATTTCTAATAATAAAAATTTATGGAAAAGAAAATTGGGCACAGGACACCCAGTGATAGGTCATCAAGAGAAACCCACTGAAACCCAACTGCAGAGTCTCTGCAGCTACAGAGGTCACAGAGGGCTTGTTTTAAAGCTGTATTACTTTAAGAATATGGAAATACTTTAATGTCCAAAAGTCTGGACCCAGGTGCACTTTCAAGCATACCTGGCATGGAAAATGAAAAGTGTTTTTTTTTAACCCCCTTTAAATATAATGCAAGTTCTGCTTTTAAGTGTATGTAAAGCCAAAAGTTTTATTTTCTAATTTTGTATATAGTATGGAATAGTTAAGACACCTGTCACTTTTTTTTTTTTTAATTGTCCGGTCGAGGGGATTTCCTTTTTACTTTCTGTCCCAGGGATGCAGCACCAGCCCACAAAAAAGTCTACACGCCCCGGTTAAAATGTCAGGTTTCTGTGATGTAAAAAAATGAGACCAAGATAAATAATTTCATAACTTCTTCCACCTTTAAAGAGGAAGTAAACCCTCATAAAAAAAATTAGAAAAAAAAAAAACCTGTAAAGACAAAGGCATAATGAGCTAGTATGCATCGCATACTAGCTCATTATGAAATACTTACCTTAAAACGAAGCCCCCGCAGTGTTGCCCGCTCAGCGACAGGGCGGCCGACATGTCCGGCCATCCTGCCGATCCCCCGCTGAGCAGGAGGATGACAGCTGTGTCTCTGCGCTGTGTGCGGAGACACAGCTGTCAGTTCCCTCATCCGATCCCATCCGATCCGTTGGACGGATGGAAAACGGAAAATTCCTATCATACTTACCGTAATTTTCCTTTCCTGATAGTCTCCATGGCAGCCTACGTGTGGGTTAACCACGCCTCCACTCCAAGGGTATAGGACCCCCCTCCCATAAATTTCAGCTCTCAGGTACAGCAGGTGTTCCATATCTTAGCCGAATCCAAGACGAGAGGGTGGGTACTCCGGCTGCCATGGAGACTATCAGGAAAGGAAAATTACGGTAAGTATGATAGGAATTTTCCGTTTTCCTGTCAGTCTCCATGGCAGCCTACGTGTGGGAAATAACTAGCTCACGCCACACGGGTGGGAATGCTTTAGCAAAGAAAATTTTAATTCATGCTATTTGCAGACAAAACAGTCAAACCAAAATTAACTGAGGACAGAGAAGCAGGCTCCACGCAATAGTGGGTCATAAAAGTATTGACCGATGACCACGAAGCCGCTCTGCAAATTACATCTGGAGCCACGTGCCGCGACTCCGCCCAGGAAGTAGAGATACTCCTTGTAGAGTGCGCCGTCACCGCCTCTGGAGGAGCCAGCCCCTCAGCTCTATAGGCCTGCTGGATAGCTGCCACTATCCATGATGCGATAGTCCTGGATGAAGCAGGTTTACCTCTGTTCTTTCCCCAGAACAGGACAAAGAGGTTGTCCGACTGCCTGAATGGTGCAGTTGCTTGAAGATAGACTTTCAAGGATTCTCCTACATCCAACGGATGAGGATTGGACTCATTAGATGACCGGAAGGTAGGCAGGACGATCTCCTGATTCTGGTGAAACACCGAGGTGACTTTCGGATTTGAATTCAGCCTGGGTATTAGTACTACCTGATCTGGGAAGAAAGTCAAAAACGGTTCTCTACATCCGAGAGAACTTAACTCAGAGACCCTTTTAGCCGAAGTAATGGCTACCAGGAAAACAGTTCGGATGGTCAGATCCTTGATAGAAGAAGAGGAATCTATGCCCGTTTTTGAGAGAGGGCATTTAGGACAAGAGGTAGATCCCATTTCGGAAACCTAGGTCTTCTTTGAGGATTGAGCCTGACTGCTCCTTTGAAGAATTGTTGAATCAGTGGGTGTTGGGCCCACATGACCCCAGGGAAGGCAGACAAAGCCGAAACTTAAACTCTAAGAGTTGCCACTGAAAGGGGCATATCCAGACCAGCCTGAAGAAAACTTAGTATTTCTTGAATCCCAGGGACTGAGGAAGACATACCTTCTGGATATGCAGACTTCATGAATCTCGCCCAGATTCTACAGTATACTCTATTAGTACTTGGTCGTCTAGCATTCATCAAGGTGGAAATTTCTGTAGATGGGCAGCCGAGCGATTCCAACCTTTCCCTCTCAAGAACCAGACCGTCAACCGGAGAATTGCAGGACAGGGGTGCACTGATGTTTCCTGAAGAAGCAAGTCTGGTCTGAGGGGAAGAGGGACTGGGAAAGGCGCCACCATCACTATCTCCACATCTTCCGCTTGAAGTCTCTGCAGAAATTTGAGAATGATGGGTACTGGAGGAAAGGCGTAAGCCCTGCTGAACTCCCACCTGTCGGTTAGCGCATCTGTCCCGTAGGCTTGAGGGCATTTGCCTCTCGTGACATACTTCTCCAACTTGTGGCTGCAAGGAGAGGCGAACAGATAGACTTCGGGAGAAACTCCCAACGACAGGATCCATTTGAACGACTCCACATGGAGAGACCACTCGTTGTGGTTCAACTGGACCCTGGACAGAAAATCTGCTTGAACATTCTGTGAACCTGGAATGTAGACTGCCGAGATATTTACTAGGTGAGTCTGGGCCCAGGACATGATTGGGTCTAATTCTCGTAGCAGAGAGAGACTCCGTGTCCCACCTTGTCTCTTCACATAAGACACTGCCGTGGTGTTGTCCATCCGAATTAATACAGATTTCCCCTCTAGCAGGTGTTGGAAAGATCGAAAACCCTGGTAGGCTGCTCGGAGCTCCAGTATATTGGAGACTGGTGTGTGTCTCTGAAAAGACCACCTTCCCTGTGTCATCTCTGTCAGACAATGAGCCCCCCAACCTGAGTTGCTGGCGTCTGTTGTGATTATAGTCCACGAGACTGGAATCAGAGAGTGACAATTGAGCAGATTCCTGCGTTGCAGCCACCAAAGAAGACTGTATCTCATGCTGGAGGAGATATGAATGTACTGATCTTTCTCTTCTGTGTTCCATTGCTGTAGGAACCCTTTCTGGAAGGGCCTCATATGCCAAAGAGCCCTTTTGACTATTGGAGCCGTGGACACCATGGTGCCAATGATTTTGAGGCACTGAGAGGCTTTCAGCCGAGGAGAAGAAAGAGCCGGAAGGATTCTCTCCCTCACTACCGGTATCTTCTCTAATGGGAGAGAGATTGAATTCTCGACGGTGTCGAATTGCGCCCCAAGATAGACTAGGCGCTGAGTGGGCTCCAGCTGACTTTTTTGTAGGTTTAGCAGCCAGCCAAACTCTTTGAGGGTCGATATGACCTGATCTCTATGTGCCAATAATTGATCTTTCTCTTGAGACAGCAGCAGAAGATCGTCTAAGTAATGATGTAGACGTATACCTTTCAATCTTATGAAGGCTACCACAGCCAGAAGAACTTTGGTGAATACTCTGGGCGAGGTAGACAGGCCAAAGGGTAGGCAAATGAATTGTAGATGCCGATTCTGAACACAGAAGTGGAGATATTTGTGGAAGTCGGTTGCCACAGGTACATGAAAGTACGCATCTTTCAAATCTATTGAGGCGAGCCAATCTCCCGGCAGTACTGCCTTTTGAATAGTTGAGTGTTTCCATCTTGAATTTTTCATTCTTTATGAACTTGTTCAGGTATGTGAGATCTATAACAGGCCTCCAGGCCCCGTTCTTCTTCTGGACTAAGAAGAGGGGTGAGTAATCCCCTTGAAATTTTTCTTGTTCTGGAACTGGAGCTACCGCTCCTTGAGCCACCAAAGCGTCTACATAGGCGAGCAAGACTTCTCTTCTCTCTTCTAGACAGGGCAAGTGAGTTGAGATGAATCTTGGAACTGGATCTGCCAGAAATGACCATCTGTGGCCTGTAGAGACCGTCCTTACGGTCCAAAAGTCCGTGATTGAGGCCGTCCAGACATGCTGAAAATGGAGAAGACGTGCCCCCACCTGACATGCCTGAACGGGCCCAATCTCAAAAAGATTTAGTGGAATCTTGTCCAGCAGGCGCTGGACTTTTCGATGACCTCCGAGTAGAGGATTGACCACCTCTCCAATTTCTTTGGAAATCTCTATTAGGTTTGTAAGAGCGTGCATCTCTTGATCTCTCCGTGTATTGCCTCCTAGGTTGAGGCTTCTTCTGACCGAACAATCGTCTGTCCTGCGGGAGGAAGCCTGACTTTCCGCCAGTAGCCTTAGCAATGGCACTGTCTAATTTATTCCCAAAAAGGGAAGTACCCTCAAAAGGGATTTTACACCATGCTTGTTTAGAGGCTGGATCCGCAAGCCACGGGTGAAGCCACAAGGCCCTTTTTGCCGTTACTGAGGATAACATCGATCTGGACAGGAGGCGCAGAACATCGATAGATGCTTCTCCTAAAAATACTGAAGCCAACTTGAGTTCATGAATAGGGGAGCTTTCCACAGCTTCTTCCGAGAGGCTTCCAAGTTTAGACTCAATATCAGATACCCAGTGGCTAATGCCATAACGGGTTTGCAGGCCGCGCCGGCCGTCACATAGATCCTCTTTAGGTCCAGATCTATTTTTCTATCCAAGGGGTCTTTGAAGGAGACAGCGTCATCTAGGGGCAAAGTGACATGCTTTGCTAATCTTGTAACTGCCGCATCCACAAGAGGAGCAGATTCCAGACGGGCGACATCTTCAGGTTTAAAGGGATATAATTTCCCAAGTTTGGAGGATAAGGAAGACTAACTATCCCCTTTACTCCACTCTTCAGTGATCACCTCTTGTAATTCAGAGAGGGAAGGAAAGTTGACACGTTCCTTGCCAAGGTGCTTGAAGAACTTCCGCTGCTTTTTCTGAGGAGACACAGGATCCTCCCATCTTAGAGCTTCCTTAATGGCTCTGATCAGGGGTGAAACCAGGGCAAACTCAAAGCCGCCTACAGCCCCTTCTTCTTCCGAATCACTGTCGGATGATTTTGCAGAAGTAATGCTCGGTTGAGAGGGGCCTTGATCTTCCTGCACTTCCGCTGGAGAACTAGATGTAGTGGGACCAGGTGGTGGGACTGTACCCCATTCTTTCAGGCACTGTTGTACTATTCTCTTCACTAGAGATTCCAATCCTTGGTCCTCCTGCACCCTCTCACCGGCTGCTTGAGCAAAACATGGCTCACATAGGGACTTGTCCTCCGGGACATACGCCCCACAACCCCAACAGGCTCTCTGGTATGCGGTGACTCTGGTGTTGTTTGTGGTGTCTGGGGGAGGAATTAGAGCATCTCCCTTGCTGCCTACTCCCTGATGGAGATTCATGGCGCTTAGATCTGGAGGATGAACTCCCACGAGGTCTGACAGGGTCTCTTTCTTGTGGTAAATCAGGCCTGGAAGAGCTGATGGAGAAAGAGAAAATCGGGGAGACACTGGATTTAGCCATGAAATAGGGACCAGCAAGCCCTCCCCACCCCCCCGCCCTGAAAAACGCCAGCACCCACCTGTTGTGAGAGGGCTGGCCACGGGAGGGCGGTGACGCAGGATCCATACTTCAGGCTGATAAAGAAAGGTAATACACATCAGACACCATGTCAGTGATACATTGTGAGGCAGCAACTATCCCCCCCCCCCCACCCCCTCTGCAGTGAAGTCTCCATTGCACATACCTGTAGCAAGGAATCCAGAGACACTGGGTAGCTGCCGCAACGCCCACAGTACATTCCCAAAGTACAGGGGAACCGTCAGCTGTTTAAATCTCCCGCCGGAATGACGTCAGCGGTCACGAACGCTAATGCGCATGCGCGAACCAAGCCTCGGCTTCGTTCGCAACGCACTGCGCATGTGCGGGACCACGAAGCGTCTACCGATTGGACGCCAGAAGCAGAGGAGGAAGGGGAAGGGTTTGCTGGAACGCAGGAAGCGTTCCAGCGCCATTGGGGCCAAACAAACATTTGTACAGCGATAGAAAAGAGAGACAAACAAGGTGCACATAAATGACAAATACCGCTGCCATGAAGGAATGCAATGCGAATCTTCAGACCCATGTCAGGAAATGCCGGCCAAGCTTCAGTCAACCGCAGAGAGCAGGGGAATTTAAATGTCACTCACCCGCCGGTGGCTGGGCCCTGGACATACAGACACCATCCAAAGTATCCTAAGGTAAGCCGGACATAGTAAGACATCAGAAATGTAGGTCTTTGGAGGAGGACAAAAAAGGAACACCTGCTGTACCTGAGAGCTGAAATTTATGGGAGGGGGGTCCTATACCCTTGGAGTGGAGGCGGGGTTAACCCACACGTAGGCTGCCATGGAGACTGACAGGAAAATAGGGTTTCCATCCGTCCAGATTTATCGGATCAGATGTCAGCGGACATGTCTCCGCTGACATCCGATGACCCATAGGAATGCATAAAACTGACAGGCGGATCTGAACGGTCCGCTTGTGTGAAAGGGGCCTAAATGTGATTGCTTAATGCCGAACACAGCTTCATCCCCAGTTATAAGAGAGTGTGCACACCTATGCAACCACATTTTTTTTTTATTCTTACCCCCCCCCCCCCCCAAAAGATTTTTCAGTTTGCTTTTCAATTGAGTTGTACAGTTTATAGGTCTAATTAAAGGTGGAGAAAGTTCTGAAATGGTTTATCTTTGTCTAATTTTTTACATCACAGAAACATGACATTTTAACAGGGGTGTGTAGACTTTTTATATCCAATGTATTTATCACCAAGTGTCCCTCCATTTTGCAAGATTTCCCCGCATATCCTGTTTTTAGGACAATTAAAAATGCTGGATTTCTCATCACCTTCTGTACTTTGAAAAATTATCTCCAGGACCAATAGAAAGGGTGAATCTCCCAGTAGGTACATAGAAGTTAAAACTTTGATGTATAATCTAAGGCTGGCCATACACAGCTTGAATCTCAGCCGGTTCCTACAGAACCATTAATGGGCAGGCTGAATGTACCAAGTTGATTGATCAACTTTGGTACAACCAGCCTGCCGGATTCTCTTGCGATTATCGCTAGTGGCTGCTATAGCCGCTAGCGATAATCACTGTCGTCTTCCAGCAGGGACCTATGGTCGCATGAATAAAATTCTCACCGTGTATTGTCTAACCCTTACCAACTTTATGCAAACCTAGACAGACAGCCATAGAAATCCACAGGATATCAAGTCATACCACACAAATTTCTAGTAAACCCATGGTAAGGGTGGGTATGCAGCTAGACGACAGTACCATGTGGATCCAAGTGCAGAAAAAGCCAGCATGCCAACTTCAAATCTAGATAGATAGTTTACTGAAGTCTTGATAAAGAGAGCCATTTGTGACCTCAAAACATTGGTAGTATGTTCTTATATGGATCTTCAAGTGCTAGCAAATGCTCAGCAGTTTATTACCTTAATGCTTTCTCTACCTTGTTCTGGTCGCACATCCTTACACTCTTAGCCTTACTTACCTTCTTGCTTGGCTTCTTCTGGGTCCTCTGATATGTTCTACTCTTCCAGGTTCTACAGGCGTGTTTTGAGGGAAGCAATGTAATTGGCTCCTGCTGCCTTTAACCACTTTACCGCTGCTCACTAGAGCTCTACTGCGGCAAATACGTCGCCAGACATACCCCTCTCTCGGCGGTGCGCGAGCCGCCGGAGGCTCGCTCCTGCTGTATTCAGTCACAGTGGGAGTCGGGCCAGGTGAGGAGCGGCGGTGATCACTGCCGCTCTTCCCCGATCGTCGGGGAATCGAGTGTGGAGATCCGCCCGCTTTGTTTACACAAGTGACAGGCAGGGTCAGATTGCAGGGTTCAGCATAGCTGAACCTGCTATCTGTCCCTGTGTCACTCAGTCCCCTCCCCCCACACACGTTAGTAAGCACCAGGCATACATTAACCCCTTGATCACCAATAAAAATTAACCCCTTCCCTGCCAGTGTGATTTTTAAAGTAACAGTGCATATTTATAGCACTGATTACTGTAGTAATGTCACTGGTACCCCCAAAAGTGTCAAAAATGTCAGTCAAGGGTCCGATCTGTCCGCCGCAATGTCGCAGTCCCGCAAAAAAAATCGCAGATCGCCGCCATTACTCGTTAAAAAAAACTTTCCCTTTCCTCCATAGCACACTAGTCATACATTGGTAGATCTATCTACATACCTACTATCTATTGTCATTTCATTTACTTTTGTTGTATACATTTACATATAAATTACATAATCTACTATTACTTATTTGACATAGATACATTACCATCAACATCTAGACTACTCCTCCACTCAATGCTCTTCTGTGTGTGGTGTTTCTTGCCGATGCCGCTGACCCCATGCGTCCTCAGCTCCCGGGGGAGGCACCTGGGCTCATGCCCCTACCTCCATTGCCAGCTTGTGCCAGGACTAACATGTAAGTTTTTGGAACTGTGGGGCTAATCCTCCCTTTTCCTTCCTTTATCAGCTTCCATCAATCACCAGCTTATGCAATGTTCTTATACGCATTTTTCATTGTAGATATGAATCATACATCGACTCTGAAGAAGTGGCATATTAAGTCCACGAAACGCGTCAGTCAATGGATGCTATGATCCAACCCAATACGATTTAATCTATTACTCTTTTTTACTGTGTATTCTGCCATGCTGGCTTGTTCCGAAGCTGTTCTAGGAATTTCTTCCTTTTTTGCCAATTTAGCCATTTGCCATCATGCACCATGCAATATCATGTTTATCATGTCTGTATTTTATGCTACATCATTAAATATGATTTTTCAACTGTGCAAGCCTTGTCACTGCCATGTCTCTCATTCAAAGTCCCAACCCTTTTTTTCTTTATGCAATTGAAGTTAGGGATGGAGACGCGCGGCCAATCCCACCGTGCGCCTCATTTAAAGTCCCGCCCTCCCCCCCTCTTTGTAGTCGTTAAAAAAAAAAAAACACCAAAAACGACAGAAATCTTTCCCTTAGTTAGTAAACGCAATAAATTTTGCGCAAACCAATCAAAATATGCTTATTGCAACTTTTTTTACCACAAATATGTAGCAGAAAACAAATTGGCCTAAAATGATGAATAATTTTGATTTTTACATTTTTTTGGGGGGGGGAATTTCATATAAACAATGTAAAAAATATTGTTATTTTTTCAAAATTGTCGCTCTTTTTTTGTTTATAGCGCAAAAAGTAAAAATCGCACAGGTGATCAAATACCACCAAAAGAAAGCTCTGTTTGTGGGAAAAAAAGGACGTAAATTTCGTTTGAGTACGGCGTTGCATGACCACGCAATTGTCAGTTAAATTCGCACAGTGCCGAATCACAAAAAGTGGCCCAGACTTAAGACAGCAAAATCCTCCAGTGGTAAAGTGGTTAATCAAATTACTTGGATGGAGCAGGGGTGTGGCTTGCCAGTTCTCTGGATGCACACAATACCAGCTGGGAGCACACTGGCATGGGTGTCTTCTTAGCTGGCAAATTAGGGAGACACCCACAAATAGAGTGGGGCCTGCAGCTTGAGGAACAGCCACAGGAGGAAAAAGGAGGCATAGCAAAAAAATAATTTATTAAGTGTGGGCCTCCACTTCAAGAAAAAAAGTTAGGGTTTAGTATCACTTTTAGTAAACTATCTATCTGGATTTGAAAATTGACATGTTGGCTTTTTCTACACTTAAAAACCTGACAAGGTTTTAATCCTTCACCTATCCAAAACTAAAATAAATGTTTGGCTTTATAAACACTTTAAGCACACAAAGAGGCCCTGAGAGGTTTAAGAAACTGGCAGGTGGTTTAGGGAGGTTCAACCTTGGTGGACTGATCCTTTAATTTTCACTTTCTTTTTGTAATTTTTCAATATTTTCTGCCTTTTTTATTTTTAAATAGCTGTTTAGAATGTCTATTCAACCTAAAAGCACAGGTGTTTCTCTTTTATAATGCTTTATACTAATGCTAATACTTTCAGAGGTTGAATTTGTCATATTTGAAATTTCCTTCCTGAAATGAGAAAGATGTCCCCTGGTCCTTGCCTGCCTAAAGTAAGCATAGCAGGGCTAGAAGAGGGGGTTTCTATGTCGAGGGGATTAAGGAGCCTTTCAGACGTGGAGTCTTAAAGCTGTGTTTTTTTTCTTATGCTGCCATTAGAGGAATGTCACCCTTGAGATGTTCCACATCTGCAGATCACCATAATAATCGCACGCCTTCCACTGGTGTGAAAAGTTTTTAGAGTGTGCTATGTCTGTACCAGGCCAGAAAAGTTTACAGTTTGGTCTAATCTCCGGCAGACAGTTTGGAGGAAATCAGACTTTGTATAAGATTGTATACATCTATCGATCTCCCAATATGACGGTTCATATTTCATGTTATCGTCAAGAGCTCAGGATTTCCATTCATTTTACATTATGGCATTGTGTTTGTAATTGTTTTTGTCCTTTCCCTATATATGTACCGTAGACCTCAAGGCTCTATTTTGTATATACAGTGCCTTGCGAAAGTATTCGGCCCCCTTGAACTTTGCGACCTTTTGCCACATTTCAGGCTTCAAACATGAAGATATAAAACTAATTTTTTGTGAAGAATCAACAACAAGTGGGACACAATCATGAAGTAGAACAAAATTTATTGGATATTTCAAACTTTGTTAACAAATAAAAAACTGAAAAATTGGGCGTGCAAAATTATTCAGCCCTTTACTTTCAGTGCAGCAAACTCTCTCCAGAAGTTCAGTGAGGATCTCTGAATGATCCAATGTTGACCTAAATGACTAATGATGATAAATAGAATCCACCTGTGTGTAATCAAGTCTCCGTATAAATGCACCTGCACTGTGATAGTCTCAGAGGTCTGTTTAAAGCGCAAAGAGAGCATCATGAAGAACAAGGAACACACCAGGCAGGTCCGAGATACTGTTGTGGAGAAGTTTAAAGCCGAATTTGGATACAAAAAGATTTCCCAAGCTTTAAACATCCCAAGGAGCACTGTGCAAGCGATAATATTGAAATGGAAGGAGTATCAGACCACTGCAAATCTACGAAGACCTGGCCGTCCCTCTAAACTTTCAGCTTATACAAGGAGAAGACTGATCAGAGATGCAGCCAAGAGGCCCATGATCACTCTGAATGAACTGCAGAGATCTACAGCTGAGGTGGGAGACTCTGTCCATAGGACAACAATCAGTCGTATACTGCACAAATCTGGCCTTTATGGAAGAGTGGCAAGAAGAAAGCCATTTCTTAAAGATATCCATAAAAAGTGTCGTTTAAAGTTTGCCACAAGCCACCTGGGAGACACACCAAACATGTTGAAGAAGGTGCTCTGGTCAGATGAAACCAAAATCGAACTTTTTGGCAACAATGCAAAATGTTATGTTTGGCGTAAAAGCAACACAGCTCATCACCCTGAAGACACCATCCCCACTGTCAAACATGGTGGTGGCAGCATCATGGTTTGGTCCTGCTTTTCTTCAGCAGGGACAGGGAAGGTGGTTAAAATTGATGGGAAGATGGATGGAGCCAAATAGAGGACCATTCTGGAAGAAAACCTGATGGAGTCTGCAAAAGACCTGAGACTGGGACGGAGATTTGTCTTCCAACAAAACAATGATCCAAAACATAAAGCAAAATCTACAATGGAATGGTTCACAAATAAACATATCCAGGTGTTAGAATGGCCAAGTCAAAGTCCAGACCTGAATCAAATCGAGAATCTGTGGAAAGAACTGAAAACTGCTGTTCACAAACGCTCTCCGTCCAACCTCACTGAGCTCGAGCTGTTTTGCAAGGAGGAATGGGCAAAAATTTCAGTCTCTCGATGTGCAAAACTGATAGAGACATACCCCAAGCGACTTACAGCTGTAATCGCAGCAAAAGGTGGCGCTACAAAGTATTAACTTAAGGGGGCTGAATAATTTTGCATGCCCCAATTTTTCAGGTTTTTTATTTGTTAAAAAAGTTTGAAATATCCAATAAATTTCGTTCCATTTCATGATTGTGTCCCACTTGTTGATTCTTCACAAATAATTACAGTTTTATATCTTTGTTTGAAGCCTGAAATGTGGCAAAAGGTCGAAAAGTTCAAGGGGGCCGAATACTTTCGCAAGGCACTGTATAATGGTTTGCATCTAGTAATACAGTATTGACATATACCACTTGAAAGTTGCAATCAGGCTTGCAATGGGAGTGCCTATACTGTAAGCTTATTGGGTGTAGGGGAAGGATACATGGCGGATGCTGCTTTCAAGAAAGTTAACTAGGTGGGGGTTTAGTACTTTACGAAATAGGCAAGAGCCAGAGCAGTGGCATGGTGACTACAGGAGGACAAATGTTGTAGCCCTCCTAACGCCATGCAGTCGTGTAGCACTGAATATGTCAGATTTAAAGTGGAGCTCCAGCCAAAAGGGGAAACTCTGCAACCCCCCCCCCCCCCTCCACTGCCATATGTCACTTTTTGGGGGGAACAGGTACCTGCTCCCACTTCTGGGTGAGATTGCTGCTGCAATCTACGAGTATGTTCGGCCCCTCCTCCTTCCACCCGCTGCTGCTGGGACACACAGGTTCCAGAAGACAGTGGGACCATTTGAAAAATGCAATGCGCAGTAGGAAACTGGTTATGAAGCCTGAAGGCTTCACTGCCCCTTTCCCTTGCTGATTGTAGAGTTGGCTTTGGTGCTGACATCGCTGGATCCCTGGAAGGTAAGTGTCCTTCTATTAAAAGTCAGCAGCTACAGTATGTGTAGCTACTGACTTTTAATTTTTTAGGGGGAGATTGGAGCTCCTCTTTAAAGCTGACCTGAACCCACAAATGTTTTGATAAGTACCTAATTAAATATATTTTGTTAATGCAGGCAGTTTAAGTACCTGAATCTGAACCTCATATATGTATTATATTTGCATGGGGTTCAGATTGAACTATGTATTTAGCTGTTTGTGGGAGTTTCATCTAATTTTTACCATGTTGAATGGAATAGGACATCTAAGAGGATCTTAATCAGGGTCTTAGTGCTGAAGACACCAAGAGGTGTAAGAAAACCTGTGGATGAGCCAAACTATTTAGTGCCATTTATAATTAGAGGCACTTCAACAAAATTAAGGGTCTAGAATAAATATGAATGTTGGTATGCATTTGGTGAATTATGGGCATAGTAAAAATAGATGTGTTTTGTTTGCCAATCCATTCTCTGTACGCGAATTAGCTACGTAGTTCTACAAGCGTTTGGTATAGTAAAGACAGAGTGGGGAAGGGAAAGACTAGGGGTAGGACAACATGGAGGAAATCAAAGATCCTGTTAAAAAAAACAACAAAAAAGCAGTAGTATCCTCTGCCCCCCTTCACACCACCTCCCACAGTAATGTACTCTGACAACCCCCCCCCCATAGCAGTGTCCACTGCCCCTTTACATCACCCCCCCCCCCACACTGTAGTGTCCTCTACCCCCCCCCCCTCATAGCAGTGTCCTGTGCCCCCTTCACATCCCCCCCACACTGTAGTGTCCTCTACCCCTTTGCTCCCCCATACAGTGTCCTCTGCCCCTTCCCCCACAGTAGTGTCCTGTGCCCCCCCCCCCAAAAGCAGTGTTCTCTAGCCCCTATAACAGTTTCCTCTGACCAGCCCCCCACCACCACCTCTGCTTCTTTCCTCTGCCCACTTGTAGCAGTGTCCCTTGCCCCCACCACAGTAGCGTCCTCTGTCCCCCACAAGTAGTGTCCTTAGTCCCCTTTATATCCAGAGAGTAGGTAGCATTCTCCTACCTTACAATGGCCGTTCAGCAGAGCAGAGAGCAAGAGCCAGCACTGTACTGGACGGAGGGGGGGGGGGGGGAGGAGAGAGAGAGTTATATTTTCATATCAACAAACTGGGTATTGGTTGCATCCTGGCAACCAATCGCTTGCTGGTTAACTTGAAAGGTCAACAATGGAAGCTCCCTGTCCTTTGTCCAGTACTGTGTGGCCTCCTTCTCTTGGCTCTGCTGTTAAGATGAAAGCGGGAGAGGCTGGAGGGAATGATCAGCAAAGCCAGGCTCACGATCTACCCGTCGACCACGGGCAGCCGACCCTGGAGTTAGCCCATCAAGGTTCTATCACAGTTTTATTTCTGTGTGTGCCCCTATTTGTCCTGGTGACTATTGTCACGGTCAGTTGTGGTGCACGATGGACACAGTGTAGGATGAGCCCCTTTTGATGGCATGACATTACATCTTAAGGCATATGTGACTCCCTTCTTCCTGTTTTGAGGAGCATCCTTGGAACCTTCATCCATCTAATGAGAACGTGTGTCTAACAGTGCATTATTAAGATCTTTATATTGATTCTTATCTGTTCTAGTGTTTAACCTTTGAGTTTTTGTGGAGCAGCATAGATCTTACAATCTCTCTCCTTTGGTCAAAAGAGGGTTTACTTCACAGCATTTATACATCTTGTCATCTATTATTTAGTTGCCATCTTCAAGTATCAATCCTGAAGAAGCAAATCTAGCGAAACGCATTGATTTATATGGTTGACTCGTCCACAAGTGTCTGTTTTGACCATACTATTTCACATTCCTAATGGTTTTAATAGATGGCAGTTTTTAATGTGAAACAAATAAATTTGGGATTTTATATTCACAACGTAATTTGTGTTTTTCTCTCATTTGGTTGGCACATTTAAAGTCCCCTCCACTTGTTAGACTGTGGGTCATCTGTCTGTATGTCACAGTAACGTTCGTCAAGCCTTAGGAATACAGTGGGAGGCATTCAAGCTTTTGGAATTGGCCACCACGTTGCGTACAATAGTTGAAAAGGAGCCCCACAGCCACTCTGCATTCAAAGTGATGAGTGAGGATAGAAATGGGAAATTCTATTTGTAGGATGCACCAGTATTATCCGACGCTGAAAATGATCAACCAAAAATAGGGCTATCGGCATTGTGCCGATAGAAAAAAGGTGCTGATAATGGTGGCCGAAAAGGTGCTGAAAATGTATTTTTTTATTGATTTAAATTCATAATAAACATGCCGAATATCAGCACTGGAATTTTCATTTTGGTGCACCCCTATCTGTTTTATACAAGCTCCTGTGTTGTCATCCTGATATTCTATTCATTGCCCAGGGAGCTGCTAATACAGGAAAAGTATGCAGTCTGTGAAATCTGAGCCCATTCCTTTCATGCTTGTTCCCTTCTTGGCTATATTCTATGCTTTATTTTATACTTACCTTTCACATATGTCTTGAGGCTAGTCCTCTACCTCATCTCCACATGCAGAGATTTCTGCTAACATCATCCTATATGCATTACTACACGGGGGGTCCTGTGGTGGCGTCCCCTCAAGAGGCGGGTCCATAATTGCCTGCACTCACAGGATGCCCTCAGTCTTCCAGGGCCTAATTCAGCCCTGAGGACCGGGTGCATCTAATGGGGGAGAGGAAGTACTGCAAGGGACAGCATTAGAGAGAGGGTATTAGTCAGAGATGCGCACATATATATATATATATATATATATATATATATATATATATATATATATATATATTTATTTTATTTTTTCCACACTTCCTGGGACACCATTGTCAAGAAAAAAAAATGTGAAAAGATGGACTTTAAAAGAGATGGAGGATGGGAACCCCTCCCCCATTACATTTGTTCTTTTTTAGCAAAATTCCCATGGCAGCAGCCTCTATGCCTCTGCTGCTTAAACAGTCCTGGATATAACTGATATATCAGTTTAACATTGATTAAACCTTTAAAGCATAACTCCATTTTAGTTGTAAAAAAATTCCCCTCTGGGTGATCTCTGTACATTACAAGGATTTTAACAATCTTTGTTTCAGATTTCTACCTTTTGTTATTCTGAAGAAATCACTGTTTGCTCTTCTGTGCTGAGTGGGTCAAATGGGAGTGGTTTCATAATTATCATTCAGCTGTGGCAGCTGCAGGGCTCTAATGAAGAAATCTGCTGGGTCTGCATCCCTTTAGACGTGTTCCTGTTGGGAGTATCTCGCCACTAATGACATTTTTGTTGCGGTCAATGCCAGAAATCTGACTTGTATTTTAGTGCGGACTTCTGGGAAAATTGGTGAGCCAATCACACAAGCAGGAAATTATGTTTCTGGGGTGTGGTCAGTACAATTTCTGTGTACAGAACACCTCCGGGTAGCCATATTGCATTGCATTTTCAGAAAATTACAGTGGCTGTAGATTGAAAAGGAAAGGTCATTTTTAATAACATTCAATTACAATATGATTTGTGTCACAGTTGTATACGCTATATTGTTTTTTTTTCCTTTTTTTTTTTTCCCCTACGAAATTGGAGTTACCCTTTAAGGTCTTATTTAGGTAGCTTTCCCAGATTTAGTACAAGTAAAACATTGAAGGATGAACATTTGGATTTGTTTTTGGTTGCCGCAGGATCCTTTTATTTTCAGAAGCAAGCACCAGAATGGTGTTTTTGTATTTGGCAATTTACCGCAGGTAATGCTTTTACTTTTAAGCTGAATAAACAGCAATGAAATATGAATCATATTTTCCTTTTTATGAGCCAGTAATAGTCTGTGTTACAGTGCCTATCCACTGAAACGATGTTGTCTTTGGAAGTTGTGCTGAGGGTAGAGTGATGTGTATAACAAATGTTGAGTGAAGAAGACGGTTTTGGAATGTGATTTGCACCTACTACCAACAGCTTTGTTTATGTTGCTGAAAGCCGAATATCCGCTTGTTGTTATAGGACTAACACCCCGTGGTGTATGAAAAAAAAAATCCATTCTGTTTATTTTTGTAAAATAATTTTCAAAAATTTGGAACAAACCATTGGAAATAATTAAAATAACTTTTTGCACTTTATATCTTAGATGGCCTTTAACCCCATTTTAAAGTTTGACGGAAAAACTCTCAGATGGTCTGTACTGCCACATAGGAACCAATGAGATTCAAACACTGAGGGTCAATTACACATGTGCGTTGGCGTAAGGCACATTTAAAATTCAGTGCCATTCACTACCACAGCAAACTGTATTAATGTAAGTGGGCCCAGATTCTTTAGCTTTTCTAGTGTGTTATTCAGATATTCAGATATATTCAGATATTGACTGATATAAGATTTGATTGATTTTTAAGCACATTATATTTGGGACAAGGCTCTATTTTCAAAGTTATAAAAGTTAATGTTTGCCATATTCTTTATTTTGAACAAGAGGCAGTGAAAACTTTGTCACGTCGCTGAAAATGGCTAACATTATAGTAGGCATTAAATCATACACACATTAACCACTTTACCACTAGAGGATTTTGCTGTCTTACGTCTGGGCCACTTTTTGCGATTCAGCACTGTGCGATTTTAACTAATTTTTGCTCGGTCGTGCGATGCCATACCCAGACATACATGGCGGTATCCCCATCCGGGGGGGGGGGGTTACATCTGGTCGCTCTGTCGGCAGCATACCTACACCTAACACACCTGGGTCTCAGGCATATGAGGTACACTTACCTCGCCTGCCCTTGGTTGGTTTTACAGGTCGGGGCTCTTTATCTCTCCGGCCTCTCTACTTAAATGTTTTTGAAACAATTGGAATTCCATGACATTGAGCCTTTGTTAGGTCTTGTACCCATGTCATATGAATTACTTTGTCTCATGCTTACCCCGGTAATTGTGTTAGGCAGTCTGCTCCTACTACAGCGCACCGACCCCCCTCGTTATCATTCTAACTTACCAGGCTTGGTTTATTACAAGGTCTGATGACCTGAAAATTCTTCTCAGATGTCTGTTCTCACCACATGCCCCAGAAGAAGCTTATTAAACTAAGCGAAACATGTAGGGCAGCTGGGATTCAATCTATTTGTGTATCTACTCTGTACAGACGACCGTTAGAGACGGTTATTATTCCTCTCTTTGGCTGCCTCATAAACATAGGTTATTCTGCAACATATGTGATTGTTATATGTGACTGTTGTTACATGCACTAATATTTGATAGGCTATGCGATTTGTATACTGTTTTTAGGCTTTGTCGCCCTATTGCATTATATGTACATTGTATGTTGGCCTTTTTTACCTTTTTCTTTTGTGTATTTTGTCTTATATGTTTTTGTGAATCCTTTAATAAAGTATACGATTTTAATACTGGTGCCTATAAAGTCCAATCCCTCCCTTTCCATTCTTTCCACCCTCTCTTTTAGTCTGGTTTACCCCTATCATTGAAAGTAAGAAAAATCCCAAGTTTTAGGTTGTCCCCCAGAAGTGTACTAGGAGGGAAATCTTCCAACGGGGACAATAGTTCAGGTGACCTGGGGTTCCCCAACAGATTCCCTTCATTTGCAGGGATTTTCTCTCACTTCCTGTTTTGACTATAGGACTGGAAGTGAGGGAAGATCACCACAATGGGGCACAGATGGCAAAAAAATAAATTGACAGGAGTTATAACCCTCCCTTACTCTATCCAAAAATAAATTGCCTATAGTTCTACTTTAAGGCATTGTACTATATACATGTAAACTAATATACACACTCCTAATGCAAGAAAAAAAAAAATGGGTAGAAAGGTCAACTTTTTTTCATGATTGATTAGAACCATTTGCGGTCTCTGTACAGATGACGATTCTTACTTAGTCAATATTATGGAAATGCATATCGTTTATTATATACTGTGCTGTGGTATATATTTTTCGTGTTTTTTTTTTTTTTGTTAAATGATAAAACTTTCAATAAAAAGTTATTTGGAGAACAGTTCATGGTCCTGATTTCTAATCTTTAGAAATTAGTATTTCTTTAAAAACTTACTTTCTTGAAACCATTTTTGTTTTTTTAGCCAGTCAGCTTTTATTATTACTTTTCTTTTTTTGGCATTATATATCTCAAGTCTTAAACTGTTTTGAAGATGCCTTGAAATCAAAAGCAGTTTTTTGGGGGAGGACATGCAAGTATTTTATGGATCCTTTTAGGGAGACTGCGCCAACAGTGACATATTTTCTCCATTTTCTTACCTTCATTGTGAGAGGTTTGACACAAAGCCCAGCATTCTCATCACAGAGTGGTAGACTCCATGGAACAGGTTCATACACGTCGTGTTATGTAAAGGCTTTCTGGAGAAGTTTGAATCATTCTCCCCTCATACTACGCGTGAAGTTTGGAACGTGGCCTACTGGCTTCAACTTCACAGATAAAGGGGAATGGAAACACATTATCTAAATATTGTAAAATGTGTTGACAGAGAATGAATTGAAAATCTTCCTAATCAGTTGTTTAAACCATCCAGATATATCATTTGGCATAAAGTATAACTTTTGGGCAAAAAAAATAATAAAAAATACCTTCTAAGTGTAACACCAGCTCAAGCCCTAAAATCGCTGCTGCACCATTTTTCCCCTTCAGCACCTTCACCTTCAAAATTGTTGAAAGGTTATATTGGAGAGATAGGCAGTGCTGCCTTTAGAAAACAAAGTTTGCCTAAATAAAGTCCATCTCTAGCCATAATCAACCCACCCATCCCTCCCGCCTATTAACAGTTTTTTTTTTTTCTAAAAAAAAACAACAAAATCCCTTCTAACATGTCTTTTTACATACAGTATCTTACAAAAGTAAGTACATCTCTCACATTTATGTAAATATTTTATTATATCTTTTCATGTGACACTTTGCTACAATGTAAAGTAGTGAGTGTACAGCTTGTATAACAGTGTAAAGCTGTCCCCTCAAAGTAACTCAACACACAGCCATTAATGTCTAAACCACTGGCAACAAAGGTGAGTACACCCCTAAGTGAAAATGTCCAAATTGGGGCCAAAGTGTCATTATTTTGTGTGGCCACCATTATTTTCCATCACTGCCTTAATCCTCCTGGGCATGGAGTTCACCAGAGCTTCACAGGTTGCCACTGGAGTCCTCTTCCACTCCTCCATGGTGGATGTTAGAGACCTTGCATTTCTACACCTTCTGTTTGAGGATGCCCCACAGATGCTCAATAGGGTTTAGGTATGGAGACATGCTTGGCCAGTCCATCACCTTTACCCTCAGCTTCTTTAGCAAGGCAGTGGTCATTTTGGAGGTGTGTTTGGGGTCGTTTTCATGTTGGAATACTGGCCTGTGGCCCAGTCTTCGAAGAGAGGGGATCATGCTCTGCTTCAGTATGTCACAGTATATGTTGGCATTTATGGTTCCTTCAATGATCTGTAGCTCCCCAGTGCCGGCAGCACCCATGCAGCCCCAAGCCATGACACTCCCACCACCATGTTTGACTGTAGGCAAGACACACTTTATACTCCTCACCTGGTTGTCGCCACACACTTGACACCATCTGAACCAATTCTGTTTTTCTTGGTCTTATCGAACCACAGGACATGGTTCCAGTAATCTCTGTCCTTAGTCTGCTTGTCTTCAGCAAATTGTTTGTGGGCTTTCTTGTGCATCATCTTTAGAAGAGGCTTCCTTCTGGGACAACAGCCGTGCAGACCAATTTGATGCAGTGTGGGGTGTATGGTCTGAGCACTGACAGGCTGACCCCCCCCACCCCTTCAACCTCCGCACTGTCTGCAGCAATGCTGGCAGCACTCATACGTCTATTTCCCAAAGACAACCTCTGGATATGATGCTGAGCATGTGCACTCAACATCTTTGGTTGACCATGGTGAGGCCTGTTCTGAGTGGAACCTGTCCTGTTAAACCACTGTATGGTCTTGGCCACCGTGCCACAGCTTAGTTTCAGGGTCTTGGCAATCTTCTTATAGCCTAGGCCATCTTTATGTAGAGCAACGATTTTTTTTTTTTTTTCCAGATCCACAGAGAGTTCTTTGCCATGGGGTGCAATGATGAACCTCCAGTGACCAGTATGAGAGAGTAAGAGCGATAACACCAAATTTAACACACATGCTCCCGATTCACAACTGAAACCTTGTAATACTAATGAGTCACATGACACTGGGGAGTGAAAATGGCTAATTGGGCCCAATTTGGACATTTTCACTTACGGTGTACTTACTTTTGTTGCCAGTGGTTTAGACATTAATGACTGTGTGTTGAGTTATTTTGAGGGGACAACAAATTTACACTGTTGTTCAAGCTGTACACTCACTACTTTACATTGTAGCAAAGTGTCATTTCTTCAGTGTTGTCACATGAAAATATATAATAAAATATTTACAGAAATGTGAGGGGTGTACTCCCTTTTGTGAGATACTATACCTGAGTTAGCTTTCAGGTGGCCCTCCGTGGCTCCTCTACAGATACTGTATTGGAGACTCTGCAGTCAACCTCTGCAGTCCAGTCCTGCTGGCTGTTTTTATTGCTATCAGTCCTGTCATGACACCACCCCTTGAAGTCTTTACGGTCAATGGACTCTTGCCAATGGACAAACAATGGGAAGTGTCTATGTCACAAGAAACAAAGAGGGCATTAAAAAAAAAAGGGGTTTACTCCCACACGGCAGTAACAAAGATGCTGATGTGTAAAGTAATTGTGAGTTCAGATAAGAAATTCGGGCATTTGGTTTATTTTTATTTTTTTATATTATTGGAATATTAGCTGGAGTGGGCAAAATTTAGTGCAGAGGAGGATTAGCCCAAATATCTGCTTTGAAAAAGATGGTAATGTCTTTGTTTTAAATGCAGGTGGATAGATTTTCTTTAACTTCCTGTGCCTGTGACTCCCATACAAGAAATGGGGCGGGGTGCTTTGCTGGTGTTAAGGTTCTAACCCTTCTCCACCGTACTGTGTTTTTGTCTCTGTCCCTGTAGAGATTTTCCAAACTGTCCTGTTCTAGCAGCGAGGGAGAAATCTCCCAAATTGGCATACAGATGGCTACAGACTCCTGACAAAAGAACTTGCTCTCCCTTGCAGTATTCAAAACTAAATAAAACATTGTGACTAAAGCTTTAAACAATATGTGCACTTGAAAACAAAGTGCTCATATCCTTTTTGCACTGACCTATCCTCGCCCACTGCCCCCTTCACAGATGCATATTTACCTCAAATTGACAGCCATGATTACGCTGTTTGTTTACATCCATCAGGGCAGGTCTTCACCGTTCTGGCTGCGCCTGTGCATTACAGCCCTTTAAACTTCTATAGAACCACCTTTGATTGTCTCTGGGCCTTAGGACACAGTTCTATAGGAGTCTCTGGGGCACTATTGCACAGGTGCAGTCAAGACAATAAAGACTTGTGGTGCTGGATGTGAGCAAACAACAGAACTGTGGCCATTGGAATGTTGGTATGCGTCTGTGGAAAGGGAGAGAGACTTAGGTTAGGTCAGAGGAAGGGGCAAATGGGATATATGCACTTTGTTTTAAAGTTCACTTATTCTCTAAAGTAGAACTATGGGCAAAACATTTTTATTTTGGCTAGAGTAAGGGAGGGTTATAATGCCTTTCGCCATCTGTGTCCTATTGCGGAGATTTCCCTTCACTTCCTATTCCGTAGCCAAACAGGAAGTGAGAGAAATCCTTGCAAATTAAGGGAAATTCTTGGGGACCCCAGGTCACCAGCACTAGTGTTTCCATTGAAAGATTTCCCTCTATTACTTTTCCGGGGACAACCCAAAATTTGGGATTTTCTTTTACTTACACTTTTAATGATAATGGTAAACAGGACAAATAGAGAGGGTGAATCTCCATAATGGGGGTACAGGCAGAAATAAAAACTTGAGTGTTCTAATCCATCTCCACTCTATCCAAAATAAAGTATAACTAGAGGCAAAACTTTTTAAGTGCTTCTTTGGCTTGGCTCTTTGATTGATTGTACAGTGCATAAACAGTGCTTCTCTTCTACGACCTCTTAAATGTGTCTTAGCACCTGTAAACTGTCCTGCTGACAATTTTGCATCATATCTGATGACACAGTCCAGTGACTGTGAGTTCCACCCAGTGAACGTTTTTTTTAAATAAAAATACCCCCAGGACAGTCAGGGCTAGTGCATTTCACAATGGCTAGCCTCTGATCTGTCCCGGGTTGCACTTACCTTTTAGAAGAAATACTTACCTTGAAAATGTATTGTCCAGCGCTGCCATCTCAGGCGTGGGCAGCTTGAAGGCAGCGCGATCCTCTTCTGTGTCCTCTTCCGTCTTCTTCGGTCCCACGATGCACTGCACCGGCCCCGCCGTCACTTCCGGTGCCGCAGCGTCATCCCTGCACAGCTTCTGGGCATGCCCAGAAGCTGTTTTGCAAGGTATGATGGCGCCTGCACCGGAACAGGCGCATTGATTCCTGGGAGCGATGACGTTCAACTCCCAGGAATCATTGCATGCCAGGAAGTGACGACTCGCCGCAGCCACCGAGGGGAGGAAGAGGAAGTAAGGTAAGTATATTTTCTTCTAAACGAGGTAAGTAAAAAAAAAAAAAAAAATTGCCATTATCCATTTGTTTTTCAGGTGACCCGGAGCTAGAAGATGGAGGTAAGTATAATTTTAGGGTGGAACTCCACTTTAAGTGCTCTTTTGACTTGGCACTAAAGTTACAATTAAAGACTGTAAGGAGGATAAAAAAAATGCTTCTCTTCTACAGCCTGTTAAATGTGTCTTGACATGGGTGTAAACTTTCTTACTGACAATTTTGCATCATATCTGATGAGGTTACAAGCATGAAATGTCAAAACAGGAGTCTTTTCACACTTCATAATGCTATAGATGTGTTCACTGAAGCCTGGGCTCCTTTGTTTAAACAAATACTTTGCAGAAATGTCTCTTAATTACTCGATAAGAACTCGTTGCCAAGTGCCAGATGAAGCTTCTTTACGTCACAAACCCCTGGAGTCTCCCATTAAATCAAATATTTGTTTCCCGCGGCGGTGTATCTCAGGGGTAGATATACAGAACAGGCGTACATATACAGTAAATCCGCCGCACTGACTAGTTTTTATTTTTACTATCTACTTCCACGTTTATTGTCTGGCCACCCTGGGAAATTGCTGTTCTTAAGTCTTACGTACTTCCTACTGTCAATTTTGGAGCTGAAATATTTTTGTGGCTACATAGAATTATTACAAATTAGTAAGCTTATTAACCTCCTAGGTGTTACAGGTCAAAGCAACTTGAAAAAAAAAAAATTTTCAAAAGTTGTCTGCAAAAGAAGATTCATAATACTTGCCTCCTCGGGAAGTGGCACATCCTCTGTTTGTTCTGTTTTAAAATTATAACTACTGGCCGAATTTTTACATCTGACACACTTTAGGGTGGTGTTTCAAATGCCTTATTACTCATTGTGTGTAGTGCTTTCTTCTGTTGGCCCCTATGTCATTATTGTGGCCAGTAGTGACATAGGGGCCAGAGTACACTGTGGGGTAAGCAGACATCACCAGACTAAATGCCAAAGTTTCTGCTGGAGGCCATAGTTCCTCAAGAGAGTGAAGTGAAGACTATCCAGCTGCCAGTATGGTAAGTACCTAGAGACTTCTTTTGCAGACAACTTATTTTCAAAATTTGTTAAAGCATCACAGTTGCTTTAAAAGGAAGCTATGGTAATTAATTTAATTAGATACACAGATAAAATAGACAAGCTTACCACAAAGGAACACAATTTATTGCCCCCTTCCTTAGCAGCACATACCTTTCATTAGCTGCCCCACCACATTTCATCCCTTAGGAACGAAGAAAATACCAAGCACTGCTTGGTATGGCAGACCATGTGACTTCCCTCCAATGCTTCTTATGTGACAGCATTGGTGCTTGGAGTATTGCTCATCGTGGTCACGTGGGGGTGGGAAGATAATCAACAGCCTTGGGTACGTACCAACTAGAGCAACAGAGAGCAACTTGTTCCTGAACAGAGCAGTGTGGTATGTGCTGTCAGTGAGGAGATCATTAAAGCGGAACCACCCTGCATCTGAGCACCACAAACCAAAAACAATATTTAGTTAATTTTTAATATTCAATGAAACCCCCCCCCCCCTCATCCATCCATGTCTCCAGGCTCTATTTTTGGGGAAAAAACTTTGAAAAACACCCCCTGGCTTTTCTGACCATGGCAGATCATTCACGTAGCATCTACTTGAAGTCCTGGAATCCATCTGCCCTTAGCAGAAAACCCCTCTTCCCCTCCTGAAGACTCATGGGATGTATGACATCATTTGTCTAGGCCTGGAAGTAACTGAAGTAATGTAAAAAAAAAAAAAAAAAGAATTTATAATAAGTAAATATGATATAATTTCCTATCTATTTACTAATGCTAACAGCACAAGGATTAGAAATAGTCAATGTTGACTGAGAGAGTAAAGTTTTGGGTTAAAACTAACATGATCACTTACCCTGCATGGGACATATATAAGAATATTTACATTAAATCACATTTGTGCTGTGTGTTATTGTTTCACAAATCCTAACCTTTATTATAGTTTAATTATGAATGTAAATGTGAGCTAATTACATGTGCAGGCTTTGCTTAATTCGTAGTAGCACTATACCACCTTTTGAAGCTTGGGCAGCCAAAGACTCTCCAAATTTTCCTAAACCACTTCTACCTTCTAGCCATCGAGGGACCTTAGGTGAAGACTTGAAGTATAGAAGTAAAGAAGCACCAGAAAGGATAAATTGATGAGGAGGTTATGTACAAATACTTGTGTTTTATTGTAAGCTGATATCCAACATGTTTTGGGGGTATTAGAATCCCCCTCCTGTACATGGTAAACATGAAGAAGAAGACTTTGTTACCCCAGAAACGCATTGGATATCAACTTACAGTAGAAGACCATCATTAACAGCCTCTTGGATTTGTCCTTTCCGGATCTCCTTTTTTTCATTACTTTTTTTAGTTGTATTGCTTCAAAGGTTTATAAAATGTCTAGGCAAATTCGGGTGTTTCTTTTCTAAATATAGGAGGGCTGTTAGTATGCAAATGATCTAATTTCTATACCAGACATGTGGATTTACTAAAGGCAAAAATACTGTGTACTTTGCAAAGTGCAAATGTTTCAGAGTTTAGTTAATGAGCAGAAGCTCTGCTGTCTTCTATCATCCAGGAGCTCTGGAGCAACTGCACTTTGCAAAGTGAACAGTCTTTATCTTTAGTAAATCTACCCCATTGTGTTCATAGTTGGTAGTAAGTGCGACATGATTCTTTACACAATTACAATGTTTAAGTTCCTCCAAGTTCCACAAATCCCCTCCTCCCATCTCTCAGTTGTCTGTGCTGCCATCGTCTAAGTTCCTTCTTCAGGCCCGTCAGTTTCTTTCTTTACTTCTTGGGCGCTGCTGTTGATGTAACTCCCACGTTGCTTACAGATGGTAGAAGTGTATACCACACAGTCCGTCTACAATTAAAACTACTCTCCAGTAGGGATGCACCGATCCGATATTAGGATCGGATATCGGCGCGGATACTGCCAAAATAGCTGGATCAAGGGATCGGTAAAATTAACCGATCCACGGGCCAATTCGGTTTTGCTGAGTCCCGGCTCAGCCGCCCCTTACTTGCACGGAGCCGCCGATCCGGTTTTGCTGAGTCCCGTCTCAGCCGTCCCTTAGTGTAGTAGTAGTATGATGGTAGTATGGGATGGGAGCCACTAGTTCCTGTATAGGTCTGGCTCACAGGCGGAGTGATATCAGTTGCACTCTGCCTGTGAATGGAGGAGCCATACACATGAAGCAGTGGCTTTGCTCTGTACTGCAGCCGCATGCATATTGTGTATGTGTGTAGTTCCGGATTGGTATCGGCAGATACACAATGCCAGTTATCGGGACTAGAAAAGTCAGATCGTTGCACCCCTACTCTACAGGCTACTTCCAACCCTCCCACCCCCCTTTAAATAATTGTTTCCTTTTAAAATGAAATAAACTCTACCTAATGCCCCTTTTATTCAGTTAAACCTGTGATTACATAATGTTCTGGTCCCAAGTCTTCTCTCTTAGTGTACAGAAGAGTGGATTCTTCTCATTCACTTGTTTCTCCCGGGATTCAGAAGAGGAGTCTGCAGTCATGGCGTCAACAGTAGGGGACCAGTCAGTGTGGGCACATTTGAGACACTGGGTACCGCCCCCCACACCTGGAAATGGCACCTGCAGGGATATGGTTTTGCTTTAAAAAAGAAAAAAAAAATTCTACCTGGAAGAAAAAGAAGTGTATTTGCAAAGGACACATACTGTACAAAGTCTCCTCTGTTAGAAAAGCATACCTGCTACCATTTATTTTAAAGGTTTAATTGTGCTATATGAATGTTCTGAATATGTGGATATATCTGGCTTGTATATTGTGTTTTTTTTTCTCTTTTTTTATTGTATTATGCCCATTGTTAATGATGAAAAGTGAAGGTTACAGTTTGTTTTAGAACATAGTGGTTTGGTCACATGGTGATATATTGATCCACTTCTTTAATCCATGCCCTATAACTTCTTCTCACAATTTTCTGCATATTTATCTCAAATGAACCATGAAACAAGCAGATGCCAACATGTGGCTTCAATAACCAGCCAAAAGGGAGAAACTGAGGAATGTTAAGTAATGTAGTTTGTGGCTTTCAGCATCTAAACATGGAAGTGTTTTAGATATCTCTGTGGTCAGGAATGTGGATGAATCCTGCTCTGTCAATCATTGCAATACGGAACATAATCTAGCTGGTTTGAATTGACAGGCCTTAAAGAGGACCTGTCATAGAAAATTCACACAAAAATCCATAGATGACATGCTAACTTTGACAAATCCCATTATTATTTTCAGTAAAAAAAAAAAAAAAAACACTTGCTTGAATAAAAAATCACTGCCCCCGCCTGCTTTGTGTGACTTAAGGCCTGGTTCCATGATCTCTGGCTATCAGGATTATTGGGAGCATTGCATGTCATAAATGGGTCTATTTTTAAACGTTTTCACCCAAGATTAACACATTTCCTAATTGAATTCAGTTGAAAAAAATTGCAAATCCTGGGTAAAATTGTGTGAATCTTGGGTGAAAGTCCTTATAAATAAACTTCAAAGACTGCTATTGTGTTCAATTATATAGCAGTCACTGTCAAGCTAAAATTGTTTTTCTAATTTTGGATAAAGTGGGGAAGGATTAGACCCCTTTGGGGTTTCTATTGCTTTTTGGGGCTGCATTAGAGAGATTTCCCTTCACTTCCTGAGCTCTTGGCAACCGTTTGACCAGACAGGAAATGATGAAAAATCTGCAACAGGATACAGACAGCAGTGAAAAGCTGAAAGAGGCTCTAACCTTATCCAGCTCTACAAAAGATAATCATACTCGTTTCTGTCTGTGTTGTTAAAGATTTTCTCTTACTGATAGACCTTTTTAAATATGATAAACTGTCTGCAGGACAGGAGCTGATGGTAAATCACTCAAATTGATTGACAGATAGCATAAAAACCCAACAGGGGTTCTAATCTTTATCAAAATCCCATAAAAAGGGACAATTATAACTCCACTGTCCCCAAACACCTGCTGTCCTTATCACAGCTTGGTCCTCCACGATTTGCACTGTTCCCCTAAACGTCTAGGTTTAGGGGAGAGGTAAGCGATTGGCTCTGGCAGCTGTCTGTCAGAAGCTGGGAGAAGGGAGTAAGGTGTGAATTGTTGGGTGCTGTGTTTCAGTGGAGGTTATCTCCTTTTGCAGCAAGCTAGAAAAAGGAGAGAAAGGATGGGGAAATGTGGTGTTTCAAGGAAGCAGACTATACATTATATGAAATTCTGCTTTCCTGTACTAAAATTAAAAAAAAAATGTGTTTAGTATCACTTTTACAAAGTTCCCAAAGCCTTCATAACTGAATAGCAAGCAAAACAAAGTAAACCCTTAGAGGCAGTTCACACTGTTGAGACCTGAAAGTTGGCACGACTTTGCCAGGCAACTTCATGGTAACTTCAGGGAATGCCTGGGTATCTTACTGTAATGTCGGATCCAAATCACATCAATATAGATGAGGATCCGACTTGGAGGCAACTTCCTTTAAAGTCTTTGGGCCCAAGTCGGATAGAAGTTGCCTTGGAGCAGTGCAGGAACGTTTTCTAAAGTCGGAGCGACTTCAGTAGTGCTAACTAAGACGGCTCTCATTGACTAAAATGGGTTTTAACATGTCTCGTGACTTGGAGTCCCACAAGTCGGATCCCAAGTCGCAGAAGTGTAAATTGAGCCTTACTCTTAAGGGTTGGTCACATGATGAGAATATCAGATGAATGATCATCCCTGCTAGTCTCTATATTGAAAATGAAGAGGCTTTTCAGTTTACAAACATTTTCGTCTGACAGAATACAACTTCGGAAGGGATGTATTGTATTGTTTTTTCTGGCAGAAACTTTACTAAGTAAAGGAAAACCGTACGGTCTGGTATCGAGAAAACTTCCGTGTTTGTCCCTTTAGATAATTTTGGATGAACTGTCGTGATCAGCTCTCGAAAGTTGTGTTCTAACAATCAGATTATCGTATGATTGGTTCAAAAGTGGTATTTTTCAGACACGTTTTTGATTGTGTGTACTAGGCTTTAGCCTCCTTCAGAGTCCATTGACCTTTGCTCTGTAGAATGTGCGCCCACTGGTGTGCTCTGTTACCTTGCTACATTGCATCACACTGTTTAACTTCTTTTTACTTTTTTTATCTTTATTGAAATGTCACAAAATAACATTTCATTCACCTTAAGACTCGGTTCACACTACGGCGATCCGACTTAGGGGGCGACTTGTGAAGTCGCGTGCACCGCGACTTCGGCACGACTTGCACGGACTTCATAAAATGAATGTCTATGAAGGTTGCTCCAGGTCGCCACGAAGTAGTACAGGACCCTTTTTCTAAGTCGGAGCGACTTGTGTCGCTCCTATTAGTACCGGTCCTGTACTACACTATGGGACGTGACGGACCGCGACTTGTCAGGCTGACAAGTCGCGGTCCAAGTCGGATCAGTGTGAATGGGCTGTGAGACACAACAGCTGTTGTGTTGTTGCTGTTGTGCTGTGTATAAATGCATAACTTACTTTTTTTTTTAGCACACACCAACACACGTCCGAAACATTAGAATATAGGGCAAGTTAGCTTGTTTGTGCTTTGGGACTGAGTTAGGCAATGTTGCCCAATGCATCCTTACCCATATGGTGAGAATTGGCCCTTATATCATTGTGTTTTCTTAAGGCTTCTTTCACATGGGTCTAAAGGCTTACTCGTGATCCAGCAGCTAGGCCAATGCGAAGGAGGCCTTGAGAAAACACAATGCTGAAAGGACCCATTTTCACCATAAGTGTGGGGATGCATTGGGCTGGCCCATGCTTAGCAGTGGCTGCATTGGGCTGGCCCCCGGTTAGCAGCATCTGGCCCGTGGTTAGCAGTTGTTCAGGAGTGGATATTCTGCCTCCCCCACACCTGTCCAAAGAGCGATTTCACACTGAAATTCCACTTCACTGTGCTACAATGGCATCCATTCGATGCAGTTGTTGCGTGGTTGTAGTGCCACCCCATGCACCTCAATGGAGTGCAGTAGAAGGCAGTATTGCCCTACTGACATGCCCTATTTTTTTGCCGCAACAATGTATGGGGCTGCCTGGCAGCCATTACTTGGCTTAAACAGATGGATAGGATGAGTTAAAAAATGCCCCTCAACCGCTTGGTTTTGCCGCTAGACATTGTACCTGCCAAAAGGTAAAAGAGTCACTCAAACACATTTATTCCTGACTGGGGCGTCCAATTATGTCTGTCTAGTAATATTCCGATGTAATTTATCAGTGTGACCCTCGCCAAGTCAACACTTGGCCTGGAAAAAGAACTGAAAAGAGCACCTGTGATGAAATCAGTTCGCCTTCTGGGCGTTTGCAACTAATTAATTAGTTAATAATACGTGCACGCCTTGACAGCTTCTAGATTGTACAGATCGCTTTGCACCTTTCGTGATTTGGCTTTCTATTCCCATTCTTCCATTGCTCCTAGGGAACGCAGAGCTTTGTCAGGTGTTCTGCTGATTTACAATGTGATCAGTTTGTCCTGCAGCCTCCAAGCATATCATTTAGTGAGGAATGTTGCATAAGGCGAGAATTTGATCTTGTACACAAGAGCTGGGTTGTGGGTGTCAGGCCAGAACTCCTTGCATTGTTCTGGCCTGAATGCGGGGTGACTGAATGGAACACACACATTCTGCTAGTTAATAGACTGCACAGCATTTTAATCATGCAGATGTTGAAATACAGCCACCTGAAAGACTGTATACAATATCATCTATCTCCTGGAGCATATGGCCAGTGCTGACGGAGAATAGAGGTGAAATAGGCTTTAGGGTTTAGCTTATGACATTTAAATGAAAACAGTGAGGGGGAGGGTAGGTCATTAATTTTCTTTTTTTTTTTTTTTTGAGAAAGTGCACCTTTAGGATAAAAATGAACTCTTGTGTTCCATATATGGATTAACTCATGCTTACGAGTTTACAGCCTTAAAACAATAATCTAAAGCAGCGTTTCTCAAACAGAGATTGCCAGGGGGTCCTTGAGCAATGAGAAACTTCTGCCTCTCAAAGGAGCAACCACTGACACCAATGATCTTCTAGCTATCTGTAAAAGTGGAATTCTCCCAAATGACCACAAATGTTAGGAGCATTCTTCCCACTGATCATCACACTAATGTTCTGTAATCAGCAGGGGTTCCCTGAGACATCAAAACTATTCTAAGAGTTCCTCCGTGTTGAAAAGGTTGAGAAAGGCTGATCTATAGTTTGTCTTCCGTGGAATTGGAAGTGTCCAGCAGCTGTAGAATTAAAAGTGGCTTCCGTGGAGGGCTATGGAGTCTAAACCCTTGAACAAAAATGCAATTTATTGCAGCTTACTGGCCCTTAGATGTGGTGATTGCATTAGATTTCTTTTTTTCTGCTTTTTTTTTTTTTTTTAATTGTGCCTTGGAACCCTGCCAGTAACACACTTCCTGTTTTAGGATGACTAGATTAATTTATTGTACTGTATCTATGGAGGAGCAGCATTGTTGCCCTAGGACAGGAGGCATGTTGAGACTGCAGAAGATCACCCCCTCTCTTTCTTTCTTTAACGTTGGGGAGTTGTTCTATAGTCCACAGAAGTGAGCTGAGCATTGCTAATAAACTGCTTGAGATTTTAAGATATCAGCTACCTGGACTTCTGGTGGGATCAACAGGTATTGTTTTTTACTTATTGAACAGTTATAACGAAATGCTTGTTAGACTTTACAAGGTTTTCTAGCTATGCAATGTTCCTTGAGCCACACAGTGCCCTGCTATCTAAGTCATAGAAGGCCAAAGTTACCCAATGTAACTATTGTCCAAGCCAAATTGTTGCCTAAAGTGGGACATGTGGGGCCAGCCATAGTTTTTTTTTGTTATTCAGGGCAGAATTCTAGTGCCTTCACAGTACCTGTGCTACCTATTAGTAAAAGCAGAACTCTAGGACAAAACTGGATTTACCCAACAGTACCTTTTTTTTTCTACCTCTGAATTTCCTCAGTCATCATCATTCAACCCACTTACTTTGCTTCTTGTCAACAGAAAACCATATTGGCTGCTTATGCTGCTATTTCCAGCCCAGCAGTATAGAGTATATGCATTTATTTTTTATTTTTCTTAATTTCATTACTATCACAAAGTAATTAGCTAGCCTACGCTCAGAGAAGACAAGTGAGCCCAGGAACCATGAGAGGGATGCAAAGGGAACAGAAGGCTCTGCAGAAGTGAGAAAGCTGCCAAATACAACCACAGAATATGCCCAGGTACAAAAGCCTGGGAGAACACTTGTAACCAGTAGAAGCTTTCTCACTCAGCTTATAACCACTGAACTCTTGCTCACCATCCTTGTAACCAGTGGAAGAGTACAAACTCACCTTGTAACCAATGGAATCTTGCTCACCCTATGTGTAACCATTAATTAAGCTTGATCCAGTTAGTAAATGGTGAAGGTCCATGCAGCACTCTGTCAGAATTTCCTTCCCTTATTCAAGTAAAGTATTACCCACAAAACATAATGGGGTGGAATTTAATAAAGCATTTACGGCACTTTGCTGGTGGTAGAGTCCTACTGCAGATTCAAAAAGCCCTGCCTCCAGTTTTAGTAGCTTTACAGACTCCGGTAGTTCTCAATTGCACCACCTTAACAAAGGGGCACTATGACTCAGTCGGATTCAAATATAATTACCTCCAGTTATAAGGAAACTGGAAATAATTAAGACCAAGCAGTATGTTGGCCTGAGTGCCTGTCTCTGTACGCTGTGTAGTAGCAGGGCTGCATGTTTCCTTCTGCTACCATCTGTCCTCCCTACCTGTCACTGATTGTTATAGGTGCTGTCGGCTCCTTCTCAACCTGATTCTGACAGTGGACAGAGCCTGATGGGAAAGTTAAGGGACTAATTCCCCAACAGGAAGCTAAGGATCCTTGCCAGCACACCTTAGTATAGTGATAATCTTGTGTTTTGTTAACATAAAGCAACAGACCTCACAAGCTGGCATTTCGGAACTTCGTAGGATTCCTTTTTTAAGGCAGAGTGATGCATTAACATGAGACATTGAGCTTAAAAAATACCAATGACCAATCAGAAGCAGACACATGTACAAAGCCATGATGAAAGAATGTTGTTCCCCCAACAGGTCCAATCTCTCTTTGTGATTGACAGCAGGCAGTAGGTGTATTCTATAGCCAATAGCAGGCTGCTAATTGGCTACAGGTTAGCCTGCTGTCAGTCACAAGGGGAGTTTACCAAATGAAGAACTAGTGTGTAGGCATCCCTGTCTGGCTCTGCCCATCTAGCTACAAAATTCCTTGGCCAATACATTATGGCAGCTACAGCAGAAAGGAGGGAGCTCAGTTGCGCTGATAGCCACTCTCTACACTCTCTAGTGCGTCTCTACATGACAAACATCAATGCTTGCCTCAAATTCATGTTCTTGTTTCCAACAGTTCGAATTTGGGGCAAGCACTACTGTTTGCCGTGCAGGAGCACAACAGAATTCTAAACTGTGTTGTACACTCAATAAACACTGTTGGACCGGCGGTGGTTTATAGCCTCATGCTTTTTGTTTCTACTACTAAGGGTGCGAGTCGGTGCTTGCACCCAGTCCAATCAGTCCTTTCGGATATCATACATTGTACTATATGATGAGCTTGATACATTTGTTATCTTGTGAGTATAATATTTACAGCTTTTTTTTTTTTTATTAATAAAGCGATGATTTTGGGTTAATGCACTAGGTCTGTGGGCCCTCTTTCTCTTTGTGGTTTCTTTCGGATTTCATACTCACCTGGAGTAGCATACTGCTCTCTTTCATAGCTGCCATGTTGTTTGAGCAGAATGACATTGTCTGGTAAAAAATAGAGTAGAATTTTCCCAAGACCTACGTGTAAAAGTTGCACCATGTTCTTTTTTCCCAACACCCATGCAATATTGGTTACAGATCATGTATTCCTTTTCTTATGGACCGACCCTTTGTCGTGGGATTGTTCCTTTCAGTACAGTTGTCCCACAGAAAACTTGACAAATATATCTGAGGCCCCCAGAAAAGACCACAGTGGCCACCACTAAACTACTCTTGTCTAAAGACATACTGTTGCCCCAAAGTGAACAACCCCTTTAAGATTTAAACATCTGCAAAAGAAAACTTTTCCATAATTGAACGCTTTTAGAAGTCCTTTTCAATGCCACATTTGATTTTTATGTGCTACACTTGGCTCGGGGGAACACCCACAAATGATCACTCACCAAACAACTGGTTGCTAGCGTAACAAAGATCCTAACATTTAAACTGTAATTAGGACTAAATACTGATAAGAAAGAAAATCTCCCAAATAAAACCCGGATCACTTTCTTTTGTGCTAGACCCATTTCTTTTTATTGGACCATTTACCATATATTTATCTGAAACCGAAGATGACTGCATTTTCCTCCAGATCTTGAAAAGGGCCTGTATGGAACAGATTGGAAGACGATAAGTGCTGGAGCAAGGCCAGAGGGCTGGTTCCAGTATTCTAAGCATGTCTTAATATGCTTCAAATACCTTTCCCCTTTTCAGCCACTTGTTTCATCTCCAGGGCAATTTAACAGCACAGAGTGCCGCAGTGACAAAGTGTTTTGACATACCCTCCGGCATTTCAAGTTCAGCTTGTGTAAATTCTACATGTGGGGCGCCTGGGGTGATGACAGGTGGAATTTTATTCTCCATCGTATTTATTTTTTCTAGCACAGTTAACACGAGCTCTTGTTCTCCTTACAGAGTGCCTGTTTTCCACTTGGCTCGCTGGTCAAGCTAATTAATTTTCTTTCTGTGAGTAATAAACAAGATCGCCTTTATCTTAGAATAAATACATTGTTTCTAGTAATTCCTGCGTTGAAAGATGTTCTGTGGCTGAGCGCTGTGACACCAGGATATAGGGGAAGGAAAAATTCCAGACTTAGAACTTGATAGTCAAGGCCACGCATCTTTTTTGCACATTCAAAGCAGCCATTTTGTATGTTGGATTCCAAAACATCTTGCTTACTAAAGCCCCTTACACACGTAGCGATTGTCGGCCGAACGATCAGCCGTCTTTTGTCCGGTGCTGTCCTGTCGGTTGAAAAGTGCTAAAGACTGCACACAAATTTTGTCAGCCAACAACAGCCGACTGCAGAAGTGATTTAATGTGATGGTTAACTTTCCCTGTGTTTTTTCTTCTCTGAGCATGCCCAGTCTTGCTCATCTGCTGTATGTCGGCCGAATTCTGTACTGACTGAGGAACAACCGGCCGTTCTGGTGTTGGCCAACAAAAATTTTAAAGCCTGCACACCAGATGCTGTTCGGCCGAAAAGTTGCAGTCGGTTGTCGGAAGCATCATACTAACAAGCCGACAGTCGGCCGATCGGACGTTGGCCGAATATTTACGGCCGACAATCGCTACCTGTGTACGGGCCTTAATTCACAAGGAACTAGAGACATCTTCATGGAGAAATTTTACAAGACAGTTGGTAGGGTCTGTTGGAAAGGGGGACCAGAAGGACAAAACAAATGGATGTTATTGGAAAAAAAAAAAAAAACATATTAGGGCAAATTTGTTTAAATCCATCAACTTCAGGTCCCTTACTAGATTTTTTTTTCTATTGATGGTTGGATAATCTACATGTGACAAGGGATAATATCCCATCTTATAAGTAACCTAAAGGAAAATTGCAAAAAATAAACATGGAAAGTAGGTAATATGGGTTCCAATGGCATAGTTAACACCAGCGCAGTGCGTTCTACTGCTTTTCAGTTCCATGAAAAAAAGTACAACATGCTGTACTGGACCCCAGTGCAGTAAATTAAAAATAAAAAAAAAAAACAGGAAAAAAAAATCATCTGGAATGCACCCTGAAAAGCCTCAAAAACATGTTAAAAAGGCACATGCAGAAAAACATCAAGAATGGATCTGAAGGACTTTTTGTCTTTTTGTGGTGTGAACTGGCCCTTAAAGCGGAACTTCAATTGAAAAGTTTATTCCCATTTTAAGACAGGCTCAGTGGTTGGTTAGGCTGCGGGGAATGAATAATTGACCTATTCGCCTTTTTCCTCTTTGCCTACTCTTCCACCGATCCCCCTCACATGACACCAGGAAGGCAAAATGGCTAATTGAGCCCCAATTGGACATTTTCACTTAGGAGTGTACTCACTTTTGTTGCCAGCGGCTTAGACATTAATGGCTGTGTGTTGAGTTATTTTGAGTGGACAGCAAATTTACACTGTTATACAAGCTGTACACTTACTACTTTATATAGTAGCAAAGTGTCATTTCTTCAGTGTTGTCACATGAAAAGATATAATAAAATATTTACAAAATGTGAGGGGTGTACTCACTTTTGTGAGATACTGTACCTTTACCATGTGATTGTAGAGGGTTGGATGTTTCTTATTTTGCAATCTGATATGACATAGTCCACATAAATTATTTTGTGTCTCATAAATTGATATAGTTGGTAACATTAGATGGCTCCGACAAGAAGGGTCTAGAACAGTCATTCTTAGCAGGGTTATGTGGAACCCTAGGGTTCCTTTTAGAGATTGGTAGATTTTTCTTGAACTACAGCTGACTGTTCTGCTACCCCAAATTAAGCATTGCAAGTGTGATTTCTAAACTGATCCAGTTATATGGCTATAACTTACAAAGTCAACAATATAGGCAGGCATTGACTCAATCCAAATGATATCTTGCAGATCATGCAACGCTTTATTGAAACACTTATGCAGATTTTCACAGATGACCATCAGATAGGTCAGAAAAACCATAGTGTGTCTAACTCCAGCGATTAGATGTGCTGAGAATAGAAACTAAAGACATACTAAAAAGAGGGTAGGACTAGCTATACAGAGCATCTCCTAGCAATGGAGGGAAGAAGGAACAAAATGATTTCAAGGCAAACAAACAACAATGCATGTGTAACATGGTACTGATTGAATCCCCATCTGATGGTGCCTACGTAGTTTCGGGTCTAGCGCAACTTGTCAAAAACGAGCTGCATGATACCAATGATCTTTTTTTTTTTGCTGGCGGCATTCTGACCACCACTGTAAGGAGGGCATTCTTTACATTGACCACCAATGTAACTAGCATTTCTTTCCGCTTACCCTTGATTAAATATTAAGCAGGGGCACCCTGAGACCTGGAAATTATTTCAAGGGTTCTCCTGGTGTAAAAAAAGTTGAGTAAATTCCCCCACAGAGCTGAACCCTAATAGACCCACATTTCGTTGGTGGTAATCTGGCTAATTTGTGACTGTCTGCCTTTCAATGGATTGACACTGACACTGTTTGTATGTTGGCTATTGAGTGCAAAGATACACAATATTACCAAAAGTATTGGGACGCCTGCCTTTATGAACTTTAATGGCAACCCATTCTTATTCTGTAGGGTTCCATATCGAGTTGGAGACCTCTGACCTCACAAATGTGCTTCTAGAAGAATGGTCAAACATTCCCATAGACTCACTCCTAAACCTTGTGGACAGCCATTCCCAGAAGAGTTGAAGCTGTTATAGCTTCGGGGGGACTCAATATTGAACCCTACGGAGTAAGACTGGGATGCCATTGTAGTTCATGTGCGTGTAAAGGCAGCCGTCCCAATACTTTTGGTATGTGATGTATGTGACTTCTTCAATGTCTGTACTGTATAATGTTCCACTTTGTGAAAAACTCTAATAAGATGTAAAAATTAAAAGAAAGATGAGAAAGCCTGGTCTAGAATAAGGACATGGCCATTTCATTCCTCTGCTCCCTCCTTCCATCAGCATGTTCTCTATGAGGGCCCGTTGTACGCAGTGCACTAAATTGGCTACTTGTCTGAGTGCTGTTGTATAGGAGATTAAAAGAGGCTGGTAACCAGTCAAATTCTGGTATTTACTCTACCTATATTTAAAAAAAGACTTTAAGAGCCCATTCAGACTGGCGCGATCCGACTTTGGGGGGCGACCTGTGAAGTCGCAGTGCACAGCGTGCACCGCGACTTCGGCGCGACTTGCAGAGATTTCATATAATTAAAGTCAATGCAAGTCGCCCCATAATAGTACAGGACCCTTTTTCTAAGTCGGAGCGACTTGTGTCGCTCCTATTAGAACGGGTCCTGTACTACTCAATGGCGAGCGAGCGACCGCGACTTGTCAGGCGACTTGGTCGCCTGACAAGTAGCGCTAGTGTGAATGGACTCTTAATGAATTATCAATAAATACATCGCAGCATTATGTATTTTATATCTGCCTGGAGCTTAAAGTATAGGCCCACTTTTTGGTAAACGCTGAAGTAATTACTCAACAGATTTACTCACTGAAAATATATTTTTCCTTTTAATTTTGAAGGGGGTTGACTATTTGATGTACAACATGCCACCAAAGGGGAAATCTATACATGTAATATTAATACAATATAGTGAGCATGTAAAATATAAATCCTAAAAATGTATGTAGAGTGATGCATTACAGTGATGATATATAGACTATCCACTGTGGTTAATGTTAAAACTATAATATGATGCAAACTATGAACTAAAAACTATAAACTATAATGAGCAAAAGATTTTCGCCATGTCATTTTTATTTATTGCGGGTATTTTATGCCATGTATTTTTATGTTATTTTTAAGATGTTTATGCCTCATTAATTTGGAGTTTTTTCAAATTTTTCTAAAGAAAAACTTTTCAACTTCTTTTTTTTTTTTTTTTTTTTAAACAGCAGCCAAGTGTAACACCACAATATTACACTAAGCTGGTATGTGTAACTTACAAAGTGCAGACCTCTGAACACCTTCCAAATAAAGATGATAGCTGCCTGGGGGCTTGTAATATTACGAGGCTCGGTAAAGCACTGGCAAATTGTAGTCTTAACGTTGACCTGTTGCCTGTTCATCTCTTTTAAAGTCTGCGGCTCAAATTATTAAACACTGTCAGTCAAACCATAACCCTTCCTTTTTTTTTTTTTCCAGCTTTTCACATAAAGCTTTGCCCTCATCTTGCATAGGGATTAATATGGATTTGAAACATTATTGCATTTTTTTTTTATTATTCTCAAAAATAATTTTAAACCGATTTTTAGATTTTGGTTTAGATCAGGGATTGTAAAAATATACATTTTCTTTGTGTGTCTACGTTTTAAAAGAGGTTTTGTCTGGAATTTAAATTCCGGCAGATCTGTTGCATCAAAGGTGCAAGAAATTTTTTTTTTTTTTTTAGAGGTTAAGTGATTTTATGTTATTCAATTTACTGCCTGAAGTTTATGTGCCGAAAGTGTTGGGTTTTCATTTCATGACATAATATTGTAAAATGTACAAATTTAATATGCTGCAGACATTTCAAGCAATTTTTTTTTTTTTAATGGCATTGTAGGAATTCGCACTGTACGGTTGGCCCGCATGATATTACTCTGGCATGGCCAATCTAATATTATACAACAGAATGCTTAATAAATCTCAAAATGTGTTAATAAATTTACCTTTTAAATGTACCAGTTTGAAGACTTTAGAATATTAGTTTCAATTAGTTTCAATTATTAAAATGGTTTTGTAAATGTTAAAATGTATTATTAAATGGGCCCTTTTAAATTACCCAATTTGGACCCTTTCTATGAAAACATTATGGCTGAATTCCAGCCTTATTTTTAGTCTTGCACAGCTGTACATGCTTCTCTCCTGTACTGAAACTGCTTACTCTGATTTCACTGCACATGGTAAGCTTCTAACAGTGTGCATTAGAAGCTGCAGCAAACCAAACAGAGCCTGCCTCATTTCCTTGCATCTCACTAGCCATACTGTTCATGGTCCACTGCTTTTATCCGTTGGATTTTCTTTCAATCATGGAGGCGTATGTGTTGCCTAAATGCAAGCTGCTTAGGAGCCTACACTCCTTTAGACTGACATCCACTGATAAGAGCCAGTTCACTGCTTGCATGAAGGATTATTGAGAATAGTAGTGAGGCAGGGTGCTGTTATGTTTTCAGGAAGCTATGGACAGTACCGTGCTGGCCCCTCCCACCAGCCAGGATCTGCCTACATTGCATAGAGAAGCACAGATACCCAGGGAGGATGTTTTACCTAGCATGGTCTGCATGAAAATCGCCCTATCTATGAACACCCACTTAATTATATTGACACCCACCCATAAAGGCATTTTTCTAGCTGCATAACTCCACTTGCAAAGTTAAGGTGTACACTTTAAAATCTCATATTTTCAAATTTCCCTTTGAAAAAAAATGGTTTTGGGATATTTTATTTTGTTTTGGATAGAGCAAGGAAATATTGGAATCTCTGTTGACTATTTCTGGGAGTCTTGGTCCTCATTTGGATGAATACTCTTTATTTTCTGGCACTATGAAAAAAAAAAAACAATAAAAATTCTGCCAAAAGTTTGATCCTTCTTTCGTTCATTCGCTTGTACTTTTGGTTTTGTTCATTCTTCTTTAATGCTTTCTTTTTATCATCTCTATCTTTCTATTTTTATTTGTTTCTTTTATCTGTTATTCTTACTTACTTTCTACTCTTATCTTTCTTCCTTTCCTCTCTTATCATTTTTTTTTTGTTTCTTTCCACTCCTATTTGTCTTCCTTTCTTTCCTCTCTTGTCTTTCTTCCTTTCTTTCCTCTCTTATCTTTCTTCCTTTCTTTCCTCTCTTATCTTTCTTCCTTTCTTTCCTCTGTTTTTCTTCCTTTTGCCCTCTTTCCTTTTTTTTATTTTTTTTTATTTCTTCCCTCTCTTATCTATCTTCCTTTCTTTCCTCTTTATTAACCACTTAAGCCCCAGCCCTATTTCGGACACTTTTTGTTTACAAGTTTAAATCAGTATTTTTTCCTAGAAAACTACTTAGAACCCCCAAACATTATATATATTTTTTTAGCAAAGACTCTGGAGAATAAAATGTCGGTCATTGTAATATTTTTTATCACGCGGTATTTGCGCAGCGGTCTTTAAAGCGCCATTTTTTTGGAAAATTTTTGAAAAATCACATTTCACTAATTTTAAAAAATACTAAACAGTAAAGTTAGCCCATTTTTTTTGTATATTGTGAAAGAACATGTCACGCCGAGTAAATAGATACCCAACATGTTACGGTTTAAAATTGCGCCCCCCCGTGGGATCGCGACAAACTACGGTCAAAAGAGATCTCAATCTGCGACGCTTTAAATTTATGTAACGGTTACCAGTTTAGAGTTAGAGTGTAGCTCTTTTTTTTAAATTATTGCTCACGCTCTGGCGATCGCGGCGATACCTCACATGTGTGGTTTGAACAGCGATTTCATTTGCGGCTCGACTTCCGTATACGTTTTTTTTTGTGCGCGAGCTAACGGTGACGGGGGCGGCTAAATTTTTATTTTTTTTTATTTTCCCATTTATTTTATTTATTTTTTTAACTTTATTAAAGTTTTAAAAAAAAAAAAAAAATCTGATCACTTTTATTGCTGTCACAAGCAATGTAAACATCCCTTGTGACACCAATATGTAGTGACAGGTACACTTTATGGAGGGATCGAGGGTCTAAAAGACCCTAGACCCCTCCACTACACTTCCCTGTATGCAAAACGCCGAAAACGGCATTTTTGCATACAGCCGTTTTTCAAATTTGCCGCCTTTTGCAGCACAGTAACCCGGAAGTGACGTCATGGACGCCGCCTCCGGGTTACGTCATAGGAGACCCGATCGATGCCGTTTCCGGCATTCATCGGGACTCCATCCAGCCGGCGGACGTGCCGGCTGGGTGCTCGGGGCTCCCGGTGGAACGGGAGCCCCGGGCAAAGCCACGGAAGGCGGCGGGAGGGGGGGGGACGTCCCCTCCCGCCCCCCCGGGTACCGATCGAGCGGCTCCCGAGCCGCATCGGTCGGTACCGACGGAAAGCCAACCGTCGGCTCTAAACCACGGTACCGGGATGGTGCCTCTAGCTAGAGGCATCATCCCGGTACACTACCGCAAAGTTTACTGACGTAGACCTACGTTAGTATGCGGTAAGTGGTTAATTTTCCTTTCTTTTTTCTCTGTTTTTCTTCCTCCTTCTCTCCCTACCTTATGTCTGTCTGTCTATCAATTTTTCTCTATTTCCACATTATTATTTTTTTTACTCTCATTTTCTTTTTTTATTTTATTTTTTTAAATCTAAATCTGCCCAAAATGTAATTTCTTTCTCTCTTCTCTATCTTTCTTTCTTCTCTGTTTTCTAGTTTTCTTTGTTTCTATTTTTCTTCTCCCCCTTTCTTTTTTTCCTTCCTTTCTTGTCTTTTTTCCTTTCGTTTCTCTTTATCGTCTCTCTGTCTATCTATCTTATCTTATGTATCTATTTATCTTTTCTATCTTATCTTTCAATATATCTATCTAGCTTTGCCTCTCTCTTTCTTTCTTTCCTCTTTATTTTCTTTTAATTGTTGTTTTCTTCCCTCTTTTTTCTCTCTTCCATTTTTTTTTTTCACAAAGCTCATTTCCCAGACTAATTGTGATCAATGGTCTGTCCTGACCTTTTCATGTGAACAAAGTCTTGAGCTTCATGGTACTCAGCTGAATTCATGTGCATGCCTGAAAGGCATTACCCGTCAATAAACATGAGATTAGCTGTGGCTTGTATATTTCCTGATCAGTACGATTCTTTTTTTCAGATGGCTCATTGTTATCCCGTTTCTCTTTAATGATAGGACATTCTAATGGTTTTGCCATCTGACACACATCTGTTTCAGCTTAAACAATATCGTCATTCATCTCGAGCTGTGAAACTCGTCTGTTATCATACAAGTGAATTTTATTTTTTTATTTTTGAATGTGAAAAATAAAATCGCATGCATTCAATGCGACAGTGAAGTGCCCCTCTAGCTTTGATTAGATCTTGCCTTTTTATATAAATATGAACATTTTAGGGTATTTTGGAGTTGTTGCTTAGCCCTATCTCCTGCACAGCTAAACTCTGCTATCTTTTTACTCTTTCTGCATTGTATATTGCAGTTGAAGTGGAAGTTGGTTTGTGTAGAAGTTTGGTAGCAGTTATGATGTCCTGAAGTGTAGATGAGCAGTGAAGTCTGTCGCATACAATTCTTCCTTGGATCTGCACAGTAACAAACCAAGACGTTCATGTATGAATGCATGTCTATACATCTTTGCTAAGGATGTTCACATTGTAACGGATCAACTGACACCCCAACTGGGTACCTCCGTTGACGGATGCTCCTAGTGCTTCCCGAGGGCTCCAAGCACTCCACCAGACACTCTGGACCTATGACAAGGCTCCAGGTTCCAGTGGGTGAACCTCTTTCCCCAGAGAGTGCAGCAGGAACAGGAACAAGCTCTTACAAGAGCTTAGTGATTATTCAAGGGAGTATGAAGAGCATAGCAATCCCTTGCAGCAGATTCCCCCAATAAGAGACAGGACTCTAGATTGACGGTGAAGTAGAACTCAAGGTTTAATGGTACAGCTGCTCTTTTATACAGTTATCCCCCACAAGGTTACCGCCCAGGTGGACCTTGTGGGGAACAGGGCATGAAGTTCACAATCCAATAAAAACAGAGTTTCTCTTACGTCCTCCGACAGTCGCCGCCTCCTCTAAGTCCTCACCTTTGGGTATTGTCTTACTATCCGTAGGAATAGCTAGGCATATAGACTTAGTCCAAAGACAAAAGGCATTAGCATATACACACCCACGGGGGCTGTCCCATCCGGTCAATACCCCCCCCCTGCATCACCACTCCCAACCCAGTTTTAATTTGCCTAGCGTCAGGAATAGTCAGGCTTACCTTGTGCTGGGGCTTCAGTCTCAGCCTTCCTAAATCTTTTATTTGATTTTCTTTAAAAATGTCAGTTTTTTTCTCTCACTTTACTAGCTGTTTATTTTGTCAGCTTTAGTGTTTATTCTTCGGATGAAGATGGATCATGCGGTGCTGGGATTCGGACTGGCCGCCCTGGTTATCCAGGGCACAGAGGGTCAGATGGACCCCCAGCCCGCCATCGAGCGTTCAGCTATGGTTCGCCCTGGCATTAAGAACAACCCATCACTGTTCGCTGCAGGGATGCAGCCGTGAGGTGGCTACCTCACAGGACTCGTCTGCGGTGCTGCAGCGTCATGTCCCTGGCTCACGGCACTCCCTGTCAGATGACGACAGAGGTTTATCCGTGCATAGAGGCTCCCCCACGCCATCTGGTACAGGTAAGTACTTTTCTGTGTGGGGCCTCTGCCTGGGGTGGCAGTCTGTGTTGCTGTGTGTCCCCATGTCTGTGCCTGTGTGACTCCCTGTGCGATCCCTGCGGGGTTCGCTTTTGCAGATCTGTATGTTTGCCGGGGGTCCCTGTCCCTGTGTCACCTTGGGTGCATGTTTGGGGGTGCAGACTTATGTGTTTGTGCGGCGACCTTTGCGGGGAAAATTTGCGCGGTCCGCCATGTTTACTGTGGGCACACGTATATAGCTCCTCTGGGGCGATTTATACATGTCATTTTGGCGCCATCCGCCGCCATTTTGTGGGCGGTGGAACGATCGGTTCGGCCGCATGTCGGCGGCCATCTTGGCGTAGCCTCCAATGCATCTCTATGGGGCAGCCATTTTCCCTGGGGTCTGGCTTATAGTCCAGCCCCCTCCAGCAGCATTTCCTTCAGGCAGCAAGGACACAGGTAGCAACGCTCTGCGGGCTCTGCAGTTTGTCTCTCTGTCTTCTTCTGTATACTGCTTCTGGCTCAGTTTCTTTTCTCCTGTTGGGGGTCTTCATAGCTGTGACAGTAGCGGTGGGCTGCGCACTCCGCAGCGCTATTTAAGGGGACAGTACTCTTCTTTTTTGCACTGTAGTTTTTTAATAACTTGAGCCATGGATTCTCAGGAAAGCTAGTTTCCTCCAGCTTTAGTGGGGGGCCCCAGTTCTCCTGTGGCCCCGCTGCGACCTGATCTGGCTGCGACTTTAGTGGCAAATATGGAAATGCTGATGTCTGAACGGGCTGCGAGAAAACGGCCCAGGCTGTCTCTCTCTTCTGATTCAGATGGGGATATGGCTGCTGCTGCTGTTGCTGCTGCTGCGAGCGTGCCCTTTTCAGGGTCCCGCTCATCCTTAGACCCCCCGGGGTCTGAGGGGGAGGCTGAGGTGGAGGGTGTTGATACATCCTCCCCAGGGTCACCTGAAGAACGGGCGACCATGGATGAGTTGATTATTTCGGTTAAGGATACCTTAAATTTGGAGGATGAGCCCAGTCCTCCGGGCGTTGTGTCCTCATTTGGGACGCACAGGGCCCGCAAGTCTGTGCAGGTTTTTCCCTGCCCAGCTGAATTTCATTACACTGTTAATGAAATGTGGCGCACGTTAAAACGTCCATTCCTGGTGCCTAGTCTGTTCAAATTGCTTTATCCTTTTGCGCCGGCTACGGAATCACGATGGTGTGTGCCTCCACAGGTAGATCACACTGTGGCCGTGCTGAACAAGGCTACCTTGGTTCCTACTGAGGATACCCCGGTTTTCCGGGATCCCACGGACCGGCGGTTGGAGTCTCTAGCCCGCCATTCCTATACGGTGGCGGGTTCGCTGCTCAAACCCGTTTTCGCGTCCGTTATGGTGGCTCAGGCGGTGGCGGATTGGATTAAGATGCTCAGAAGCAACCTTGTGTCTGATGACGTGCCGCCTGCCCGACTGGAAATGGTGGACCAGATCCACCAAGGAGTCATGTATTTGTGTGATGCAGCCTTAAATGAGGCCCCCTTGGTGGCTCGCCTCTCGAGTGTCGCGGTACTTAACCGGCGACTGATATGGCTGAAGAGCTGGTCGGCCGACCAGTCCTCGCGGAAAACAGTTGCTGATTTTCCCTATGCTGGCTCTCGCCTTTTTGGCGAGGCGTTGGATACCCTGGTGAAAGGTTTCACGGGGGGCAAGAGCACTATCCTGCCCCAGAACTCGAAGAACAAGTCTTTCCGAGGCAAGCGGGGTTCTGCGCCTAGATCCACTCAGGGGTCCTTTCGTGCCTTTCGGAACCAATCCAAGGGCAAGCCCTTCAAGGCCCAGGGCAACCAGAAGAAACCCTGGGCGGGTAAGCAGAAGACCGGCAACGCCGGCTCGGCGGGACAACCCGCCTCTGCCTGAAGGGGCGCCCTCACCCGTTTTAGGGGTGGGGGGACGTTTGCGCGGTTTCCTCCAGCCTTGGCTGCTCCGGATTTCGGACAGGTGGGTCCAGGAAATCGTTCGATCAGGTTACAAGATCGAATTCCTTTCCAGGCCGGCGGACAGATTCTTTCCCTCCAATCTCCATCTGCTTCCGGGGCGTCTGCAGGACCTGCATCAAGCGGTGCAGGACCTGCTTGCTCAGGGGGTGATTGTCCCGGTGTCTAATCGGGACAGGTTTCGGGGGTTCTATTCGAATCTGTTCACTGTGCCCAGGAAGGAGGGCAAAGTGCGTCCTATTCTGGACCTGAAAGCACTGAACCGCTTTGTGCGTGTTCGGAAGTTTCGAATGGAGTCTCTTCGTTCGGTAGTGGCCTCCTTGAGTCCAGGGGAATTCCTGGCTTCGATAGATCTGAAGGATGCGTACCTGCACATCCCCATTTTCGAGGGTCATCAGCGGTACCTTCGGTTCGCTATCGCAGAGGACCACTACCAGTTTGTGGCGTTACCGTTCGGTCTCGCTTCGGCACCCAGGGTGTTTACCAAGGTGTTGGCACCAGTCCTGGGCCTGCTGCGGGCCCAGGGCATTGCGGTCCTGGGGTACCTGGACGATCTGCTTCTGAGATCGCGTGCCAGTCAGGACCTTGTGTGCGATCTGTCCATCACGGTACAGACGCTCCAGGAGTTCGGGTGGACCATCAACGTTCAAAAATCAGCGTTGTCTCCGTCGCTTCGCCTTCCCTATCTGGGAATGGTTCTGGACTCTGCTCAGGCAAAGGTATTCTTGCCGGAGGACAAGCTCCGGACTTTGCGGGACGAAATCCGGTCCCTCAGGGACAATCCGTCCTCGTCACTCAGGACCTGCATGCGGGGCCTGGGGTTGATGGTGTCGGCCTTCGAGGCGATTCCCTTTGCCCAGTTCCACACGCGGGCTCTCCAGACGGAGATCCTGGCCAGGTGGGACAGACTTCCTCAGTCCTTGGATCTGGATGTCTCCTTGAGTCGCCAGACCAGATTGGCTCTTCTTTGGTGGATCCAGTCCCCGTCGGTGGCGGAAGGCAAGTCCTTCCGCCCGTTGGTGTGGACAGTGGTTACCACGGACGCCAGCCTGTCGGGCTGGGGTGGAGTCCTGGGCAACCTGTCTGCCCAGGGCACTTGGTCGGAGGAGGAATCCTCCCTCCCGATAAATGTGCTGGAACTACGAGCGATAAAACTCTGTCTCTTCCAGTGGTCGGACCGTCTCCAGGGCCTGCCTGTTCGCGTACAGACGGACAATGCTAATGCGGTGGCTTACATCAACCACCAGGGGGGCACCAGGAGTGCTCGAGCGGCCCGGGAGGTGACCAACATTCTGTCTTGGGCCGAGACTCATGTCCCGGCGATCTCGGCAGTTCACATTCCGGGTGTGGAGAATTGGCAGGCAGACTATCTGAGCCGCCAGACCCTGGACCAGGGGGAATGGTCCCTACCCCCGGAGGTCTTTCAGATGCTGTGTGCGAAGTGGGGATACCCAGACGTGGATCTGTTCGCATCCTGGCTAAATCGAAAGGTGGGAAGGTTCGTGGCAAGAACGTGCGATCCGTTGGCGGACGCCTCGGATGCGTTGGTGGCCCCTTGACATCAGTATCGTCTGATGTACGTCTTTCCTCTGATTCAGTTACTATCCCGGTTCCTTCGCAGATTGGTCTCGGAACCGCACATGGTGATTCTGGTGGCGCCGGACTGGCCTCGTCGGTCTTGGTACGCCGACGTTGTTCACCTGGCAGTGGCGCCTCCGTGGCATCTGCCTCTGCGGGAAGATATCCTGTCTCAAGGTCCAATCTTCCATCCTGCTTCACAGTCGCTGGCTTTAACGGCCTGGCTGTTGAGACCTAGGTCTTGAAGGACAAGGGTCTATCTCCTGAGGTTATTCCTACCCTGATCAAGGCTAGAAAATCCTCCTCTGGTAAGATTTATTACCGTACCTGGAAAGCCTATTTCGCCTGGTGTGAGTCCAGGGGGTTCTCCTCTCGTTCTTACTCGGTGTCGAGAATTTTGGCTTTCCTCCAGTCTGGAGTGGATCAGCGCCTGGCGCTGGCCACGATAAAGGGCCAGGTGTCTGCACTGGCTGTTCTTTTCCAACGCCCTTTGGCGTCTCGTTCTTTGGTGCGCACCTTCATTCAAGGTGTGCGACATCTGGCTCCTCCCAGGAAGGAGCCTTTACCTCCATGGGACTTGAACTTGGTTCTGTCCGCGTTACAGCGTGCTCCCTTTGAAAACATCAGGGAGATATCGTTGCCTCTGCTGTCTAAGAAGGTTGCCTTTTTAGTGGCGATCACTTCGGCTCGCAGAGTGTCGGAGCTGGCAGCGGTGTCTTGCCGCTCCCCTTACTTAGTAATCCATAAGGATAAGGTGGTGTTGAGAACACTTCCGTCCTTTCTTCCCAAGGTGGTCACTGAATTTCACCTTAATGAGGAAATTGTTCTGCCTTTGCTTTGCACGAAGCCTAAGCATCCAAAGGAGTTTGCTTTGCATTCCCTGGATGTTGTCAGGGCGATCAGGGTTTACCTGTTGTCTACGGAATCCTTTCGGAAGACGGATTCCCTCTTTGTCCTTCCTGAGGGACCTCGGAAGGGCATGGCTGCGTCCGCAGCAACTATTGCCAAATGGATCAGACAGACCATTGAGCAGGCTTACGCCTTGAAGGAACGGGTTCCGCCCTTCCCTGTTAAGGCGCACTCTACCAGGTCTTTGAGTGCGTCTTGGGCCTATTGGCATCGGACCTCGGTGGCCCAGGTGTGCAAGGCGGCGACTTGGTCATCGGTGCACACTTTTTCCAAGTTCTACAAAGTAGACGTTCTGGCATCAGCTGATGCTTCTTTTGGCCGCAAAGTTCTCAGTGTGGCAGTGCCATGATGGACCCTTGAATTTTTCTCTGGGTCCCTGGCTGTTGGCATTTGCTTTCCTGGGCTGTTGCTCCTGTTGAGCATTGTTTTTTTCTGTTGCCCAGTTGGTTCTCTTACAGTGCATGTAAGATTCCTTTCTCTGATGTGGGTACTGCGTTGCCTTTTCTACGGTTGCGTCTCCCACCCCTCATGTCTATACTGCTTTGGGACATCCCAACAGTGAGGACTTAGAGGAGGCGGTGACTGTCGGAGGACGTAAAAGAAAACGGAATTTTTGTAAAATCTTACCTGTAAAATTCCTTTCTCTAGCGCTCATTGACAGACGTAGTCCTCGGTGATACACCACCTTCGGGTTATGTTGCCTCCACAGGAGCAGGACTAGACAGGAAATTAAAAAGCTCTGGCCACACCCCAGGGGCAGTCCCAGAGGGTATATCCTCTCTCTCTCTGCCTCAGCAAATCAATCAGTTATTTTCTGTCTAGTTAGGAGTAAGGACCTAGACACCTTGCTGGGATCTTAGGTCCTGGCAAGAATTTTTTCTTAAAGGATTTTTTTAGACAGCTTTTTTCTCCAGTGTTCCTGTGAGATCTTCAAGCAAGAAAGCTGAACTGGGCGACGGGCTGGATGTTGAGATCCGGTGGTCACCCCAGTTCAGCCTACGAGCGCGTGCAGGCCATAGCTCCGCGCTGGGTCGGCCGCGACAAAGTCCCATTAAAGGACTGTCCACGCGAGTTAAACGTCTCGCTGAAACGCCAAAGACCATGAGTCACGGCGTCCGTATCGGTCGACAGCCCTCCCGCCCCGGTGGAGAGGGGTACTGTCAGGAGTTGGTGCCCGCCTGGTTCCGGTATGGTGAGTAGTATGTTCCCCCTTTCCCCCTGACGGGTTTTGTGGTGAACGCGGGCCCCTCTCTGTATGGTAAGATAGAGTCCCTTTCTATCCTACAACATGACACAGATCCTCCTACTTTGAGTGTGATTTTATGTGTGCAAAAAGCCAGGAGGCTTGGTTTGGGAGCTAACAATCTAATTGTATACATGTTTTAAAGATGTAATCTGTGGCATTCTGGGAATCTTATGGGTTAAGAATAAGCTACCTACCAGTCAGAAGCCACGGACATGTAGACTGCCTTCCTAATCAGATCTCCAGCTATTAGCAGGCCTCCCGAACGGCCATGCGGTCCGCCAGGGCCGGTACCGCCAACCACGCCATATCCCCATGCAGTGAGAGTGTTGTGTGCCCTGCAGCACACCGCTATTCAGTACGGGCCGCCGCCATTTTTTTTGCTGGATCGCACGAGCCGCCATTTTGGCGTAGCCTCGTGTCTCCAGCATGGGGGCGGCCATGTTTGAGGTGATCCAAACACCTCGTGGAGCTTGGGGGAGGCGCCGGAAGGCGTACAGAGGGGCGGAGCCGCCTCCTTTCTTCCTGGGCAGCCAGCCAAAAGACTTCCTGTTTGTTAAGACAGCGCTGTAACCTGTTGCAGTTAAACTCTGAGCATCAAGTGGTGAGCCTGGGGGTCTATCTCTCTCTCTCTCGAACGATAGGGATCCCTAGCAGGTAACACTAAGGGGCTTTTGTGGCGCTGGGGGTCGAAAAAAAAAAAAAAAAAAAAAAAAGAAAAGTTTTATTTTTGAATTATATTATCCAGGAAGTAACTGGAGTTATCATGGACCCTGCCACACATATTCCCCCACCTGTTTCCCTCGAGGGGGCCACGGGACCCGCCGGTGCACAGAGTATAGAGTCATTTACAACAATTTTGGAGTCTATGGTGGCTCGGGTGGAGGCGGCCTGTCAGGGACGGGGGTCAAGGAAGCGACCCCCGCCTACCCCTATACTATCTGACACCTCTGACTCAGATTCAGAGATGGTCACTGCAGTTGCAGGTTCCTCTGCAAGGGCTGTTATCCCAGGTAAAGCCCCCTCAGACAGTGAGGAGGACGCTTCTTCTCCTGCTATTATTCAGGAGGAAGCATTGGTGGACGCACTAGTTGTGGCAGTGCAGGAAACCTTAAAACTTGAGGCTTTACCGGCAGAGGCAACTGAAACAGAGATTCCTTTTGGTACTAATAAGCCCATCAAGACGATGAAGGCTTTTCCTGTACCTAAATGTTTCGGTAATCAGATTAAAGGAGAATGGGAGCATTCTAAACGTACCTTTACTATTTCCAAGCGTATTGCTAGACGCTATCCGTTTGAGGAATCCATCATTAAGAAATGGACGGTACCACCAGTCGTGGATCCGCCTATTTCCAGGCTGAATAAAGCCACGGTTATTCCAGTGGAGGACACTTCGTCCTTTAAGGATCCGGTGGATCGAAAGATGGAAGCAGAGTCCCGCACCATCTTCTCTCTGATAGGGTCAGCTTTTAGACCAGTAATTGTTATTGGTCTAGTTTCCCAGACACTTACGGAATGGGCGAAAATGGTACGCCAAGATCTTAGGGGAAAAGATATTCCCCAGGAGACATCTGATTTGATGGAACAGATTATACAAGGGCTACAGTTTATCTGTGACGCAGCCTTGGACACTACTCCCTTATTAGGGCATGCATCTAAGACAGCGGTGATCCTCAGACGTGTGCTGTGGTTAAAATGCTGGTCAGCTGACCTAGGTTCCAAGAAGACCTTGACAAATCTCCCCTTTCAGGGGAATCGTCTATTTGGGGCCAACCTAGATGAAATCATTAAGGATGCCACTGGGGGCAAGAGCACTTTTTTGCCACAGGCTGCTAAAGCTAAGGGACCTCGCAACAAGCGAGGACCTTTCTTTACCGCCCATAAAGGGCGCCCGGCTGGTACTAGCGGGAAAGGCAAGACTCCTCCAGGAGGGTTCAAGAAGGGCTGGTCGGACAAGCAAAGGACCAACCCAGCCAAACCCGAAGCAAAGGAGTACACAGCCTGAAGGTGCGCCCCCACCCGGTTTCAGGGTGGGGGGACGTTTTCACCGGTATTCAGGACATTAGATCGAGCATCAACCACTACTACCGGTGCGATTCTTCCCTTCCAACATTTAAGTACTACAGGAAGCGGTAATTACCGTTCCCTGAATAGATCTTTTCCTTTACCTTTTCCTAAGATTAGTCCCGATACCTCACAGAAATCGGATCTGGTTGACCAGATAGGCCAAGTAGCCTCTAGTCGGGTGACTTCGGTCCCTGAGGTTCAACCAGAAAAGATCACCTTTCCTGATAACTATCAGGTATCTGATAAATGTGTGGGAACAGAAAACGACCAGACTTTCTCGGATGGTCGGGGCCAGATACCTCTAGGGACGCCTGGTTCAGATCCAATCAGCGCCAGTGGTCCTAGAAATTCTAGGCTGGCCTCCTCAAGCCGGCCTGGCCGACTTGGACATGTTAGTCGTAGACGTTCCGTGGGAACTTCGTCTCAGGGAGTGTCTGTGGTCTCAAGGACCAATTTACCATCATGCTTTACAGTCGCTGGGTTTAATGGCCTGGCCATTGAGACCCAAGTACTGAAGGACAGAGGTTTGTCAGCTTCAGTCATTCCTACCCTTATTAAAGCAAGGAAAGCGACTTCCAGCAAAGTCTATTATCACACATGGAAAACTTATATTGCGTGGTGCGAATCTTTAGGATTTCCTCCACGTACCTATTCGGTGTCTCGAATATTGGCCTTTTTGCAACAGGGGGTTGAGCAGAAGCTAGCCTTGAGCACCATCAAGGGTCAAGTTTCAGCATTAGCAATCTTCTTTCAGAAGCCTTTAGCTACCAAATCCTTGGTGCGGAATTTCATCCAGGGGGTGCGGCACCTGGCTCCTCCAGTCCGCGCGCCCTTACCGCCTTGGGATCTTAATTTGGTTTTGTCGGTTCTACAGAAACCTCCCTTTGAAAACATCAGGGAGATTCCCTTGCTTACTTTATCCCAGAAGGTGGCCTTCTTGGTGGCTATTACTTCTGCTCGCAGGGTGTCAGAACTGGCTGCATTATCATGCCAGTCCCCATACCTAGTGATTCATAGGGATAAGGTAGTACTTCATCCTAAGCCATCTTTTCTTCCCAAGGTGGTTTCAGATTTTCATCTGAATGAAGATATTGTACTACCTTCCTTGTGTCCTCAGCCCAAGCATCATCGGGAACATGCGTTGCATTCCTTAGATGTGGTTCGGGCAATCAGGGTATACCTGAAAGCTACGGAATCATTCCGTAAGACGGATTCACTTTTTGTGATCACGGATGGCCCCAGAAAGGGTTTGCCTGCATCTGCCGCGACCATTGCCAAATGGATTAGACAAACGGTGGTACAGGCTTATTCTATTAAGGGTCAGAGTCCTCCGTTCCCTGTTAGGGCGCACTCCACTCGAGCGCTCAGTACTTCCTGGGCCTTTCGCCATCAGGCGTCAGTGGTCCAGGTATGTAAGGCGGCCACCTGGTCGTCAGTACATACCTTTACAAAATTCTATAAAATTGATGTGACGGCATCGGCGGATGCCTCATTTGGCCGCAAGGTTTTGCAGGCCGCAATTTGAGGAGACCGGTGGTCTACCTCGAGGGTTTTTTTTTCTGTTTGAAAAAAAAAAAAAAATTGTTTTCTCTTTTTTTTTGTTGAGTCTCATCATTAAGGATGAGCATTGTAAACTTCTAGTTGGCACCGGTTGGGCCTTCTAGATTGGGATTTGATTTCCATTTTCCCACCCCTCAGTTGTGATACTGCTCTGGGACGTCCCGAAGGTGGTGTATCACCGAGGACTACGTCTGTCAATGAGCGCTAGAGAAAAATGGATTTTTGTAAAATCTTACCGTAAAATCCTTTTCTCTTAGCTCATTGACAGACGTAGTCCCCATATGCAGATGAAATTATATACAGAAACCGAATTAACCTGAACTAATTATCTAGCCATCTGGACAGAACAATGTGAGGTCAATAACATTTAACAATGGGACAGGCAGATTTAACACAATACACGTTATCTCAATACACAAACAATAGGGAGAGCCTGTCTGACATTGAAGGACATGGAACAGAAGCCAATGTGATTAGCCCTTTCAATGAACATGTTTAGAATCAAACAGCTGAACAAATATTACTGTCCCACTTGAAGCAATTCAAACTATTAAGTATCTGTCTTTCACTCCCAGTGACAGTGAATACCGTCACACACATGTATGTTTGATCCTCTAGAAATACACTTGTAAGGTCACAGGTGGATCATTTACACCTAGACAAGGGTCTAGGGCCTGGTGGATGCCCAGCTACAACCTTTATAACTACTAGGGTTTCCTAGCTCTGTGTGGGTTCCTGGGTTAGCCCAGTAATTTTACAGGTGGCTTCCATGAGATAGAAACCTGATCATCCAAGGCAACTAGGCAGAAGACCAGGGTCCAAAAGATACCCAGGGTATAATTCCTGCCACGAAGCAAAGCACAATGACCACGGTCACTGCCACCTGAACTAGAAGAGGGGGTGGTGGTGAAAAACACAGTTCAGCCACATGATTTTGGTGTGAACCAGCCCTTCAGGTCCTCTTTCAGAGGAACCTTCTACTCCATGCCCAGATGCAAAACCGCTTCGCTAAAAAATGGTTTGTTTCCATATGTGACACATTTCTTTGTTTATGTTGTGTGAATCTTTACAATGAGGTTTGCCGGAAAGATCACAGGATATGTGGAAATAAACCAAGAAAAATATTTGGAAATCGAGGGTCTGTATGTTAGCGGTGGTAGGGGCTGCTCTTACCTTTCCTCCAAAGTTATCCCAGCTCTGTTTACACAGAAAGCAGTCCAGATGTTGTTCACCGTATGGGTCCTTATTTTTTGTGGATGTTCATCCCACATACCTAGTCGGTGATTTGGATCAATAAACAGAAAATCCTACATTACTTTGGTCTCATATTGGGCAGAAAGGGGATTCAAAGCTGAAATGTAATCTGCTTATATATTGCTTCCGTTTCTCTTTTTCCCTTTCTCAACATGCTAGTTACTTTTTTTAATTTTTTAATTTTTTTATTTTATACCTTATTTTAAACTATGTGATGTCATCACTTTGTCTCTGTTCTTGTCTATGAAATGCAGGCAGATCATAGCTGGTGGGAGGGGCTGGCAGGGTGCTATACATTGCTTCCTGAAAACATCACAGCACCCTGCCTCAGTGCTCCTCTCAAGAGCTCTCATCCCAGATACAAGCAGTGGGTTGGCTCTTAAGAGGAATTATGCAAATATAAAAATGCTTTAATGGCTGGGTGTCAGGACTGGTTATTCAGTGATTGAAAGAACTGAAATCCAATCAATGAAAGGTGTGGCCCAGGGACAGCTGGGAAGGAAAGCGCTAGAAGATGCTGGATGTCCTCCAGCCAGGAAATGGTGTTGGCTGTATCAGAATGGCTGCAGCTTCTAATGCATACTATGAGAAGCTCACAGTGTGCAGTAAGCAAGTTCAGTATGGGAGAAGAGCCTATACAACTGGGCAAGAGTTCAGCACTGTCCCCTATATCATAGGCGGTGGGTGCCTATGATGACCGATTTAAAGTGGAACTTCACTCTCCCAACCATCATTTACTATTTTTAATCCTCATGCTGCTAGCTTTATTAAATAGAATGGATTTTTTTTTGCATTTCTTCAGTTACTTCCTGGTTTCTTGCCTAGGCAAATGTGATAAATCCCAGGAGTCTTCAGAATGAGAGGAGAGGAGGAGGGGTTTTCCCAGCTAAGCACACTCTCCTTCATGCATTCTTGAGACAAGGGAACATGGATTACAGACAAGTAAATCATTTGCCTTTACTCAAGAAGACCATGGTCAGAAATGCTAGGGGGGGGGGGGGGGTTGGTTGAAAGTGATTTCTCAACAAAATAAAGCATAGAGACAAGCATGGATGATGGAGTTTACGTTGAATATTTAAAATTACTTCAATAGTGTTTTTGGTTTGTGGTGCTCAAATGCAGTGAAGATCCGCTTTAGAGGCCCTTCTCCTAAGTCAGGGGTCTCCAAACTTTCAACAAAGGGCCAGTTTATAATCCTTCAGGCTTTAGAGGGGCCAGTAGGAGTAGAAAATGTCCTGGAGTCATTAACATTGTCCCATCATTGGTGTCAGTGGGAGGAATAGTGCCCCATCATTGGCGTCAGTGGGAGGAATAGTGCCCCATCATTGGTGTCAGTGGGAGGAATAGTGCCCCATCATTGGCGTCAGTGGGAGGAATAGTGCCCCCCCATCATTGGTGTCAGTGGGAGGAATAGTGCCCCCCCCCCCCATCATCGGTGTCAGTGGGAGGAATAGTGCCCCCCCCTCATTGGTGTCAGTGGGAGGAATAGATGTTACTGAACGTGCACACATTGAATATTAACTATACAGTGATTTGCGAAAGTATTCGGCCCCCTTGAACTTTTCGACCTTTTGCCACATTTCAGGCTTCAAACATAAAGATATAAGGCTTCTTTCACACGGCCGCTCCGCTGCTTTAGTCCGCTGCGGGACTTTTTTTTTTTCACGGAGCGGATAACATTTGTGTCATCCGCTCCGTGTGCCCGCATATCATCCCATCCGTTTGCGGATGATATGCGGACATAATGTAAGTCTATGGCATTGCGGATGTGAGCGGATGACACTGCTGACATCCGATTTTCCTTCCTTTCCTTTTTTACACGGATGAAAAAATAGGGCTCTGTTCCGTTCCAAAAAACGGAACAGAACTGAAAGGAGGAAAATCGGATGTCAGCGGATGGTATTCCGCTGACATCCGCAGTGCCATTCACTTACATTATGTCCGCAAATCATCCGCAAAAAAATAGGATGATTTGCGGACACACGGAGCGGCCGTGTGAAAGGACCCTAAAGCTGTAATTTTTTGTGACGAATCAACAAGTGGGACACAATCATAAAGTGGAAGGAAATTTATTGGATATTTCAAACTTTTTTAACAAATAAGAAACTGAAAAATTGGGCGTGCAAAATTATTCAGCCCCCTTAAGTTAATACTTTGTAGCGCCGCCTTTTGCTACGATTACAGCTGTAAGTCGCTTGGGGTATGTCTCTATCAGTTTTGCACATCGAGAGACTGACATTTTTGCCCATTCCTCCTTGCAAAACAGCTTGAGCTCAGTGAGGTTGGATGGAGAGCGTTTGTGAACAGCAGTTTTCAGTTCTTTCCACAGATTCTTTAATTGGATTCAGATCTGGACTTTGACTTGGCCATTCTAACACCTGGATATGTTTATTTGTGAACCATTCCATTGTAGATTTTGCTTTATGTTTTGGATCATTGTCTTGTTGGAAGACAAATCTCCATCCCAGTCTCAGGTCTTTTGCAGACTCCATCAGGTTTTCTTCCAGAATAGTCCTGTATTTGGCTCCATCCATCCTCCCATCAATTTTAACCATCTTCCCCATCCCTGCTGAAGAAAAGCAGGCCCAAACCATGATGCTGCCACCACCATGTTTGACAGTGGGGATGGTGTGTTCAGGGTGATGAGCTGTGTTGCTTTTACGCCAAACATAACGTTTTGCATTGTTGCCAAAAAGTTCGATTTTGGTTTCATCTGACCAGAGCACCTTCTTCCATATGTTTGGTGTGTCTCCCAGGTGGCATGTGGCAAACTTTAAATGACACTTTTTATGAATATCTTTAAGAAATGGCTTTCTTCTTGCCACTCTTCCATAAAGGCCAGATTTGTGCAGTATACGACTGATTGTTGTCCTATGGACAGAGTCTCCCACCTCAGCTGTAGATCTCTGCATTTCATCCAGAGTGATCATGGGCCTCTTGGCTGCATCTCTGATCAGTCTTCTCCTTGTATGAGCTGAAAGTTTAGAGGGACAGCCAGGTCTTCGTAGATTTGCAGTGGTCTGATACTCCTTCCATTTCAATATTATCGCTTGCACAGTGCTCCTTGTGATGTTTAAAACTTGGGAAATCTTTTTGTATCCAAATCCGGCTTTAAACTTCTCCACAACAGTATCTCGGACCTGCCTGGTGTGTTCCTTGTTCTTCATGATGCTCTCTGCGCTTTAAACGGACCTCTGAGACTATCACAGTGCAGGTGCATTTATACGGAGACTTGATTACACACAGGTGGATTCTATTTATCACCATTAGTCATTTAGGTCAACAGTGGATCATTCAGAAATCCTCACTGAACTTCTGGAGAGAGTTTGCTGCACTGAAAGTAAAGGGGCTGAATAATTTTGCACGCCCAATTTTTCAGTTTTTTATTTAACAAAGTTAGAAATATCCAATAAATTTTGTTCCACTTCATGATTGTGTCCCACTTGTTGATTCTTCACAAAAAATTACAGTTTTATATCTTTATGTTTGAAGCCTGAAATGTGGCAAAAGGTCGCAAAGTTCAAGGGGGCCGAATACTTTCTCAAGGCACTGTACATCTGATCCATTTCATGTGATTTCAGCAGTCATTAAGTAATGATTCTAATCGTATCACTCAAATACCGATGACCACTAGAGGGAGCATTTTTAAAATTGTACCTCAAATATGGGAATCAAAATATGGGACAACAAACGTGTAAAATGTGAAAGTTGTGTCCAAATTTACTTTTAAGGTAAATGCTACAATAAAAGCCCAAAATGTGTTGTTATGGAACATAAACACCATTTTTCCTCTTTTTAGCCTGAGGCTTCTTAGGCTCCATTCACACCTGAGCATATCAATTTCAGGCATTTTTTTTTTGGGCTTTTCTCAGGTGTTTTTTGCAGGTGTTTGGAGACAGGAATTGACATCTAACAAAAACGCTTGTATTCTGCCAAAAAAAGAAGCTCGTACTTTTTTGAGCTTCAGGCGTTTTGCTTTAGGCGACAAAACGCTCATATGTGAAAAGGAGTAATTGAATTGAATGGGATTTTGCTTGTTGGGCATTTTGAGACTTCAGAGATGAGCGTTTTACGAGCTGAAATACACTCAGGTGTGAACAGGGCCTAAGAAGAGATCCACATTTCCTCCTCGTAGCACTCCCAGCCCACGTTCTCTTTTTTTAACCACTTGCCGACTGCCGCACAACTATTTACTGCGGCAGTCAGCCTCTCCTCGGCAAAGTGACATAGTACTACGTCGCTCGCCTTCGAGCCTGTAGGGGGCGAGCGCATACTGCCGCCGGCGCGCTCCCGCCCCCGCTCATTCCCTGCCTAGCCAGCGTGTGTGACCAGCGGCTCCGATGTCCGCCGGCCACTCGCGATCTCCCACAGGAGAGGGAGAAATGTAAACACAGCCGTCTGTCATTCTCACTGAAGTGATCACAGAGGCTATGCTATCCTGCTATGCAAGATCGTATGTCTCTGTTATTACTTCACTAGCCACGCCCCTAGACTCACACTCAACCCCTCGATCACCAATAAAGTTAACCCCTTCCCTGCCAGTGTCATTTTTACAGTAACAGTTCATATTTATAGCACTGATTACTGTAGTAATGTCACTGGTACCCCCAAAAGTGTCAAAAATGTCAGTTAGGGGTCCGATCTGTCCGCCACTATGTCGCAGTCCCGCAAAGAAAATCGCAGATCGCCGCCATTACTAGTTAAAAAAAAAACAATAAAATTGACATAAATCTTTCCCGTAGTTAGTAAACGCAATAACTTTTGCGCAAACCGATCAAAATACGCTTATTGCGATTTTTTTTTGATTTTTTTTTACCAAAAATATGTAGCAGAAAACAAATTGCCCTAAAATGTTTAAAAATTTAGATTTTTACATCTCAATATTGTTATTTTTTCAAAATTGTCGCTCTTTTTTTTGTTTATAGCGCAAAAAATAAAAATCGCACAGGTGATCAAATACCACCAAAAGAAAGCTCTGTTTGTGGGAAAAAAAAGGACATCGATTTTATTTGGGTACAGCTTCGCACGACCACGCAATTGTCCGTTAAAGTCACGCAGTGCCGAATCGCAAAATAGGGCCTGGTCATTGAGCAGCCAAATCCTCCGGGGCTTAAGTGGCTAAGGAACGCAAGAGTCCTAGCACTGTCCCATAATGTGTCTACTGGAATAAATAACATGGGCAATAATGGTTCTTACTTGTTCTGTTTGAGGCTGATTTTTAGAGAAATGAAGCAGAACTCCAGCTAAAAATAACAGGATTACAAAATAAATATCCTATTATTAGATAAAATACTAAAACCAGCTTTTGCTGCAATATTCACCTTTAACCACTTCTGGACCGGAAGGTTTTTTCCCCTTAATGACCAGGCCATATTTTGCGATTCGGCACTGCGTTACTTTAATGGACATTTGCACGGTCGTGCTGCGCTGTACCCAAATAAAATTGATGTTCTTTTTTTCCCACAAACAGAGCTTTCTTTTGGTGGTATTTGATCCCCTGTGCGATTTTTTATTTTTTGCTCTATAAACAAAAAAAGAGCGAGAACTCTGAAGAAAAACCATATTTCTCTTACGTCCTCTGACAGTCGCCGCCCACTCATACAGTCTTCACCAATGGACCTCTTATCCATAGGAGCAAGCTAGGCATAAGACTTGTTAAAAACAAAGTAATTTACATTTCTAGATTTTTTGCTAGAAATTTCTGTAAACCCAAAGTAATATATTTTCTGAAAGCAGAGACCCTGAAGAATAAAATTATGGTAGATGCAATTTTTTGTCACACAATATTTGAGCAGGTATTTATCAAATGCACATTTTCAGAAAAAAAAATACATTCAAATTTTAGTGCAAACAAACACAAAATTATATTTTTGGGCAATATATATAAAAGATTGGGTTGCCCGAGGAGATAGATAAAACATGTCAAGCCTTAAAATTTCACATGACCGTGGGATCACAAATTCTCCATAGACAACTCTATAAAGCTGTAATAAATCCAAAACCAAAAATGTAATATATTGCAGCTTACAAATCCTTAGATGTGGTGGTTGCATTCCTTTTTTTTTTTTTTTTCTTTCTTTTTAGTCTTTTTTCCCCTCTGTTTTCCCCTGGTCATCCAGCCAGTAACACACCTATAGTATTGGAGTGCCCCCACTCTGGATGAAGAAGCACAGTGGGCACCTTTGGAGAGCAGCATTGTCAGTCAAGGGGGAGGGGTGTTACATGTACTAGCAGATTTCGATACACTAACAAATTGAAGTAAAACTCCAGCTAACACTTTAAAAGCAGTTACAGCAAACGGTTTTTTGCCTTTTTGGGATAAAGTTTTAACATAAATAAAACTGATCATTGCAAGCACCCTGACAGTGTTGAATGGTCTCTCTCATCCCTGTAACTGTAGAGGGCGTGTTCTTTTGAAAAACAGCAGACTTACTGGCTAGCTCACCAGATGAAAGAAAGCCCGAAAAAGAATGCAGCTATCACATTTAAGAATTGGTACACTGTAATATAATAAATGTAAAAGATGTTTTCTTTTGGGTTAAATACTGCTTTAACCACTTGCCGACCAGCCGGCGTAGTTTTACTGCGTCAGGTCGGCTCTCTTATGTGAAACAGCGTACCTGTACATTGCCTCGTATAACAGATATTGGGGACAAGCTGCCTGCCGGAGGCACACACGCGTGCCAATTTGCTACAGGGGGAGCCAATCAGCAGGTCCGGCGGACGCGAAGTCCTCCGGGCACCCTCGATCGCTCCCCATGGAGACAGAACGGTCCGCTGGGCACCCTCGATCGCTCCTTCATGGAGACAGAACGGTCCGCTGGGCACCCTCGATCGCTCCCCATGGAGACAGAACGGTCCGCCGGGCACCCTCGATCGCTCCCCATGGAGACAGAACGGCTGCTCTGTCAGTGATGAACACAGGGATCCTGTGTTCCTCTTATTTAGGAATACAAGTCTATGTGTTCGTCCAGTGATTACAACCCCCACACAGTTAGAAAGCACTCATTTAACCGTTTGATCGCCCCTGGTGTTAACCCCTTCCCTCCCTGTGTCATTAGTACAGTAACAGTGCATATTTTTAGCACCGATTTACTGTAGTAATTTCACTGGTCCCCCCAAAAGTGTCAGTTAAGTGTCCGATCTACCTGCCGTTATGTCGCAGTTCCGCTAAAAATCGCTGATCGCCACCATTACTAGTAATGAATAAATAAAAATGGCATAAATCTATCCCCTAGTTTGTAAATGCGATAACGTTTGCGCAAACCAATCAATATACACTTATTGGGATTTCTTTTACCAAAAATATGTAGCAGAATACTGTAGCAGGCCTAAATTGATGAACAAAATTTGATTTCTCTTTCGTTCTTTGACGGACACAGCTCCTGATCTTCATTACCATTGGGTTATACGGGAGTTGGAACCTAGGAAGAAAAAGAATCTGGCTACGCCTATGGGCAGTCCCAGGGGTTATACTCCCCCTCTTTGCTATAGTTACTCAGATTTTTTCTGCCTAGTCAGGAGTAAGGACCTAGTACCTAGTTTCTGGGTCCTGGCAATTTTTCTTCTTAGATAGAAATTTTTCTCCTGTTTTTTTCCTGTGAGGTCTGCAATCAACTGCCGGACTGGGCGAGGGGCTGGATAATCTAGATCCAGTGGTCACCCCAGTCTGGTCAGTGAGCGCGCGCAGACCACAGCTCTGTGCTAGGTCGGCCGTAACATAGCCCCACCAGACTGGGGCTGGCCTGCGAGTTAAACGTCTCGTGAGGTTACATACGACTGGGTCTCGGCCCAATTCGGAGTGTTCCTCCTGTCCGACAGCTTCCTATTTCGATGGAGAGGAGGTTCTGTCTGGAGCGGTGCCCGCCTGGTTCCTATCATGGTGAGTAGCTGTCCCTGCTATCCCCCTGGAGGGTCTTGGGGTGGGATGGTTCCCCTCCATCTGGCCCCCCCATCCTACTCCCCCCTCCACTTATGCTGGGGCTGTGTGGGTGGTCTGGTCCTTTTTCCTGGGGTGGGGGCAGGGCATTATGCTGGTGATGAGGGGCCGGGGAGTGCGCAACCGGTGATCGAATGATCGGCTGTGGATGGGGGGGGGGGTTGTGCCTTGTGGGGGCTCCTGCCAGGTTCAAAATAAAAAATTCAGCCAAGCGCTCACTCCAAGGGGGAAGACTGGCGTGCTGCTCTCCTCAGGCAGGGAACTCCAACATGGGTACATAAAAAAAGAGAGAGAAAGGAGGCACAAACACCTAGTGCATTACCCGTGGTACACTGTTAATAATTTTAATAAAAATGCCAAATGCATACTCACAAACATGAAGATAATAAAACGCGTTTCGGGAGTCAAGAGAGCTCTGAGGAAGGGGGCTTGACTCCCGAAACGCGTTAGCGGTCCTGACTTCAAGGACATGTTCCTGTATATGCATGGTGGATTCTTGTAACACGCTTTTATTATCTTCAAGTTTGTGAGTATGCATTTGGCATTTTTATTAAAATTATTAACAGTGTACCACGGGTAATGCACTAGGTGTTTGCGCCTCCTTTCTCTCTCTTTTTTTATGGGCTCCTGCCAGGGCCTGTCCTTGAGGCCTAGGGATTACTCATGGTTTCCTGGTAGCCTTGTGGTACGGCCATTTTGCTGTAGCCTGTGTTTTTTAATGCACAGCGGCAATGTTTGTGTAGTCCGGTGGCCATTTTGCGGTGGTTTGCCATTGAAAATAGCAGCGGCCATGACAGGGAAGCCCTGTGGGCGGCGATTTAGGCGGTGGGAGCCCCTCCTCATCCTCTGGTGCTGACTTCTGGATCTCTTCACTTCCTGATCACCCACACGATGAGTGCAGATTATCCTGGTAGCTGCAGATGCATGTTTCTGCTGGGTGGTGAGTCTGGTGGGGTCCTCTCCCTCTTTGCTGAGGATCACTTGGTGCTTTGTGCTTGGTGACCAGGTGGTGCTGTCATCGCAGAGGGGGTTGTCCCTTTGCAGTGTTTTCCACTTTTTGTGGGGGTCCCCCTAGTGACTCATGAAGTCTTTGGAGCACATCTCCCCACCTGACCCCCTCTCTGAGGCTGCCGGGCCCTCCGGGTCCCAACCATCCATCGATGCACTGACGGCAGTCCTGGAGTCCTTGGTGTCCTGGGTGGAGGTGTCTTTCGGGCAACAGGCAAGCAAAAAGCGCCCCTGCCTTCCCCTGCTTCACCTGTCTTATCAGATCCTGAATCTGATTCGGCCGCCGCAGACGTGGGTTACCCAGCTGGATCTGCTGTCACGTGCCTGGAATCCTCAGATAGTGAGGATGATTCCTCCACATCTGCAAATGCGCATGAAAAGGTGCTGGTGGAAGCACTTATTGTATCTGTGCGTGAAACCTTGAAGATGGAGGACACAGCTATGGCTGCGACTGGGCTGCAGGTTCCCGTTGGCACTCACAAGCCTGCTAGAGCGGCAAAGGGGTTTCCATTCCCTGCCTATTTTGACATAATTGTCGATAAAGAGTGGGAACGACCAAAGCGTCCCCTTGAGGTCCCTAAGCACTTTACTAGGCGTTACCCATATGAGGAGTCCCTTATTAAGAAGTGGACTGTTCCACCGGTGGTGGATCCTCCGGTTTCAAGATTGAACAAGGCAACCATGATTCCGTTTGAAGAAGCCTTGGCCTTTTAGGCTCTGGCTGACAGGAAGGCGGAGGCTGTGGCCTGCAATTCGTACACTCTGGCTGGTTTGGCACTGAGGCCGGTATATACCATTGCCTTGGTGTGCCAAACTCTGAACGAGTGGGCTAAGCTTTTACGCCGTGTCTTGGAGGGAGAACAGCTCCCCCCTGCATTTGCTGAGCTGGCGGACCAGCTGGTCCAGGGGCTGCAGTTTATCTGTGATGCCTTTTTGGATGCAGCTCCCCTAGTGGCTCGGCTTTCTGTGTCGCCAGTGGTCTTTTGGCTTAAATGCTGGTCTGTGGACCAGACTTCTAAAAAGGCCTTGACTGATCTTCTATTTCAAGGGGATTGGGGATGTTTGGGGCTACCCTGAATGACATTATTAAAGGTCTCAGAGGGGGGAAAGAGTACTTTTCTTCCGCAGGCTACAAACGGTAAGGAACCTCGTCGTAGACGTGGGCCCCTCCTTCTTGGCTCATAAGAAGTTTTTTAGTCCCTCAGGGTCGACTGACAAGGGCTTGAAGCCTTTCAGGGCCTCCTCTGGAGGATCCAAATGAACCTGGTCTGAGAGCGGGCTTCTCCTGACCCACGGCCAAGGCTCCTTCAGTATGAAGGTGCGCCCTCACCCATATCGGGGGCGGGGGGACTTCTTCGCTGGTTTCCAGACCTGTGGACTTCCCTGGTACAAGACAAGTGGGTCCACAGAGTCATTCGTTCCAGCTACAAGATCGAGTTTAGCTCATGTCACCCGGCAAGGTTCTTTCCTTCCAACTTGCGCTTATCCCCGGACCTCTTACAGGGTCTGTTTGGGGCGGGACAAGACCTGTTACTTTACAGGTGATGGTCCTGGTTCTGACTTCGGAACATTTTCAGGGTTTTAACTCAAACCTGTTTACAGTTCCAGGAAGGAAGGCAAGGTGCGTCCAATCCTGGACCTCAAGGTGCTCAGTTGCTTTGTGCGCGTGCAGAAATTCAGGATGGAGTCCAGCCGTGAGAGAGGAGCATTATCAGTTTGTGGTGTTACCCTTTTGGTCTGACCTCTGCTCCTCGGGTTTTTACAAAAGTGTTAGCCCCGGTGTTAGCATTGTTACGCCAACGGGGGATCGCTGTACTGGGCTACTTGGACGACCTCCTTCTTCTGTGAGCAGAGTCTTCTACTGCTCTGGTGGAAAACCTGAAAATCACCATACGAACTCTGAGGGAGTTTGCCTGGATTCTGAATTTTCAGAAGTCTGCTCTGGTTCCATCCACAAAGCTGGACTATCTGGGTCTGACTCTGGACTCGGTCTTAGCCAGAGTGCTCCTTCCTCTGGACAAACTCCAGAAATTGCAGGCTGCAATTCGTCTCCTGCTGTCCATCCCTCTGGGCTTGCATGAGGGTGCTGGGCCTGATGGTATCTACCTTTTTGAGGCAGTTCCGTTTGCACAGTTTCCTACGAGGTCCCTGCAAAGGGACATTCTGTACAAATGGGACAAGACTCCGCAGTCCCTGGACAATCCGATCTGGCTGAGCTGGGGAACCAAGGAGTCTCTGATATGGTGTCTTTGCTGTCCGGCGCTTTGGCTGGGCAAATCCTTCCTCCCCTTGTATTGGACAGTGGTCACCACAGATGCCAGCCTGTCTGGACAGAGCAGGTACGTACTACATGTTTATTTTATTTATTTTTAAAAACGAACCTTTAGTGCCCGTTCACATACGAGCGACGCTACTTCGGAGCGGCCGCCACGGACTTCATAACATTGAAGTCTATGGCGGTCGCCTCCTGGTCTCCCCAAAGAAGCTCCGGACCCTTTTTCTAAGTCGGAGCTTGTGTCGCTCCTATTAGAACGGGTCCGCAGCTTCCCTATGGGAGGCGACCTACGGCGACCTGTGAGGCGACCAGGTCGCCTCACAGGTCACCTTAGTGTGAACCGGGACTAACAATCACGTTAAAGGGAGCGTACTAACCTAGCAAGGAGATTATGGCGAGCATTGATTTGTTGTACTCACAGATCAAAATCTTCTGCCAATTGGTGACTACAACTAAAGCAAAATTAAAGCTATTTGTTACAATTAAGGCATGTATTGACAACAGTACTGGCAGCAAAAAGCTGATTATTCAAGGTGGATACCTCAGATTGGAATCAGTAATAAGACAAGTGTTGACAGTTATGTTTACTTCACGCTCCTGAAACTTGCTTCTGATATTTTAAAGGGGATCTATAATCTTTTCAGATAAACATGTGAATGTGATCAGCTCAATGTAAATAATCTCTTTAATGCGTGTTATTTTCTAATAGATTTAGTGCAATTATGAATGTTTTTACTAAGCAGGAAGTAGAACCTGCATTAATAAAGCTGAACTTAGGGCAAATATCAAAGATACAAATTAATACATTAAAGTGTTACTATACCCAGGACCCTGCATTCATTATATCTGGTCTCCCACAGTACACAGAACATGGAAACGCAATTATTTTTAGTAAATATAAACTGCTAAATACCTTTTTGTCATCAAGCAGTATATAGCAGTCTTGTGACTTTTATCAGTGTTTGGTTAAAGCTTGTAAGAGAAGATTTCATTCTACTGTGACTGTCCTATGATGCTGCAGGACCCCTGACCCTCTGTCTGATCAGTGCTGATTGGCCCTGTGCTGATCACATGCACCCTCCCACGAAAAAGAAAAAAAAAAATCTCATGCAATACACACCAAACTGAGCAGAGTGACTCCAAAGGCTCTGTTCAGTCAGAAGATGGATTGTGGATAGTGAAAAGAAGGGAGGATCAGAGAATTTAGGATCAAACAGCCTTTTACACAATGTGGAGGATTAATCCCTTAGCTTCCACAGTGAGCAAAACAAGCATGCTTTAGTTCATATACAGACTGATTTTAATGTTGTGGATTTAGTAACACTTTGAATCCTCTACTTTTTAAATATAAGCAGTGGAAGAAACTGAATTTGACCTGCTATTGGCCTCTTGTAGTCCCTGTACAGCAGAATGTAAAGGAAGAAGCAGCACAAGGAGCCAATCTGTTCATCTGCTGACAAGAAACAAGCTTATAGGAGGAGAAAGCACATCTGTGCTGCTTCTCCTTTCACTGTGCAGTCACAGGCTGGGGGCAGGTTTAGGATGACCTGGCCTCAACGAAAGTGGGTTGAGCAATGTGCCGTGACATGGCTGCTGCAGCTTATGCATGTATTTGCAAGTGTGTGTAAACTAAACCCCCTGGTTTTTATGTGAACTGTTAGACAGAGTCAATGTGTTTTTTTGCAGGCTTGCTGGTAAGTGAGCTGGGAATGTTTTTTGCCATGCATCACCCTTTCATATGCTCCTTGCTGCAAAAGCCAGGTAACGGTTGGGATGGTTCCCATTTGTTTGTACTGTTGGTAATTAGTGAGGGGACACACTGGATGCCATTGTGCTGTTGCTGGGTGTCCAGTGCATCCTTGTACCTTTTAAGGAGGGGTTAGCTCCCTCCAGTCATACCTACCCTTAATCTGTTCATTATTATGTATGTGCTCCAACTCAGGAGACTCTCAGAATTATAGAGTTAGGACTGCAGTACACTGGGGTTCCGTGATGTGGCCGTTGCAGCTTACACGTGTATTTGCAAACGAGTGCAAACTAAACCCCTTGATTTTAACGTTTGAGTCAATTCAGTATGTTGCAGGCTGGCTGGTAAGTGAGCTGGGGATTTTTGTTTGCGTTTTTTTTTTTACATCAGACCAGTTCCCCTTTTAAATTTTTCAAATCTAAGCAGACATCCTCTTCATTTATAGACTGGAACCAGAATATTAATAACTGTATCTCTGTTTTGTGATCTGGTGGAGAAGGAGCAATCCAGTTTGGAACCAGGAAGAATAATCTCTGTTTAGGAACCCATACTTTAGATGGAATCTCATCACCATCTAGTACCCATAGTAAACACAACTTAGGCTCTCATGCAAAATTAGTATGGAAAACTATTTTGATAGTGGTCACTATATTTTTATCCACTAACGAAAGGTTATGGGCACACCTCCATAAAATTTGTAGGAGATCCCCTGAGGACCACCCACATTTTGTACAATCCGGGTAGGTCTATGACTATAATAAAAAGTCTTTGCGAGGTGCGATATGCAAAACCTTTGGCGTTTTTTCAATAAATGTTTTTTTTATCAGTAATACTGGGCAGTGAAGTGTCTTCTTGCATGTTCCAACATCTTGTATGATCTGAGAACTTGTCCTTGATGGAGTGTGCCATAGCCCAAGGAAGGTCTTATGGATGTGGAGAGTTGGAGTTGATTACTACTAAGTGCTTTTGACTGCTTTTGGTTAAGTGGTCCATAATTTGGGGTAAGAGTCCGTGTGCATCTCTGCTACTGTGACGGATATCTTTTAGCTCCCTTCATGTGGAATTACATTCACTGGATCCTTATCCTTGAATTTTATATCTCTCATCGATATGGACTATTTTCATACTTAAAGCGTAACTCCACTTTTGTTGAGAAAAAAACATTTCCCTCTGGGTGATCTATGTACATTGCAGAGATTTTAACAAACTTTGCTGCAGATTCCTACCTTTTGGTATTCTGAAGAGATCCAAAGTTACATAGTTATTCAGGTTGAAAAAGACACAAGTCCATCTGGCTCAACCAATAATAATAAAAAAAAAAAAAAACAGTAATGAAAACCCAACCATACAATCCCATATATACCGTGTTTGTTTCTCTGTGCTGAGTGGGTCAGATGGGAGTGGTTTCATAATTATCTATCAGCTGTGGCAGCTGCAGAGCTCTAATGAGGAAATCTGCTGGGCCTGCATCCCTTTAGACGTGTTCCTATTGGGAGTATCTCACCAAAAATAACATTTTTGTTGCAGGAGATGCCAGAAATCTGACTTGTATTTTAGGCAGACTTCTGAGAAAATTGGTGAGCCAATCACACAAGCAGGAAATATTTATGGGGTGTGGTCAGTATACATTCTGTCTACAGAACAGCTTCAGTTAGCCATATTGCATTCCATTGCATTGCAGATTGAAAAGGAAAGGTAATTTTTAATAACATTCAATTACAATATGATTTGTGTTGCAATTGTATACTCTATATTGTTTTTTCTTTATTTGCTATTTTTTTTCTCCACGAAAGAGTAGTTACCCTTTAAGATATAGGCCCCTTTCACATGGGTGCACAGCCGACGGAGTCCGTTCTGCTCAGCGGGGGATCGATCCGCCAATCCCCGCTGAGCAGGCGGATGACAGCTCCGTCTCCGCTCTGTGTGCAGAGATGCAGCTGTCAGATCCCCGCTGTCCTCTATGGGGAGATCGGATGAGAACGGACCGCCTGTCCGCTCTCATCTGATCCCATCTGATCCGATCCTCCAGACGGATGGAAACCCGGATTTCACAGACAGGATCGCATCAGATAGCAGCGGGTGTCATGTCTCCGTTGACACCCGCTGCCCCATAGGGATGAATTGAGCATCCGATCAGGTCCGCCTGAAATACTGACAAGCGGATCGGATCGCCCGTGTGAAAGGGGCCTTAAGCGCTGCATTTATATCTTATTTATATGCAAAATCCACAGGTCATACTGTAAAAAAGCACTTTGTGTTATGGGGTGGGATGATAACACATTGCACAGGCATGGTCCACAATTGTCCCTGTCAGGTCGTTAGACCATTACAATGATCTTCAGCTGATGCTGGAGCAACTGCATGTATACAGAAAGTGGCTGGAAAAAGGAGAAATCAGCATATCATGAAACCGCATGGTAATTGTATATGGCACCCGATGCTTTAGATCTCTAAATTTCATCAAGTTTTTAAATCTTTAATAAAATGCTTTGCAGTAAGTGCCTTGGTTTTCAGATTGATCGTATTTCACTGTAGGTTTGACCTCTGCTGCAGGTTTGTGCGATGCATCATGAAGTATTTATCACTGAGAGCGATGACCGACTTCCTGTGAGATCTCAGTGTGTCAGCTCGGCCTATGGCCGTGACATTGATTTCTTCTCACTGTCAGTTCCTGTCTTAACAGATAACCATTCTTTCATGCCGGGACATCTGTCAAGATTTTTGTTTCTTCCCTGGGAGTCTAACTAAAGCAGTCGTGTATTCATCATTAATCATGACATAACGAATTAAAAATTCCTTTCTGCGTTTCTGATTCAAAACCCTTGAATGCGGGCGAATACAAAGGAAAATTGTTACAGCATGTATGAGAGGAACTAAGATTAGAAAAAAAAAAAAAGTTTGCTTCAAGAAATTGAAGATTGTTCAGGGATGGGTTTGTATGTGCTTGAGATTTAAATATTTTTTATGTTTCGCAGTTAAAGAGAATCTGTCGTTGGTTCATTTGATAGTAGAGAAAAAACCCTCTCATGTTATTTGTTTAATTTTACTTTCTTACCTTCACTTCCTGTCCCAGAGACACAGCAGGAAGTAAGAAGAAATCTCTCCAAAGTGAGGGGGAACCGTTTCTTAAAGAGGAAATATCTTTTTTGTTTGGCTCCACATCCTCCAGTGCGCCACTCTTGTATTTTTGGCGTGTGCACAGATGTGCTGAAGGGCTCCACCCAGCCTTTGGATCCTGGAGGCCTTCGGCATATCTAGGCAGGTGCAGGGAATTTCTCGTGCATGCGCTAACATGGCAGGCTTTGGAACTTCCATAACAGCCTGACTTTGTGCCACAGGGTTCTGCCAGAACCCAAACACTTTTGGCAAATATGAAAATGCTGCTTTGCAGTACGAAGTAATAATAATAAAAAAAATCCAAATGTTAGAGGGGGGGTAAGAGGCAGGGCAAAATTAAAGCTAATTTAGGGTGAAAGTTAGCTTTAACCTCTTAGCGCCGGCACCTCCTGGCCCGGGAGGCAGGGCGTAGCTTAAGATCATGTGACCACCGGATTGGCGGTCATGTGGTCCAAAAACTCCCAATCGCTAAGAGCTTTTGGTTAGACGACAGTAACTGTACCGGGAGCGTGCAACGCGCGCTCTCTCAGCAGAGGTGTATTGGGAGCAATTCACGCAAATATGCGGCGCCTCTGTGCTAAGGACCAGGCGCCGAGAGGCCACATATTTGTGTACGCCCGGCGCCAAGGTGTTAAGCTGGCTACATACATATAGGGCGAGATTTACTAAAACTGGTGAACACAGAATCTGGTGCTGCTGTGCATAGTAACCAACTGGCTTCCAGTTTTTATTGCCAACGCTTAATTGACCAAATTGGATATTATGCATAGCTGCACCAGATTGATGGCTGCCAACAGGAGGGAAAGATAATGCATATATGATGACTCATTGGGGAAGCCATCCAGCCTAATTTGAAGGACAAGGGAGCAGCAGTATTTCCACTACAGTGGTTGTCAAGCCCATATGTAATTTATTATTGGTAAGAGGCCACTGTTGTCTTTGCACCGGTGTTGGAGCACACGATTGTTGTGGGATTTTCACATGAAAAGTATTCTTTGGATTTTATTAACCGCACTTATTCATTTTCCGCCGGGTAAGGAGGAAATTCACCAGGTGGAGGGATATCACAGTCCTCTATTGATTTTGCTTGGTTTTTCCCTGCACCTTAATTTGACCACAGATTTGAAGATATATTCACTTTGGACTGTCGGACTATTTATTTATGCACCATTTTTACCTTAGTTGCACATTTTTATATGTTCAATATTGTTGGATCATTTATGCACCATTTCATCTATTTGCATATATTTATATGTACATAATTCTGAATTAGCGCACTTTTTTCATTCATTCATAGTAACCAACTGGCTTCCAGTTTTTATTGCCAAAGCTTAATTGAACAAGCTGATGTTAGAAACGAATTGGTTAGTATGCATAGCTGCACCAGATTCTGAGTGCACCTGTTTTAGTAAATCTGCCCCATAGTTTTCTCCATCCACACTACACAGCACGGATGGGTGAATCTTCTACTGCAGATATTGTATTTTGACAGCCAGCCCCACCAGCTGTCAAAATACCCAAACTGTACCTGCACTAGATGCAGATGCTGTTTGACCAATAATTTTCTTTCTGGCTCCTTCAATTTTTCAATTGAGGTTCGCCTCCTACCTAATTTAAGCACTCCTTCAGTGTGACCCATAACTCTATCTCCTCTTTCTGTAGGGGGCCCCCCAAGGCTCTGTCCCTGAACCCCTTCTATTCTCTATATACACCTTCTCTCTTGGTCAGTTGATAATGTCCCATGGCTTCCAATACCATATCTTTGCTGATAACAAATCTAACTCTCTACTCCCCATCTCACTTCATAAGTCTTGGGTACAGGGGGGATGAAGAAGACAGGGGATGGGGTGATAGGAAGCTGACAGTGGGGTACAGGGGATTAAGATGACGGGGTGGGGTGGTAGGAAGCTGGCAGTAGGGTACAGGGGGGATGAAGATGACAGGGGGTAGGTTGGTAGGAAACTGGCTGTGGGGTACAGGGTGGATAAGTATGACAGGGGGTGGGGTGGTAGGAAGCTGGCAGTGGGGTACAGGGGGGATGAAGATGAAAGGGGGTAGGGTGGTGGGAAGCTGACAGTGGGGTACTGGGGGGATGAAGATGACAGGGGGTGGGGTGGTGGCAAGCTGACGGGTACAGGGGTGATGAAGATGACGGGGGGTTGAGTGGTAGGAAGCTGGCTGTGGGGTACAGTGGGCATAAGGATGACTGGGTGGGGTGGTAGGAAGCTTGCAGTGGGGTACAGGGGAGATGAAGATGATGGGATGGGGTGGTAAGAAGCGGATTGTGGGGTACAGGGGGGGATGAAAACTACAGGGGGTGGGGTGGTGGGAAGCGGCTAGTGGGGTACGGGGGGATGAAGATGACAGATGGTGGGGTGGTAGGAAGCTGGGATTTTTGGGGCACCCTTGGTCAGGGAGTGAGGTCACGGGATGCTGTCAGTGTCGGGCAGCAGGACCGTCATGCACAATACCTTGAGACTCCGGCAGGCTGGCTCCTCGATGATCGCTACTCCTGCTCTGGCAGGTCCTCCACTATGGCCGTCCATCCTGGAGAGGAGACCAAGGAGCTGCTTAGCCGAGGTGGCCATTATCCGGGCCCTGAACATGATAGAAGATCCGCAGAGCCCGGGAGAAGCTGGGGGAGGGGAGCACGTGGAACCACCTACTGATCCAACAGCTGGTGGATCGAGGTTCTGAGAGCGAGGTTTTGACAAGCTCCCAGCGCCGACTGCACAGGTGCCTTGTGCCCTGAAAAGACTGATACTGTCACACAGCAAGATAGGGAACCAGCGGCTGCATGTACATCATGCTAGGGTGCTAGTTGTAATCCTGGACTCTCTCTTTTCAGCCTCAAATCCAATCACTGCCCAAATCTTGCCACCTTCACTTCTCTTATCTCCAAAATATGCATCTTTTTAACCAATGACAGCACCAAGCTACTAATTGACTCTCTTGTTATCTCTTCCCTTGAATATTGCAACTCACGCCTCAGTGGCCTACCATTACAAAAAGCTATTCCCTCTTCGATCTATACAGGGGATATAGTACAGGGGTTGGACAAAATGATGGAAACAAGTATGGTAAAAGAACAAAATTGTTACTATTTTGTGCCGGACCACCTTTGGCATCCAAGACAGCCTGAATTCTCCTGGAAATTGACAAATATTAGTCTTGGATGGTGAATAATAGAATCTGATACCACTCTTCATGCAAAAACCCGGGTCATGAGCCTGCGTAACGCCTTTATGTATTTTTCGGTCAGTTGATCATGTCGACTGCGCCTATGCTTATCAGATGATGTTTTCCCGGAAACTGTAAATGCTGTCATAACTTTTGATACTGTACCTCGCGACACTGCAAATTGCCAACTTCAGTCAAAGAGGCAACAGCTAAGCGAGCACCAATCATTTTCCCTCTTTACAGCGAGAGCAAAAGAATGTTACATCAACTCAAAACATGTTGTTCCTTTCACACCTGCAAATCATGTAGTGTTTCCATATTTTTCCAACCCCTGTTTGCTGCTGCCAGACTCATCCTTGCCCTCAAAGCTTCAGTTTCCCCCACCCTTCTCTGTCATTTCTCCACTGGCTTCAGCTAGCCCAGCAAATTAAGTTCAAAATCCTAACAACATGAAAAAGCCACCTCCAACTGTCCCAAGCTACATCACCAATCTCATCTTAAAATATCACCCAAACCATCCTCTTTGCCCCTCTCAAGACGTCTTACTTTCTAGGTCCCTTGTCTCCTCCTCCCATGGTTGCCTCCAGAACCTCTCCAGAGCCTCTCTGTTCATCTGTAACTCCCTACCTGAACTTGTCCCGCTATCTCCTACTCTGTCTGTCTTTAGGTAATCCCTGAAAATTCCTCAGTGAATAGAAGCCTATCCCACTTCCACCAAACTCCTGAACTTTTCTTTCTCCATCAACTCAACCCCATACATTTATTGCCTTTGTGTAGCAAAAGCCCCACCCTTTTAGATTGCAAGCTCTCCTGAACAGGGTCCTCCTAACCCCCTTGTCTTGAACTGTAATGTAAGGACAGCCATAGATGAATTCCATTTTTTTGTTCGAACAACCAGGGGACTGAGTGAACAACAAAAAAATGTATTCTCTAATCCACACAAGTGAGGTGGACAGATGAATCCTCCCCTCTATGCTATTTTATGCTGACAGTGGGGAATCCTCTACTGTCTGAATATACTAGGGGCTGACTGGCAATTTTTTACCTAGGGGGCAAATCCATGGACTATCTGTTTCTCTAGGGATCAGGAAGGAATTTTTTCCCCTGCTGTAGTAAATTGGATCATACTTTGCTGAGGTTTTTCGCCTTCCTCTGGATCAACTGGGTATAGGATTGTGTATATGGGATTGTATGGTTTGTTTTATATTTTGTTTTTTATTGATTGAGCTAGATGGACTTGTGTCTTTTTTCAACCTGACTAACTATTTGCACTTTTCCACTGCAAGTACCGGCTCGGCTCTACTCGGCCCTGCTTGGCCCGGTTTGCTTTTCCACTGCTGGTACCGCATGGTACGGTGTTGGAACGGTTCGATACGGTACGGTAGGGATTGCTTTTCCACTAAAGTAGTACTAAAGTTAAGTGGGTGGGATAACAACGATTCTCTGACCAATCAGTGGCTAGTAGTGACTGCATGCAAAGGATTGTGGGATATGGTACCGGGTATGGTACCTCTTGGAACCACAATTGAGGTGGTACTGTTTTTGAGAGCCGTACCGCTCGGTTCCATGCAGTGGAAAAGCGCCGCTGTACTGTACCGAACTGTTCCTACGCGGTACCAGCAGTGGAAAAGCACAAAAGCAAGCCGAACCGTTCGGTTCCATGCAGTGGAAAAGTGCCATATGTAACACAGAGACCCATGGTGCAGCTATTCTGCCCCCCTTCGGCTCTTCCTCTTCCCTGCCTCCTCTCGACCCTGCCGTTACATTAGATGCAGAAAGGAATGGATAATAAAGGTCTCACTTCTGCCCTTGTCACTTCCTCCCTGCCAGCATTACAGCGGAACTAGCCAGCCCCGCTAGAAAACACTCTGCTGTTCCCACCCCTTGCCAGATCATGCATTTGTATTTGTGTCCTGCATACTGCGGCTGGGAGGTGGATGAGTGAGTGGATGACCCCATGGCCGGGTGTGCACCGTTTCAGTATTAGTGATCGTGACAGCCGCACTGTCTGCGTAAATTTGCATATACGTGGCACTGCACTAATTGTTCAGAACCTACGCTTGCCAAAATTTAAAAAAAAGAAAAAAAATTCAGGGACACCTTTTTCACTGCATTCAGAAAGCCTTTGTAAGCAGAGAATGTACTTTAATTATGGGTGGGGCATTCGTTTAAAATAGGTGTGGTATGTCGTTAACCTAATAACATACTTTAATCATATATAAGAGAGCTGTAGTTATAGGACTAAATAAAAAAACATTAAAGACTGGTAGTAATATTAAGGTTTTAAAGGAGGACTGCAGACATTAATTACAAAAACTTTACAAAAATTCTGCACCGTAAAGAGACTCAGGTGAAAATCATTACATGCCTAAAAATGAGGTAATGAAGTTGTCCTATCCAACATAATATGCATAACAAGTTTACACCTGGGAAGATTATTTTGGCTGTATAGTGTCAGGTTAGGGGTGTAAAGTGACAGGCTAGAGCAGGGGCATATCATGAAATCAGTGGGCCTGTGTGAAAGTTCAAGAGTTGTCCCTAGACATCAAGGAAAATCAAAAGAAGAGTGGGTGTGGTTTAAATTGTGCTAAATATTGGGTGTGGCCTAAAGGGGGTGTGCTTAATTAGAATCTGAGGTGACTTACATAGTGCAGAATGTGGTTATGTTAAATAGGGAATGTATAGTTCAGAGTGTATGGCGGTTGGTATTATGTGCAGGAGAGGAGTGCGGAGTGTATGGCGGGGCGTAATATGTGCAGGGAGAGGAGTGCGGAGTGTATGGCGGTGGGTAGTATGTGCAGGAGAGGATTGCGGAGTGTATGGTGGTGGGTAGTATGTGCAGGGAGAGGAGTGCGGAGTGTATGGCGGTGGGTAGTATGTGCAGGAGAGGAGTGCGGAGTGTATGGCGGTGGGTAGTATGTGCAGGAGAGGATTGCGGAGTGTATGGTGGTGGGTAGTATGTGCAGGGAGAGGAGTGCGGAGTGTATGGCGGTGGGTAGTATGTGCAGGAGAGGAGTGCGGAGTGTATGGCGGTGGGTAGTATGTGCAGGAGAGGAGTGCAGAGTGTATGGCGGTGGGTAGTATGTGCAGGGAGAGGAGTACAGAGTGTATGGTGGTGGGCAATATGTGCAGGGAGAGGAGTGCGGAGTGTATGGCGGTGGGTAGTATGTGCAGGGAGAGGAGTGCGGGGTATATAGCGGTGGGTGATATGTGCAGGGAGAGGGATGTCTCAATTCTGGAACTCTAAGGCAGCTGCCTTTGCCACCTTATGTTGCCACTAGCCATGTACATATGTACATATATGTATATGTGTGTATACATGCATGTGTATGTGTATGTATGTGGCGTGATGATAAAGGCATGATGTGCCCAGGTGTGTGCAGGCTCCAGAAGCCAGTCCTGGCACATGGAAAATAGGTTGTGTGCGGTAATGGACAGAGCAGTCACGTGTCCATGTGCAGATTGTAATGTGTGCAGACAGACAGATCCTCCACATCATCTGATTTACTGGATCCCCAGACTCCTCGTGCAGACAGATCCTCCCCATCTCTGGACTGCTCCAACAGATGTCACCACTGGCACCTTGAGCAGCCTCTGCACTGGCGGGATGAAAACACAAAACACATGGGGGTGGGGCTGCCCCTGACAGTCAATCCGGCAGCCCGTGGCTCATTGGTCTCCGGACCTACTAGGGGGCAGAGGAACAGGGGAAGGGCAGCATTACAGGATGTAGGCAGGGGGGAAGTGTCACAGGAGGGGGGGGGGGGGGGAGTGTCACAAGACAGAAGAGAACCTCCACAGCATCAGGTCATCAGGCAGCGGCGGGTGGCAGGGCTTGTGCAGTCCCACTTAGGAGGGTCAGCGGTGCTAATAATCTGGGAGTACGAGGTCACCATAGGGATGGGAGTGGTCTGGAGGTGGAGGGATGCAGGCAGGTGTCCAGCTCTGACAGCTGCTGTGCTCCATCTGCTTATCTTCTCCCAGCCCAACTGAGATGTGACATGCCAGAGAGAGCTGAGCCACCAGAGACATCCTGCCACTTCAAAGAATGTGCCTTGTGCCCTCTGATGCCTCGCTGCCTCCTGTCTGACCCCTGTTCTGTCCAGGTGAAGGTACGTGAAGGTGCTACCCTATCTTGGCGCCCTAAGGCATCCCCACAGTGGGCCTCCTCACCCCTCATGGCCCATGTGCAGTAAACATATTGCACCCATGGGTGATACGCTACTGGCCTAGGGCTGTACAGGGGTTGGCTAGGGTAGTGTAAGTGTGGGTTAGGGTAGAAAAGGTGCAGGCTAGGGTAGAACAGGGGTGGGCTAGGGCAGTTTAGGGATGGGCTAGGGCTGTACAGGGGCAGGCTAGGGCAGTATAGGGGTGGGCTAGCGCTGTATAGTGCAAAGTGGGGCTTTATAGCGATTTTAAGTATGAGCATGACTGGTTATGCAACATTTCGGCATTAAGCAGATTAGCAGCCACTAGTAAAAAAAATTATGGACGCCCTTGGTGTCCTGTCATGATCCGGCTGCCACAGAACTAATCTACCATATTATCTCCCTGTTGCTCTCTCCCACAGTCTGTAGTGCCTAGCCTTGCATGCACCAGATCAGAAAGCGGGCTGGGCTCGAGTCCTGCCGCACCCCATCTACAGTTGCACCCAATGAAAATGCAAGCCCTAACATCAGCTGCTAATGGAGCCGGTGGGGTCTGTCCCTGTTCTCTGTGTCTTGTGGTTACCTTGCCCCCAGCAGCACACACACACACACCTGAGCGGTGCATGCGCGCTCGGGTATTGGTCAGACTCACTGTGCGAGCACCCCCGCAGTGAGCAATAGGAGTACCGCTTGTGCTATATTGAGGTCAGCAGGGCGGCCTTTTTATATGGCATCAGAACGACCTAGGGGGGCCGTTGCCACCCTGCCCTCCGGCCCAGTCTGCCCCTAGAATACAGTGATCAGCACTGGAGTTGCTTTTTAAATAAGTTTTCCAACAGTCCCGTTCGAAGTCGATCAATAGATTGACTTCTGTTGAGCGGGAATGGCCATAGATGGATTGAATTTCATCTGGTCCCTGTTGAACTGGTTGAATTTTGATCTGCCTATGGCCAGCTTAACTTTACTGTCTCCCTTTATATTGTAAAGGGCTGCACATAATGTGGGCGCTTTATAAATCCTGTATAATATTATTAACCAGCTTACCGAGGGGAAACTGAGAATACTTGGTGCGATTTGTCTTTTCATGATGTCCTATACTCACACTGAAAAAAGATCATCATACACAATACAATCTGACCATACAATGGAGTTGATTTACTAAACCTGTAGAGTGCAAAATCTGGCGCAGGTTTGCATAGAAACCAATCAGCTTCCAGTTTTTTTTTTTTTTTTCAAAGCTTAATTGAACCTGAATTTAGAAGCTGATTGGGTACTGTGCACAGCTGCACCAGATTCTGCACTCTCCAGTTTTAGTAAATCGACTCCAAGCCTTGTACAGTGAACTTTAGTTACCAAAACTGTTTATTTTGAGGACCTACCTAAACCATCCAATCAGATTGGCCCTTGCACTATATTTGTTTTTGCTAAATCTAAAAAGGAGATTGTACAATCATATTGTAATGTATGTGGTGAGCCTTAGCTATGATCTACAATGCTGTTTCCCTCTGAACATAATGAATGGAGTAGCCAGGTATTATAGTTGTCCTAAAACCACTCGTCAGTTGGTTTTTAGAGTACGGCTGAGCCAACGTCCCTGGGTGAAATGTATCCGTTATAAAATGTTCTCGTACATACTGGGATCAGATTGCCTACTTTGGTTCCCATTTAGATTTATTGCCCTACTTTGTATTGTATTTTCAGAGAAATTTAACGTACTGGATTTGTTGTTCGGCTACTGTGTTTCTGGCACTGGGCTTGTAACGCAATCGTTGCACATGGTGGGAGATCCCAGCCAAGAACTGCCAAGTTGATCGCCTTCCTGTCTCTTTAGGATTCTTCAGATTTTAATGTCTTCTGCATAACACTTGCTTTTCATCTTTATTTGTAGCTTTTATCATTTCTGAACACTTATTTGCACAATAAAAATCAAACAAATGCATACCGCAGAGAATCTTGTGTTTGTGAAATAGTGGTGGCTTTGTTGTTGAGTGGACTGTTCATAAATAAAACTTTTTATGAATACATTCCTGACATTTCATAGTATACAGCAACAGTATCCGTTTGTAAGGAGCTCCACATTTGATCATTAAAAAGAAGACATTAAAGCAGAACTAAACTGTATCTGAGCGCCACAAATTAAAGATGCTATTTCATTCCTTTTTGTTATTCTAAGAAAACTCGCTCACCCATTCATGTCTCCATGCTTTATTTTGTTGAGTAATCACTTTGGAAATAACCCTCTAGTTTTGCTGGCCATTTTGAGTAAGGGCAGATGATTCATGTAGCATTTACTTCCTGGAATCCACCAGCCTTTAGCTCAGGCTTGCAGGCAGGGGGCGTGTTTAGTTGTAAAAGCCCATCCTCCCATGAAGACTCCTTGGATGTATGATATCATTTTGGCCTAGGCCAGAAACCAGGAGGCAACTGAAGAAATGTTAAAAAAAAAAAAATGGTAAAACAAGTAAATATATTACTCCTTCCTGTCTTTTTACTAACGTTAGCAGCATAAAAATCAAAACTAGATAATGCTGATTGAGAGAGAAAGCCACTCCCCCTTCTTTAGGTAAAAGTAAAAAAAGCCCGTAAAGACTCCTGGTGTGTATGAAATCATTTTAGCCTAGGCCAGAAACCAGGAAGCAACTAAAACCTAAAAAAGTTTAAAGTCCAGTACACACTAGTAATTTTTTTTTCATTCAACCCAGGAGGGCTGAACGAAAAAAATGATGGTTCAGGAGGAGCTGCTGTACTAACAATCCAACGTTAGTACAGCGATTTCCCCTGCTGTTCTATTGTGTTCTGACAGGGGGAGCCCCCCCGCCAGAACACTCTGGTCAGTGCTCTCAGCCATTGGCTGGGAGCGCTGATTGGGAGCCTATCGGCAGACCTTTTACAGTCATGCCCCTTCGGCAAAAGCTGGCTCGACTCCAGTACTGTAAACAAGGGCCGAATGTTGGCCAGTTTTCTATTGAACCTGCCGATGTCGCCCTACATTTGACCCATGTGTACTAGGTTTAAGGCTGTCCATACCTTAAGCAAATTTCTTTAATTTGTCTCCAAGCCGGCCCCATGTTGATGAGGACAAATGCCTCTTGCCTACAACCCTGCCTTGGTGGTCATGGGGATCTGCAGGTGAGGTGCTTTTCGGAATCTGGAAGCCCCTTTAAAAACAAAGGGGCCCCCAGATAATGCTCCTCATGTGAATGAGTAGGGGTAGTCATTATCCTTAAGCATTCACAAACAAAAGTAGAGAATAAATAAGCATACTGATGCTTTTTGCCTGGTGGGAAACGGTCATGTTTAGTTGTGGTGGTAATACTGATGCTAAATGTTTTGGCTCATTTCATTTGGTTGTTCACCAACCTCCAAACAAGCAAAATCAGGCCTGAACCAGAAACTCGTCATTACTGGTAAGCTGCAATTACATTTTAGTTCTTGGCTTTAGACCAATGGTCTTAAGTTGGGGGGGGGGGGTAGTGTGAGTAGGGCAGGAAGTAGAAATCAGGTAGGTTAGTGTAGGAATCAGGAAGGTCAGTGTAGTGATCAATATAGGAATCAGGTAGGTCAGTGTAGTGGTCAATGTAGGAATCAGGTAGGTCATTGTAGTGGTCAATGTAGGATTCAGGTAGGTCAGCATAGTGGTCAGTGAAGGAATAAGGTAGGTCAGCGTAGTGGTCAATGTAGGAATCAGGTAGGTCAGCGTAGTGGTCAATGTAGGAATCAGGTAGGTCATTGTCGTGGTCAATGTAGGAATCAGGTAGGTCAGTGTAGTGGTCAGTGAAGGAATCAGGTAGGTCAGCGTAGTGGTCAATGTAGGAATCAGGTTGGTCAGCGTAGTGGTCAGTGAAGGAATCAGGTAGGTCATTGTAGTGGTACACATTGTATACAGTATACATTAAATTGCATTCATACTGCACTTAGATGACACTGCTCTTTCTGTCCTTTGTGTTCCCAGAGTCCCATCTAGCACCCCCCCCTCACTTACCCTCCAATTCCTCCCCCCCCCCCTCTCCCTAGCCACTCCCAAATCCCTAATGTCCTCCACTAATCACCAAGCTTGAGGCATTATCTACTCCTGCTGACTACAGTCTGGCCCTCCTAAAGTTCGTAGGACAGTAAATTGGTCCTTTGTTTAAAAAGTTTGGAGACCCCTGCTTTAGACAATTTGACAGCATGGATTTTTGCTCATGCAAGGGTTCTATATGGTACCTGACACCTTAAAAAAAGAGTTCTGAAACAACACATTAAGCTATAAATACTGCTTAACGCATCCCTTCTGTGTACGTTCTGTGTGCCTTGCAGCCTGGGATCTGCTCTATGAAGTCTGTGTGGGAGCACCACACCAAAAACATGCATCTGCTAAATCGATTGGCAAGGGCAAACCGAGACTGGAGCCAGCAGACAGGCTGACTCTGCCTGTATTAGGTTGTATGCGTAAAACAATCATCACGGAACGTTATCCGTGGTCGGGCAGAGTCGGAGGAAATGGACACCCACCAGCAGCACCGTGACAGTTACCACCAGATATAAGATCTGATTTTCTGTTGTCCCGCTTTGTATGGCAATGTAATAGTTCTTGGCGTCAATTTGGTCATGTGACTTTGGATGTGAAATAACCACATACTAGCAGATGTTCAGACCTCTTAAAAGGGGGACGAGAGTATGATGAAAAAGCAGAATATTTTATAACTGCATGCCGTTGAGAAGTGTAGCCTGCCGCTGCCAATCTCTCCTTCTGGAAATGCAATTTTCCTGGCTGTGTTGATTCAACGGTTGCAATATTGAGTCACAGACCTGGAACAGTGACTCAACAGATTAAAGTGGTTGTAAAGGCTGAAGATTTTTTACCCTAATGCATTTTTTGCATAGAGGTCCCCCCCCCACCACCCTTATATTTATCTGAGCCCGATCTTGATCCAGCGCTGTGCACAAGAGCAGTCGCCCTCTGTATTTGGTTCAGAGACAGCAACAGGAGCCATTGAATCTCACTGTTGTTAATCACAGCCAGTGATGAGGGGGCAGGGCCCAGAGGTGCTCTGTGTGTCTATGGACACACAGAGCCGACTCGGGAGGCGAGCCTGCATAAGTGCCCGCATAGCAAGCAGCTTGACATTGTGGGCATTCAGCAAGCAGGGGGAGAAGTGGAGGATTAGGGCTGCTCTATACAAAACCATTGCACAGACCAGGTGTAACCTGTATATTATTTATAATAAAATTTGATCCTTTACAGTCACTTTAAGTATTCTTATTCCATATCTGTGGGGCCACTGTGGAAGCACACAATCACAGTAGTCGCTGCTACTACAGTGATCTTTGTGGTTTTTCTGGGTCCCGTGCCAAGCTTCTGCCTTCCTTCATAGTATCCACAGGGGATTGCTCACTCAGCATTGCCACCATTCAGAGAATACCTTTCTCAATGCAAAGTGTTCTCTGATTGTACAAGAAGGAGATCCTAATATTACTGCCCCTCCTCTCCACCTTGTCCAGTCAGAAAAGACATTGCATTCATTGAGAAAAATGTAGGGTATTCTGTGAATGGCTGGCATGCTGAGCAGGTGACCAATCCCCTGTGTTCACAATGTAACAGAGCAGCTGCTCGGCGTGAAACCTGGAAAACTGCCGCTATCAGTGTAGAAGGAGTAACTAATACAGTGACTGTCTGCTTCCACAGTGGTCCCATGGGTATGGTATATACAGTATCTCACAAAAGTTAGTACACACCTCACATTTTTGTAAATATTTTATTATATCTTTTCATGAGACAACACTGAAGAAATTACACTTTGCTACAATGTAAAGTAGTGAGTGTACAGCTTGTATAACGGTGTAAATTTGCTATCCTCTCAAAACATCTCAACACTGAGCCATTAATGTCTAAACCGCTGGCAACAAAAGTGAGTACACCCCTAAGTTAAAATGTCCAAATTGGGCCCAAAGTGTCAATATTTTGTATGGCCACCAGTATTTTCCAGCACTGCCTCAACCCTCTTGGGCACGGAGTTCACCAGAGGTTCACAGGTTGTCACTGGAGTCTCTTCCACTCCTCCATGACGACACCACGGAGCTGGAGGATGTTAGAGACCTTGCGCTCCTCCACCTTCCATTTGTGGATCCCCCACAGATGCTCAGTAGGGTTTAGGTCTGGAGACATGCTTGGCCAGTCCATCACCTTTACCCTTCTCTTCTTTAGCAAGGCAGTGGTCGTCTTGGAGGTGTGTTTGGGGTCGTTATCATGTTGGAATACTGCCCTGCGGCCCAGTCTCTGAAGGAAGGGGATCATGCTCTGCTTCAGTATGTCACATTACATGCTGCTATTCATGGTTCCCTCAATGAACTGTAGCTCCCCAGTGCCGACAGCACTCATGCAGCCCCAGACCATGACACTCCCACCACTTTGCTTGACTGTAGGCAAGACACACTTGTCTTTATACTCCTCACCTGGTTGCCACCACACACGCTTGACACCATCTGAACCAAATAAGTTTATCTTGGTCTCATCAGACAACAGGACATGGTTCCAGTAATCCATGTCCTTAGTCTGCTTGTCTTCAGCAAACTGTTTGCGGGCTTTCTTGTGCATCATCTTTAGAAGAGGCTTCCTTCACAACAGCCATGCAGACCAATTTGATGCAATATGCAGTATATGGTCTGAGCACTTACAGGCTGACCCCCCCCCCCCCCACCCTTTCAACCTCTGCAGAAATGCTGGCAGCACTCATACGTCTATTTTCCAAAGGCAACCTCTGGATATGACGCTGAGCATGTGCACTCAACTTCTTTGATCGACCATGGCGAGGCCTGTTCTGAGTGGAACCTGTACTGTTAAACCCCTGTATGGTCGTAGCCACCGCGCTGCAGCTAGGTTTCAGGGTCTTGGCAATCTTTTTATAGCCATGGCCAGCTTTATGTAGAGCAACAATTCTTTTTTTCCAGATCCTCAGAGAGTTCTTTGCCATGAGGTGCCATGTTGAACTTCCAGTGACCAGTATGAGAGAGTGATTCAAAAATGGGGGGATAGGTGGGGCTTTATATGAGGCAATGACTGGGTATAGTCATATGCCTCCATTCCTGACACAGATAAAGGAGGAGGGAGGTTTGGGTCTTTAAATGAAGCACACGGCTAAAGTGATGAAAAATCTATGTATATTATGTTTATTTGTATATATACACATATTGAGTTGTTTCCAAATACAATGAATAAATAGTAATGCTCATTAATAACACATAGTACATGTATATACTAAGACATATCGCCACACCACTGTGGTGTGGGTGGTGTTATTTGATGACCTAAACTTCCCTATCAAAATACATTGATGGATAATGGTTGTAAAAAGGAGTGATAGATCAGATGGTAGTATTAGCGTAGCATTGAAAAGGGCTCTACGCGTTTCAGGAGCAGATGCAGGGTACATATTCTTGTATCTGCAATAAAGTGCATATATATATGTAGTCTAATGTTAAATACAAAAAAAAAAAGGAAGAGAGAAAGAAGTGAAAAGGGGGAGAGAAACCTCCCCTGGTTACTCACAGGTCAGCTAAGGTTCCAAATGAGGTGCTGGAAGCCGAAGACGTTGTGAGGGACTCCTCTCCGGGAGCTGTGGCCAGTGGCATGAAAACAACACAGACAATGGTGGATGGACTACCATAGGAGTGGGGTGCTAAATGTGTCTGAAAGGACACTCTGTGGAGAGTAATAAAATATATAGCAATGTAAATAGTGCACGTCTGGTGATATAGTGAGGACTGAAGCCCAAAAGAAAGGTGTCAGTAAGAGTAGACCCAGGTAGGAAGTAGAAGCAGATAATGACATAAAATGAAAACATGTAGCTCTCACAAAAGGAGTGAATGATATGAGAAAAACACCAAGAGAGACCAGTGAAAACAAAACAGCCAGAGTGAACAATGTAGAGTGTAGTCTCATGAAAAAGATATAATAAAATATTTACAAAAATGTGAGGGGTGTACTCACTTTTGTGAGATACTGTATATACTTACATTGGTCCAAGCTGGGCCAATGTAACTGCACAATAAAATCCATACCCGGAGCTGTAAAGTTTATATGAGATTTTAATGATTGGGTTTAGATCTTCTTTAAAACAACAAAACAAACAAATTGTTTTTGTTTTTCTATAAGTGATCAATAAAATCTCTATTTCTCTTTCTTTCATTGACGGACACAGCTCCTCAGGATTCTTGACCATTGAGTTATACTGTCCCCTATAGGAGAAGGACACTAGGCAGAAAATAAGAACTTGACTACGCCTATGGGCTTTGTCTCCGGGGGTTTCTGATATGCTTCCATTCGTGCAGTGCCACGATGGTGGCCTATGTCAATTACCAAGACGGAACAAGGGTGTATTGGTCACACTGGAAGTAGCCGACATCCTCCGGTGGGCAGAACGCTTTGTTCTGGCCCTCTCCACCATACATATGCCAGGAGTGAAAAAACTGTCAGGCAGACTATCTTAGTCGACAGGCATTGGACCAAAGGAAGTGGTCCCTTCACCTAGACGTGTTTCATGAGATATGTCTTCAGTGGATCTGTTGGCATCCTGGGTCAACAGAAAGTTACTGAGGTTTGTGGCAAGGTCATGGGATCCTCTGGCGGAAGCCACAGAGGCTCTGGGGGCCCCGTGGGGCCAGTATCATCTGATTTACACATTCCCTTCTCTCAAGCTTCTACTGCAGCTTTTACTCAGGATTGAGGCAGAAGGGATTCCGGTCATTCTAGGGGCCCCAGACTGGCTTCGCTGGTCTTGGTTTTCGCCAACCTGATGTGATGGGTCACTGATGTCCTTTGGACGCTGCCTTTCTGAGGATCTGCTGTTCCAAAGGCCGATCTTCCATCCTGCTTTGCAGTCGCTGGCTTTGATGGCCTGGCTGTTGAAGGCCAGGTGCTGAGAGATAGAGGTTGCCTAGGGCAGTATTTCAGATGCTGCTGAAGGCAAGGTAGTCTTCCTCTAGGAAGATCTTCCATCATATCTGGGAAGCGTACATTTTGTGGTGTGAGTCACTTGGTGTCCATCCCCGTTTTTTTTCTTGGTGGCTCGGGTCTTGACTTTCCTTCATGGGGGGTTGAGCAGCTATTGGCCTTGAGTACCATCAAAGGCCAGGTGTCGGCCTTGGCGGTATTTTTTCCATGGCTCCTGGCCACGCACTCCCTGGTGCATACCTTTCTTCAGGGGTTTGACATTTGACTCCACCAGTGCGGTCTCCTCTACCGCCTAGGAATCTGAACTTGATGCTTTTAGTCCTCCAGAAGCCCCTCTTTGCAAATATTCTGGAGAATCCCCTACGTACGCTGCCCCAGAAGGTGGCCTTTTTTGGTGGCTATCACCTCTGCTCTCAGGGTGTCGGAATTGGCGGGGTTTTTTTGTCGCATCCCTTACTTGGTGGTCCAGAAAGATATGGTGGTTCTTGCCCCTGTCCGTTGTTCCCTCCTAAAGTAGTCTCTGATTTCCATTTGAATGAAGATATTGTGTTGCCTAAACATCCTAAGGAAATTGCGTTGCATGCCCTGGATGTGGTTCGAGCGATTCGGCTGTACCTGGCAACCATGCAGTCTTATCGGAGTCAGACTCACTATTTGTGTTCACGAATGGGCCAAGAACAGGACTGTCTGCTTCTTTTGCGACCATTTCAAGATGGATCAGAAAGACGGTGACTCGGGCCTATTCGATCAAGGGTCCGGTTCCTCCTTTCCCTGTAACAGCGCACTTGACTCGGGCGCTTAGTGCTTCCTGTGCCTTACATCATCAGGCATCAGTGACGCAGGCTGCAAGGTGGCCACCTGGTCATTGGTGCACACTTTCACGAAAATCTAAAGTGGATATGTTGACATCTGTAGATGCTTTGATTGAGACAAAGAGAAGCCACTCAGGTGAGACAAAACATTCTGGTGCGAGTCGGATCCGCCATCCAGATACTTCACAGTCAGAGAAAAAAAAAAATGACCGCACTCAGGAACTTGATGAAAACATTGAAGCATTTATTCCTCACCATGAATAAAGTGCAGACAGTACATCACAGGGACATGCAACAGGTTGACGCGTTTCACGATACTGGAGATCGCTTACTCCTAACCATTATGAGTAAGCGATCTCCAGTATCGTGAAACGCGTCAACCTGTTGCATGTCCCTGTGATGTACTGTCTGTCTTTTATTCATGGTGAGGAATAAATGCTTTGATGTTTTCATCAAGTTCCTGAGTGCGGTCATTTTTTATCTGTAGATGCTTCCCTTGGCCGAAAGGTTTGCAGGCTGCTGTATAGAGAGTCTGCTCCCTCTTTGGGGGAGTACTGTTCAGGTGGGCTACAGTTGTTTTTTGTTGCGCTCCTGTTGCCTTGTTGGCTAATGTTTAGCCTTGGAGAATTATTTTCTGCTCCCACCCCTCATGTTTGACACTGCTTTGGGACGTCCCAATGGTCAAGAATCCTGAGTGGCTGTGTCCGTAAATGAACGAAAGAGAAAATTGGATTTTTGACTTACTGTAAAATCCATTTCTCTGATGTTCATTGGTGGACACAACACCCACCCCTCTATGGAGTTGTAATACTTTTGACACTGCTTGTAACAAAACTGAGTACCTATAGCAGAGAGGGGGGGAAACCTCTTGGAACTGCCCATAGGCTTAGTCAGATACTTTTTTCTGCCTAGTGTCCTACTCCTGTGGGAGCAGTAGAACCCAATGGTCAAGAATCTTGAGGAGCTGTGTCCGTCAATAAACCTCAGAGAAATTGATTTTATGGTAACTAAAAAGAATCACATTTTGCAGCTGCATAACTGGCTTAGCAAGCTCACTAATCTTCCCTGTGAATGGCTGTGCACTCTGATCATTGGAGGACAGGCATACTGTTTTCCAAGCACAACCAGAAAACTGACCACACTGAGATGGATGTGCTCTCATGCCGAGTGTGGTCAGTTTGAAATAGGAGAGCAGGAGTACTGGTAGGATCACCAGATATTTCACACAAAGAAAGCAAAATGAAGAGAACAAGATATTTTTTAACACAAGTGCAACATACACATATCAGGAATATCAGATGCTGGGGTAACATATTCTTTAAACGTATTTTATTATCCAATGGCAGAGCAGTTATTGTGTCTCGTGCAAGAAAGAGCAGGATGAAAGTTGCTGCTATCCTATTAGTAAACTCAGTTGTTGCATTCTGCTTACTTACCAATATTTTAGGCCAAGTCCCTGGATACTGTCATACCCTTCCTTGACCCACACTTCAAATCTGACTTCCTCCCCTCTGACTCCTCCCCACTCCCGTTTACAGAATTGGATTTTTTTTTCCCTTTTGCTTCCTGTATCGTTGCCTAGGCAAGGATTACGTTTCCAATGCAAGATTTGCACATATGTCACGCATGTGCACACCCACGGATGTCCTCTGTCAGGACTAGAGCGCCTGACAGAGACCTGCGGCTGGTCTGCACATGTATAAACCCCCTTATCTCTATGAGACCTGAGAGATCTGTGGTGTATCTGCTCATGGATAGGGGGACTTGCAGGATTTTGCACAAGCCGCAGACACACCGTGGGTCTACCCACAGTGTGTTTTTGCATGTGCAGGATATCAGTAAAGATGGCAGTGTGGGAGAAGTGTGATGAAGAACATTGGGCTGTAAGACAACGCTGGACTCCTTGGACTGGTAAGTCATGTATTATATATATACAGGAACAATTTATACATCCCCCACCTCTAAAAAATATATTTTGCAAGAATAATCAGGTTTCCTACCCTGCTAGATAGGGATGTGCTGTGTAAATCTCAGGACTGGATGGCAAGTGAAATATCTCCCATATGTACTGTATTTCTTTAGTGTTTTTACCTGTTTGCCTTGAGTTCAGCTTTATACGTTGTAAGATATGAGACAATCAGATAACAGTTTTCAAAAGACTCTTAACATCCAATAATTTTTTATATTTTTTAGATCCCATTTTCTCTGGTCCAGTTTCCATTGTGGGAATATTTAAAGGTAAGGAAGAAAGGTTTCTAAATCCTCTCCTAGTATAAAGGGAAAATGCTGTTTCGTGCAGCTGGATTGTTTGGACTAGATTGTGCATGTTTGATATATTCACGGAATGTGATTCTATATTCCCAACTGAAATTTAAAAAAAAATTGTATTTGCACATAAAGTGATTCTCCTGGACCCGAGGTGTGTGAGGATCAGTCCACCTAGCACAGATGTTTAAAGTAAACTTGTGATAAGAGAAATGAAGAAGCTGCCATTGCTTGCTTGGGTGTTATGCTAACCTGCCGACATTGATGTATTCATGAAAGCAAAACTTTTTTTTCTTTTTTCTTTTTTTTTTTTTATAAGTTTATATAGAGTAGGAAGGGGATTAGAAACCCTGTTGTGTTTTTTTTTTGCTGTCTGTGTCTCAGGGAGATTCACTCTCTGATCGTCCTGGTCACCAGTATCACCATACTAAAAGTGAGGGTAAATCTAAAATTTTGAGTTGTCACCAGAACAGAATATTTGACTGCTGTGTAAAGCCCGTACACATGGGCCAAATGCTGGCCGACATCGGGCAGTTCAATAAAAACCATGTGACATTCGGCCCACGTATAAAGTAGTAATCGACCGATATAGTTTTTTTTTTATTGCCGATACCAATATTTTGGTCATCGCATATCGGTATCGGCCGATATTTTCGTACATTAAAAAATGTAAAAATCTAAAAGACCCCAAACCCTTCCTCTGCACTTAAAAACATTCAAAACGCCAAGTTTAGCTGTTTTGAATGCTGTAATTTTTTTGAATCTGGTACCGAGTACCCGGAAGGGATGTCATGACTTCCGGGTTTTTACATGGAGACTCGATCAGAGCCGAATGCGGCATTGATCGGGTCTTTTTTTCAGCGGCCGTGCAGGCTGGTTGCCCGGGTCTCCCGGTGGGACGGGAGACCTGGGCGAGCCGCGGAAGGCGGCGGGAGGGGGGGGACGCCCCTCCTGCTGCTTGTAATGACAGCCGAGCGGCTTCTCATCGGCTTCTTACTAGTGCCTGGGGTTTCAGCGCGGTCTTTCTGCAGTTGTTTCTTACCGCTGTGGGTCTCTGGCACCGCAATCTTGGATACAGTAGTCGGCTGTGGCTTACTGGGGAACCACAGCTGGCACCCCTCGGTGCATGCGTTAGCTCGTGTGTTGTGTATAGTCCTTCAGCCTCCTGGGACATATGACATGTCCCAAAAGGATGTGGAAGGGAGCGGGTCAAGGGATACCATCCTCACCTAGGTAAGGATTGCGGAAGTTGGAGCGGGTACCAATAAAAATCGCTACTTGCTCCCCCAAACCAACAGGACTTCGCTTTTCAAAGTTCTCCTTTAAGCTGTTCAACTCAAGCAGGTACACAGATAAACCGGTCTTTATTCCCAAGTATTGCAGCAAGTCATTATGACAGCGGGGCTCATTAAAGGACAGATTAGAATCCACCGTCTTCTATCAGGTGCGTAGAATGTCATGTGTTTGTACTGCGGCCATCAATTTGTCAATGCCACAAGTTCTTCCTCTGCAGAGTTTCCCCAGGAACACAAGCTGCTAGGATAAGTATGCATAAGTGGCCTGTTGGGACCAGCTTCCCGAAGCCAAACGCGAATCAAAGACTTCTTCTGTGTTTTTTGTCTTTAAATACACGCAGAGAATATGTCTATAGCACATCCTGCAAAATACTGAACGCATATGGGACCCACGCGCCTCCCTCCAGTGCCATCCATCTTCTTCCTGTATGTTTAACAATTACTTAATATCAGCTGGCGCACTGCCAAGGGTATCATTTATATTTAGCATCATTAAAATAGACATGCGGCCTGTACACACAGGGATGTTTTATCAGATTGGAATATCGAGGGGGGTAAATACTTAAAGCTGAAATCTGGGCTAAAAAAATATTGTCTAAACACAAAAGGCATGTTCGGTGGATATAAAAAGTCTACACACCCCTGTTAAAAAGTCAGGTTCCTGTGATGTAAAAAAAAATGAGACAAAAATAAGTAATTTCAGAACTTTTTCCACCTTTATTGTGACCTTTAACTGTACAACTTCGTTGAACAACAAACTGAAAACTTTTAGGTAGCGGAAAGTAAAAATAAAAAAACTAAAATAAAATGGTTGCATAAATGTGCACACCCTTAAACTAATACTTTGTTGAAGCACCTTTTGATTTTATTACAGCACTCAGTCTTTTTGAGTAGGAGTCTATCAGCACGGCACATCTTGACTTGGCAATATTTGCCCACACTTCTTTGCAAAAACCCTCCAAATCTGTCAGATTGCGAGGGCATTTCCTGTGCATAGCCCACTTCAGATCACCCCACAGATTTTCAATCGGATTCAGGTCTGGGTTTTGGCTGGGCCATTCCAAAACTTTAATCCTCTTTTGATGAAGCCATTCCTTTGTTGATTTGTATGCTTAAGGTCGTTGTCATGCTGAAAGATGAAGTTCTTCTTCATTATAAGCTTTCTAGCAGAAGCCTGAAGGTTTTGTGCCAATATTGACTGGTATTTGGAACTGTTCATAATTCCCTCTACCTTGACTAAGGCCCCTGTTCCAGCTGAAGAAAAACAGCCCCAAAGCATGATGCTGCCACCACCATGCTTCACTGTGGTTATGGAGTTCTTTTGGTGATGTGCAGTGTTGTTTTTTCACCAAACATATCTTTTGGAATTATGGCCAAAAAGTTCAACTTGGGTTTTATCAGACTATAACACATTTTTCCACATGCTTTTGGGAGACGTCAGATGTGTTTTTGCAAAATTAGCCGGGCTTGGATGTTTTTCTTCGTGAGAAAATGCTTCCATCTTGCCACTTACCCCATAGCCCAGACATATGAAGAATACGGGAGACTGTTATCACATGTACCACACAGCCTGTACTTACCAGATATTCCTGCAGCTCCTTCAATGTTGCTTTAAGCCTCTTGGCAGCCGTCCTGACTAGTTTTCTTCTTGTCTTTTCATCAATTTAGAGGGATGTCACATCACAGAAACCTGACATTTTACCAGGGGTGTGTAGACTTTTTATATCCACTGTATGAATGAATATTGGTGGTCCATTGTGTATTTCTTTCAGATCTGTGCAATAGTCCTGTGCTTTACCTCCAAGCAAAAGTTTCAGTAATAAAGACTGGTCGCTGCTGCTGCTTCTTCTTATGTATAACGTTGAACTCTGGGGTTAGCATATATCTAAATTTCTGATGTCAAATATCTAAATTGTGTGCTTTTATGTATTTTTTCCAGATCTGTACAGTAAAAGTGAAAATTTTACCTCTGTTCAGGAGCTTCCTGTAATAAAGACCAGTCTTTGCTACTCTCTCTTCTTGTACACAGTGACTGGTCTGGCCTCCGCCCCCTACTGTAGTTTTCTGCAGACAGCCTATAGTGGGTGGAGCCAGCTGGGCCCCTCTCACAGCTCTGCTCTCTTCAAAGATTATGCACAAAACTATGATGACATCACCAATACTTCTACAGGTTTGCAAAGGCATTTATTGCACACAAACTGGATTTATATCCTTTGTGGCTATTGAGGAATATACTAAAAATTGAGTTACAGGCACAAAAATGTATTTTAAATATATTAATCAAAAGCAGAATAAGGTATAAATCTATGTTGTGTACAACAAATGCCTTTGCATACCCAGTCATTACCTTGTAAATGTAGCAGAGACATCAGAGCTGTGGGAGAAATCCAGCAGGTTGCACCCACTATGGGCTGCCTGCAGAAAACGACAGGAGGGGCGGAGACCAGGCCAGTCACCCTGCATAAGGAGAGAGAACAGCAGTGACCGGTCTGAATTACAGGAAGCTCCTTCACGGAGGAAAAGTTTCACTGGATTACTGCACAGATCTGGAAGAAATACACAAAGTACACCAAGATTCAAAAGGGACTACACATTGCTCTTTTATGTAGGTATTTGCTTATCCCAGAGTTCAGCGTTTAATGAAAATTTTTGTGATTGAACTCCAGTTTTATTATCGCCATCAACATTGTTTAGACCAGCGTTTTTCAACCAGGGTGCCCAGGCACCCTGGCGTGCCTTAAAGTTTCTTCAGGGGTGCCTTGGCAAAATGTCTAATAAATTGCCCCAAAATTGTATACAAGCTGGAGGGTGGATGAAACCTGCCTTTTAGTAAAGCCTCGTACACACACAACGATTGTTGGCCGTGAATTTTTGGCCAACGTCCGATCGGCAGATTATCGGCTTGTTAGTATGATGATTCCGACAACCGACTGTGACTTTTCGGCCGAAAAAAATCTGGTGTGCATGCTATAAAATTTTTGTTGGCCGTCAACAGAACGGCCGATTTTCCATCAGTCAGTACAGATTTCGGCAGACAAAAATCAGATGAGCAAGTCTGGGCATGCTCAGAGAAGAAAAAACACACGGAAAGTAAACCAGCACATGACATCACTTCTGAAGTTGGTTGTTGTTGGCCGAGAAAATTTGTGTGCAGTCTAGAGCACATTTCAACCAACACAACAACACTGGACAAAAGACGGCCGATCGGTCGGCCAACAATCGTTGCGTGTGTACGAGGCTTTACACAAAGCCACAGGTTTTCATTGTACTACACTCCTAATGGCCAATGACATCATCAGTTAATGAGGATGTCAGTTGCCTGAATATCATCCTTGTTTGATCCTCCCTTTCCTCTCTCCATCAGCTTTGGGGGTCTCATTAGCTGAGTGATGGAGAAAAACTGAGGGGGAAGAGAAACATTGAAATAGTCAGTACCAGTTTGCAAAAGTGTATTTGCTTGGGATAAATAAATCACCTCTAACGTTGGGTTTCCTACGTGTATTGTTGTTGCTGCATTATGTAAAACTATTAAAATAGTTTTTACATTTTGGAATGGGGCGCTTCATTACTGTCCATAATTTTGGAGGGTGCTTTGAGATTGTCCATCATTTTAAAGGGTGCCTTGACTGAAAAAGGTTGAGGAACACTGGTTTAGACTGTTGTCTGCTGTGAGGATCATGAGGAAGTAATTGAAGTGGGCCGACCCAGATTTTTCCCCTTGGGCATTCCAAGGCACTGGCCGGCCAACTAGAAGATAACATTTTGTGGGCATTTCTGGGTCTGTCCAAAGGTCTATTTTTGTATTTTCCTAGTGCAGATCCTGGGGAAACCTTCTGGGGGCTTCCTATAAGATACACAGACCACCCCCACCTGCACTTCTGTTTTAAGAAGATGGGTCTCTACTCTCCAACTCTCCTGGAAAGAAAACCAGCTCACTATCAATGAAACCAGGAATTCTGGAATCCTTTTTTAGGGACACAACAGGAAACTAGTGGAAACCTTTCCAGAGTGCGGGGTAAACCCCTCTCTGTTACCAGGATGGTTGTCTCCATTGGTAGAATTCCCCCTCTCCTATCCAGCAAAAACTGTAAAATGTTGGATGTTTCATTACTTTCTGTCTTGGAAACAGTGGTCCCCAGAAAAAAAAAGATGAATCTCCTGGCTGGTTTTAGTACACCCTATCAAAAGTTTTGGCATTAGATACACTTTAACTTAAAGTGTAAATAAATCTTTTCTTGCTTCCTTCCCTTCCCCTTTTATGAGCAGCCATTCTTTGCAGCAAAATTTGCTTTGTATAGTTTGGTGTCCATAACTTTTTCTTCCAGGGTGGCTCTGCTGTGTTGCAGGGACTTTTTGTAGCCCCCCCCCCCCCCCCCCATGTGTGGTCTCTTGAACAGGTCTTCTTTATTCTGTTCATGCACATGCGTTGTTCATAAGGTGCTCATGTGCTGTGTGGCAAGGGGGCCTTCATGATTTGCCCACTCAGTCTCTGCGCATAGAGCGGCCAAGAACAGTGTGGCTGGGATCCGTAGCAGTGTGTCTGCTTGGGTGCCATGCTAGGGGTACGCATATGCAGTAGGGTCCATTTTGTGCTTAGGGTACACATGTGCAGTGTAAAGGGTGGGCAAGGAGTCTTGGGACCTGTAGTACACGTTCCCGGATTGGAAGTTCAAGGAACCTGCACCATGCTAACGAAAACTGGCAGTGAACATAGCTAAGTATCGGGTACTTACAAGAAGTATAAATGTTGTGGGGGATTTAAACCTGCTTGCTTAGAGTGTATTAAAACTCAACTAATCTTATCACTAAAGTATAACTTTTTTTTTTTTTTTTTTTTAGTTTTGGATTGGAGTGGAAAGAGGTTAAAACATCTGTCAAGTGTTTTTTTTGGCTGTCTGTAACCCTATTAGGGACATTCGCCCTCTGTCCTATTTACCATTCTCACTCAAAGTGAAAGAAAATCCCAAATTTTGGATTGTCGCCAGAAGAAAAATCTCCCAATAGGAATGCTAGTTCTGGTGAAGATTTCCTCTCACTTCCTGTTTTGGCTATGGGACAGGAAGTAAAGGGAAATCTCCCCAATAGGACACAGATTGAAAAAACTTATAACCCCTCCGTACTCTTTTTAAAATGGAAAAATAAAATTGCTTTTAGTTCTACTTTTGAAAAATCGCTGAGCGTTTACTATGTTAGCATTTTTCTAGTGTAAAGAAATGAAAACTGAAAGCTTTCCCTATAGAATGATTTGGGAAATGGTTTATCAGTGTCCCCCTTCCTGTAAGTATGAATGGCAGGTAATTACAGTGTATTACTGACATGGCTAGCCTGCAATAATAGAATTATGTAGAGGGGATTATAGGCTTATTCCAATCCCTTATACACTCGATTGCAGTATAATTACTTTATTGTGAGATGACACTGAACACTGTAGGTTATGGATCAGTGTGCATGTCATACACACACATTCCACAGAAGTGTTTGTGCCTGGAGCGAATGATAATTGTGCGACTCTCTGAGAAATTTCTTTATTCGGTGTCCGGGTGCATTTTAACCACTCAGTGATTTCCTATGTTTATTTTGGAGTGGGTGGGACTGTCCCTTATCCAAGGACTGGACAGTAGTGGACATAAGGCAGCATTTTGGTATACAGACCTCTAGTGTTAGATGTAAGTTGGTGCAAATGTATTCAGTGGTGTTTCTAGCAGCACTGTGCAATGGTGACCAGGCTGGATCTCCTGGATTGGTATTGGGTTTTGTGCAAGCAATAAGGACTCATTCACACATGGGAGGAGTGGTAAAAGCAGTCAAACACAGAAATGCATTTGCTCAGGGATGTAAGCGTGCAGCAAGGCGATGCTTTGCGGCCTTGGCACAAATAAATGAAAAGTTGCATTCAGCAGACGGCATTGCTGCCGAATGTAACCTGTTCCAGTGAATAGGGGAATGTACCTGGTTGCAACTCAGTGGGTTGGCATTTGAAGCATTAAAGCAGGGGTTAAGAAGGCAGTGCATCACTTTTTAGAGGGCAGGGGTATACACCTGATTTGTCTTAGTTTTAAAAGCTCTGCAGCCGCACCCATGTTTCTCTATTTAGTGCATCCCTAACCTGGAAAAACTCCACAGTTAGTGAAGTCGAAACTCCCAGTCTGCATGCTTTTTCCAGGAGAGTAACTTACTGAAGATGGAACTTAAGTGAACCTGAAGTTTGCTCATGCAGGGCCACTGAGAGAGAGGAGAAATATCTGGTACTTCCAGGAATAGGGGAGCATGTGACTCACTGCCCTTCCTCCCATGTGACAGCAGTGCTGCTTGATGATTGGCCGCCCAATTACCCAGTGCTTGGTGGTTGGCAGCCCAATCACCCAATGCTGTCACATGGAAAGAGAAGTACAGCCAAAGCTCGTTTGGCTGTACTTCTCGTGTGGATCACAGGAGTGCAGTTTGTTTTGCACTCCTGTGACCGGTGTTCAGCAGACAGCGGGCTGAAATATGCTGTCTGCTGACTTCACAGAGCACTAGCAAGATCACGACAATGAAGTAAGGATCCACAGACATATGCCTGGAGTTCCATAGAGCGGGGGGGGGGGGGCGGAGCGGAGCGGAGAGCTGCGAGAAGTGTTAGAGGCATCGGGAGACACATGCAGTATCGGACCCTCAAGCTTACGTAGTGTTTCATCTCTTGGCTTATGGCTTTGGGGCCATAAGGAGCAAGAAGGGAATGGAAGATGAATATGTGCAACTGGGAAGGATGACCATTAGGTTAGCCTGTTGCTTTATTTTGCATGGGAAAGCACAGGTTTACTTTAACCTCTTGCCTCCCATGTAACACATAGGTGCTGCAGCAAACATGGGGGGGGGGGACTTTAAGGCCCGCACATAAGTATCTATGGATAGCAGAGATTTCTGAAGCTGAGGGCATGCTTTCTGCATGCTCCCATCACAGTTACATAGTTACATAGTAGGTGAGGTTGAATAAAGACAATAGTCCATCTAGTTCAACCCGTGTAGGTGTGTGTGGCTGTAATCATCTCACATAGCCCTGAATTTTCTGATCCTTGAGATGTACATCTAAGATTCCTTTGAAAGCCACCATACTTCCCGCAGAAACCACCTCTTGTGGTAGAGAATTCCACAATCTTGTAGCCCAAACAGTAAAGAACCCCCCACGTTGCCTGAGGTTAAAACGTTTCTCCTCTAATCACAATGTATGCCCTCGAGTCCTCATGCATTCCCTTGGACTGAATAGCTTTTTTTCTAATCTTAGATCCCCATTGAGATATTTATAAATTGCTATCATGTCCCCCCTCAGGCGTCTCTTCTCCAGGGAGAATAAATCAAGCGATTGCAGACGCTCTTCATAGTTAAGGTCCTCCAATCCCCTAATCAGTTTAGTTGCCCTTCTCTGGACTCTCTCCAGCTCCAACAAATCCCTCCTGAGGACTGGCGATCAGAACTGGACAGTATACTCCAGATGCGGTTGGACCAGAGTTTTATAGTGATGAAGCTGTCAAAGACAGTTCTTGGTCTCTGGTAGCACGTGATCTTGATAATGTGACCAGTGTGACAGCCGATCAATGGTTATGTGATCAGCCAATCCGTCCCTGCCCCTGGCGTTAGGACTTTTTTAAATGGACGACAGGCTTGGGTGGGAAGGACTTAAAGCCAACTCCAACTTTCTGCCCGCAGTCCCTTCTTCCCACACCTATTTTTTTACAATTCTTTAAATACTGTACATGCCTTAATTCTTTATCTACGTATATGTTATTTGGCAAGTCTGGTAGTGGGCAAATTATTTATTGAAAAGTATTTAAAAGTACTAAAGTTAGGACTACTTTCCTGCTTGCTCTGCGTCACCAATCTCCGCACTCTAAACTCAACACACGGGAACGATCAAAGAAACATGCACGCTCCGTCGCGCCTGTGAGGTGTATACAGAGCCGGAGGATGTTTATAGATCAGCATGCATAGCTGCATGCACCTGGGTTTTTAAGCTTTAATGGTGGGGGGGTTGACTTTCAGTGCTGCAGTATAATGAACCCAGACTGGAGTGGTGATCCACCTCCAGGAGGTGTGTCCATGACAGCCAGGGCTTCCATCAAGGGGTATAAATGGTGCTGGCTGTCATTCAGCCCTGTGATGTGTGGCTGAGGATGAAATGGAGTGTAGTGCCTGAGTGTGGAAAGGATGAGAACTTGATTTGTTAAAATAAGGAAGATGATTACAAAAAAATAAGATCTGCTTTAAGCCCTGTTATGTGCAGTTTCAAATTTGGCAGTGGCAGTTTCTCCATCTTTCTATCCTCACATATTATTTTTATTTATTATTTCAGGTACTTATATAGCGCTGTCAATTTACGCAGCGCTTTACATATACATTGTACATTCACATCAGTCCCTGCCCTCAAGGAGCTTACAATCTAAGGTCCTTAACTCACATACATACACAGTAGGGCCAATGTTTCAACATATTCACTTTATGCATTTTTTCAGATCAAGACGTCAAATACTTAAAATAAATCTGTATGCTGAGCCATTAGCGTCTCCCAGCTTGTAGGTGTTATTATAGCCTTTACACACAATGCATATGATAGACTTATTTTTGAAGAACCATTATAACCCAAAAATGTACAATGTGCCTTTAAGACGCTGTATGCCAGATGCTGATGTTGTTCCTTGAAGTCTGGCAGAGAATTCTGGGGGTTGTAGTTCCACAACAGCTGGCGAGTTCCAGCTTTCCCAAGGCTGACCCGCAGAATTTCCCGTGACCTCTTACATCAATTCCCATCCATAAAATGTGAAGGATTGCAAATGATCTCAGTCATTCAGTGACTTTCCTTTTTTTTTTTTTTTCTTTATTTCTCTTCTGTTTCTCGTTCCAGGATCTCTGGTCATGGAAGCGGGGCCGTACGCTCGATTCTTGGCAGTCTGCAGTCTGTGGAGCTTTTGCAGGTGCAAAGGATTATATGTTAACCCGGGGAAGCGGGGGGGACACACATGAGAGGGGGAAATAAGCGAAACAGTATTAAGTTCATTCGATGCAGCATTCTTTCATAAAGACGGTTTGTTCAGAGCAGTTGTGGGCCGTTTGTGGCCCACCAGCTGTCAGAGGACTACAAGTCTCAGCATGGTGCAGCATGTTCCTTAATATTTAAAGCTGAACTCCAGGTGAATAGCTAAATACACAGATGAAATACCTACGAGGAAGCTGGTTTGCTTTACCTGTTTTTCCAGTTCTGAGATTTACGCAGCTCTGTTACACAACACAGTCTTACCCGACGGGGGAAGACCTAATTTTTTTGCAGACAGCTATAGAAAACAGTAAAAACCCGACAGAGGTCACAATCCTTTCCCTACTTTTCTGAGGGCTTATTCACACTTGTTTGTTTTCCCACAGTAAAAAAACATGAATTTTCCTGCATTAAAGTGTATGTACACCCTAACAATCAACTTTTCTTATTTGCTCCCTTTTGGTCTAAAAAAAAAAAAATACATTGAGAGTGTTATCGGTTTTATAAGTGCAAAGAATACTGATAACTCTATGTGCTTCTCCCTTTGTAGAAGTTGTGACGACAAGGGATTTTAGAAATGAGGAGGGGTTATGAAGATGAGTAGGGATTATGGGAATTAGAGGGGAAGGAGATGAGTATTAAGATGAGGAGGGGGAGGAGATGGGAAAGGGTTAATGGGAATGAGGAAGGTTTATGGAGATGAGGAGGGGGAGGAGATCAGAAGGGGTTATGGAGAAAAGGAGGGGTTGGGGGGGGAGAGGGGTTGAGGAGGGGGGGGCTAAAAAAGGAGGGGTTATGGGGTTGAGGAGGGGGACGGTTTATGGGGGTGAGGGGGGGGAGGAGTTATGGAATGAGGAGGGGGGAGGAGATGGGGGGTTATAGAGATGAGAAGGAGGAAGGAGATGGGAAAGGATTATGGGGATGAGGAGGAGGAAGGAGATGGGAAGGGATTATGGGGATGAGGAGCGGGGGTTTTGGCAATCAAGAGATGTGGAGGGAGAAGGCGATAGGGAGGGCTAATGGAGATGGTGGTGGGGGGAGGGGGTGAGGATGGGTTATATGAATGAGGAGGTCGGAGGATATTATGAGGAGTTATGGGGATGGGGGGGGGGGTGAGAGGTGAGGAGGAGGGGTTGTGGGGATGGGGGATGATGAGGAGGTGGGAGGAGAAGTGGTGAGGTCTGTGTTCTTTGTTATCCATCTTATCCATCAGAAATGAAGTAGGCAGGGCTGACACCACTTGGTTAGGAATTCAGAGACAAAAATGCCCTGTGTTGTCCTGTCAAAAGAGGAGGTAGAAGTAGACTATGCATCTAGTATATCAAAAGTTATTTTTCTGTACTTACAGCACATCTGAAAAGATAAAACATAGGGAATTGTGCATAGAGATTTTTGGGCTCGGGTACATTCCTCTTTACATTGTAAACAAATTGACGAATTGAGTTTTGGGGGTTTACATCTTTGCACATACGCCACTTTACGTAGTGGTGCATATCCGCGTACAGCCGCCTATAATAATTCATGTCTATAAGTCGATGTATGCAGCTCCCAGGCACCAAAATACACCAGTTTGTTTAATGCTGTAAGGAGGAATGCATCCATGTGCATGAGTCCTTACTAAACAAATTTTTATTTTTTGTGTTGACTTAGGCTTTGAACAGCATCACAAGTAGCAATCCCATTCTTTCCTATATGGCTGGTTCTCATCTATGAGCAGCAGTTTAGTACGTCTTCTATAAGGGTCCATTTACACCTACTACTTATGTGGCTGGACACTAAAATAAGTGTCAGGGCCACTGATAAGGCAGTACAGCCAGCCCCCCTGTACTGGGCCTGGGCGCTATCAGTTCAAATGAGGTGCCCAGGCACCCACTGTACTGTCTTATTACAACTTCAGTTTCTCTTCTGCCCGCTTCTCTTCCTCTTTCTCCCTCCAGCTGCACTGCAGGGGGATTGGTCTTGGCACATGTGCCCCTTCCATCTGCTGTCCTGGCCCGTTTCCCCCTTTCCCCCGCAGTACTAATCTTGGTTTGATCAGGGCGCAGGAGAGATCTGAGGGACTAATAGACCCCAGATGTCTCAGTAAAGAATACCTGTCACTGCCAGTGCCTATGCTATCACAGGGGATGTTGTCCATCCCTTGTGATAGAAATAAAAGTGATCAAAAAAATTAAAGAGGCAGAGTAAATTTGTTTTAAAAATAAATAACAAAAAAAAAAAGGAAAATCGCCCCTCCAAGCTTGCCGCAAAGGCGAACGGATATGTAGATTCCGCACGCATATGTAAATAGTGTTTGCACCGCACAAATGAGGTATTGCCATGAACATCATTGAGTGGCAGCAATAATTCTAGCTCCAGATCTACTGTGTATCTCTAAACTGGTCGCCTGTAAAGGCTTTTGAACCGTCACCTATGGAGATTTTTAGGGACCGTAGTTTGGCGCCATTCCACGAGGTGTACACATTTTTAAAGTGTGACATGTTGGGTATCTATTTGCTTGGCCTAATAGTGTTTTTGTGCATTAAAATTCATTAAAGTGTTTTTTGTTTTTTTTTTCAAAACCATTACACAAATACCATCTGACATAAAAAATTGCAATACCCACTATTTTATTCTCCAGAGCCTCTGCCTAAAAATATATATAGTATTTAGAGGTTCTCAGTAATTTTCTAGCAAAAATGATTTTACATGTAGGAGAAATGTGTCAAAATTGTCCTGGGTGGCAAGCAGTTCTAGAACTGGTACTGAGCTGAGGCTCCAATTTCACCTGAGCGTATCATTTTCAGGTGTTTTTATGAGCTTTTGTCAACCGTTTTTTTTTTTGGGGGGGGGGGGGGGAGCTTTTTTCTGGCTTTTTTTTTTTTTTATGGGTGTTTTTTCCAGGCTTTTTTTTCAGGTGTCTTTGGCAGGTGTTTAGAGGAAGGCATTGACATCTAGCAAAAACGCTTGTAATCTGGCAAAAAAAATAACTTTAATATGTACTTTTTTGAGTTTCAAGCGTTTTGCTTCAGGCGACAAAACGCTCAAATATGAATGTGGGCCATTGAAATGAATGTGATTTTGCTTGTTGGGCATTTTGAGATTTCAGAGATGAGCGTTTTACGAGCTGAAACACGGTCAGGTGTGAACAGGGCCTAAAGGTGACAAGTTTGGATGTGGGGCTGAAAGAAATGCCAGAGTCCTGGATCACACCTAGCACCCTAGCAAGAAGGACTGATAGTTGTGTTATTGATCTTGATGGTAAAGTTGGGAGAAGAGTCAAGTATTTTCATATATATATATATATATATATATATATATATATATATATATATATATATATATATATATATATACACAGTACAGACCAAAAGTTTGGACACAGCTTCTCATTCAAAGAGTTTTCTTTATTTTCATGACTATGAAAATTGTAGAGTCACACTTCAAGAGGTAGTCACCTGAAATGGTTTTCACTTCACAGGTGTGCCCTGTCAGGTTTAATAAGTGTGATCTTTTGCCTTATAAATGGGGTTGGGACCATCAGTTGTGTTGTGCAGAAGTCAGGTGGATACACAGCTGATAGTCCTACTGAATAGACTGTTCGAATCAGGGCTGTCTTTAACACAGGGCAAAAGGGGCAGCTGCCCCGGGTCTAGTCATTGTTGGGAGGCCCAAAGCAGCTGCCCCTTGAGCCCCCAAATAGTTGATAAGTGGATTCAAGAGGGCCCAAGAAAATTTTTGCCCAGAGTCCAATCAAGAATAAAGACAGCCCTGGTTAGAATTTGTATTATGGCAAGAAAAAAGCAGCTAAGTACAGGAAAACGAGCGGCAGAAGAGACTTGTTTAGGCTAAAGAACACAAGGAATGGACATTAGACCAGTGGAAATCTGTGTTTTGGTCTGATGAATCCAAATTTGAGATTTTTGGTTCCAACCACCGTGTCTTTGTGCGACACAGAAAAGGTGAATGGACTCTACATGCCTGGTTCCCACTGTGAAGCATGGAGGAGGAGGTGTGATGGTGTGGGGGTTCTTTGCTGGTGACACTGTTGGGATTTATTCAAAATTGAAGGCATACAGAACCAGCATGGCTACCACAGCATCTTGCAGCGGCATGCTATTCCATCCGGTTTGCGTTTAGTTGGACCATCATTTATTTTTCAACAGGACAATGACCCCAAACACACCTCCAGGCTGTGTAAGGGCTATTTAACCAAGAATATGTGATGGGGTGCTGCGCCAGATGACCTGGCCTCCACAGTCACCGGACCTGAACCCAATCGAGATGGTTTGGGGTGAGATGGACCGCAGAGTGAAGGCAAAAGGGCCAACAAGTGCTAAGCATCTCTGGGAACTCCTTCAAGACTGTTGGAAGATCATTTCAGGTGACAACCTCTTGAAGCTCATCAAGAGAATGCCAAGAGTGTGTAAAGCAGTAATCAAAGCAAAAGGTGGCTACTTTGAAGAACCTAGAATATGACATATTTTCAGTTGTTTCACACTTTTTTGTTATGTATAATAATTCCACATGTGTTAATTCATAGTTTTGATGCCTTCAGTGTGAATCTACAATTTTCATAGTCATGAAAATAAAGAAAACTCTTTGAATGAGAAGGTGTGTCCAAACTTTTGGTCTGTACTATATATATATATATATATATATATATATATATATATATATATATATATATATATATATATAAAATTATAAAAGTTGTTGGACCATTGGAGTGCATTTTTCATTGAGTATGGCTATTGATGACTGAGTGGCCCAGCTGTGTTTTGGAGCAAGGCATGCTGGGACCTGCAGTTCCACGTCAGCCAACAAGGTTCCTGTTTACCCAACAATGTTTCTGTGACCGCTCCTCTGGTTTTGTATCACAGAGGTCACTCCAGAAAAGGTATTTAGAGTTAAGAAAAGAAAAAAAAAAAAGTGTTGGAGGTTGAAAGACAGCAATTTGTTTTTGACAAATTTGCGTTGGTGAAAACAGAAGAGCTGTCAGTCACCCGAGCCTGTAATGTGCAGGAAGGGGAGAGGGAGAGCTTCTTTGTGCAGGCTTGGTGGAGGACTGTGCAGCTGTCTGCCCCCAGCTGCTCTTCAGGGCTTTCTATGACTCCTGCAGAAAGGCCATGATTCACAGGCTGGGTGACAGCTCTGACAGCCCTGCAGATTAACAGCTGTCAGGAGACTGGGAGAAATTCACTGCCAGTGCCTGCAGGCTGACAAACCTCCTGTGTAGAGCAGCAACGGGGGACCAATCATCTGGCCAGTGGAGGAGCAACAAATATGACATCACTGATTAATGCTAAGTTTATTTAAAGCCAAACCTCACCTTTCCGACAAATTTCATCTTACTGGCCAGAGCCATAAATTCTCAACTCTGTAAATAGCATTCATTAGCTATCTTGTTTCCTTATGTGTGTACAGCTCTCAAAGAAAAAACTAAAATAAATTTTAATTTACTATACGGGGAAATAATTAGCTTAAAGGGTAACTCCACTTCTGTGGACAATAATTATAGTAAATAAAAAAAAATAGTATAGCATAACCTTTTCAATCTGCAGCTAAAGTTCTTTTTTGTAAAAATCAAAGCAATATGGCAACCTAGAGGAGTTCTGTACACTCAAAAGCAAAAATTTAATATGTATTGGCTTACCAGTTCTGAGATGTGGAGGCTGCATTTGTTTTCTTTTTTTAGACCAGCCAACCAGCTGTTTAAAGCGGAGTTCCACCCTGGGAATACTTTTTTTTAATAAAAATACCCCCGGGACAGTCAGGGCTAGTACATTCCACAATGGCTAGCCTCTGATCTGTCCCGGGTTGCACTTACCTTTTAGGAGAAATACTTACCTTGAAAAAGTATTGTCCAGTGCTGCCATCTCAGGTGTGGGCAGCTTGAAGCCAGCGCGATCCTCTTCTGTGTTCTCTTCCAACTTCTTCGGTCCCACGATGCACTGCACCGGCCCCGCCGTCACTTCCGGTGCGCGCGCGTCATCCCTCCACAGCTTCTGGGCATGCCCAGAAGCTGTTTAGAAGGGAATGACGCGCGTGCGCCGGAACTGACGTCGGGGCCGTTGCAGGCGCATTGATTCCTGGGAGCGATGACGTTCAGCTCCCAGGAATTATTGCAAAAGCCAGGAAGTGACGAATCGCCGTGGCCGCCGAGGGGAGGAAGAAGGAAGTAAGGTAAGTATATTTTCTCTACGAGGTAAGCTAGTACTCCGCTGTCAGAATACACTGATCAGAGCTGCAGCGCTGATCAAATAAAAAATGTCCAACATTCCCATTCGAGAGAAGCTGATTTATAGGCGCGTATGGCCGGCCTTAGATTGCCTTCTCCCTATCAATTACTGTCATAAATGGACTGAACTTTCTGACTTTCAATCCATCTATGGCCAAAGTGATTCTAAATGTAATTCTTTTTTCTTTAATATAACAAATGTCATACTTGCTCTGTGCAATGGTTTTGCTCAAAGCAGCCCCAATCCTCTTCTTCTCTGGTCCCATGACGGTACTCCTGGCTCCTCCTTCCTTCTGAGTGCTTCCAAAGCAAGCAGCTTGCTATGGGGACACTCTTGCAAGCTCGCTGTCTGCATTTATTGACGTAGACAGCGGGACACGGCCCTGCCCCTCACTCCCTCGTCACTGGTTTTGATTTGACAACAGCAATGGCTCCTGCTGCTGTCTCTGAGCCAATGAGGAGGAAGAGAGAAAAGAGAACTTCTGCTCTCGTGCACATCACTGGATCGAGATCAGGCTCTCCACCTGCCCCACTGCATTTATTGACGTAGACAGCGGGACAAGGCCCTGCCCCTCACTCCCTCGTCACTGGTTTTGATTTGACAACAGCAATGGCTCCTGCTGCTGTCTCTGAGCCAATGAGGAGGAAGAGAGCAAAGAGAACTTCTTCTCTCGTGCACATCACTGGATCGAGATCAGGCTCTCCAACTGCCCCCCCCCCCTGCATCCTTTCTTGACTGGTCACCTCCAAACGAACATGGTAGAACTTTAACATAGCTATGAGCCTGGATTTGCAGTGTGGCAGTTTTAACCTATGATGTCGAGTTTGACAGGCAGCACTGCCTGTTTACTTCACCCTCTGAAGTCAATGGGACTCTAACATGACCTTGAGCCAATGCAAGAGCTTTCTATGTCTGGAAAAATAAAAGTATTGCCTCCTGAACCTCTGCTATCTGCCTCCACTGCTGCGTGTGTGGAAGAGGCTTTAAGTATCAGTAAAGTGGATTGGGTTAGGAATGCCCACTACACTTCAAAATCCTGTACAGGATGGTTTTCCCAGGACTAGCAAATCAGGGGGATTTCAGCAGATGGGTGACCTGGTCCATAAAAAGCCAGGTAGATCACCCTGGGCAGGCAGGCATGGTGTCCTATATATATTTTACGTCTTAGTATTTTTCTCTAAGCATACCTTTAATTGCTCTAATTTTAATAAATGTCTTGATAGATACATTATGTGCACATGATGATGTCCTAGTAACTATGGGATTGTTTTGGAAACCCTGTGGTGTAACAATCTCTGTAATAGTCTCCTTAGCGGATACAAAGCCAGGTGGACAGCTGCTGAATAAACGGTGACCCCTGTCTCCTTTACCACCGTCCTTCTCTCTTCTTAGAACCTTGTGACAGGAGTTCATGAAGTCAACACGCTAAACATAACTCTGACATTTCACAGTCAATTCACAGGGAATATGTCTATGAGAATAGCTGCATTGTTTGGTCGTTTGTGAATGTTCTTGTAGACAGAACAGCTCCAGCATCCCAGAACTTTTCCATCTGCTCATTGTTGGCTCAGAAGGTATACACCAAGATAAAGGGAAGGAGCCTTGCCAAATGCAGATATTGCAATTTGATGAGAATTCCACAGACGGGAACATTTGCAAGGTTTTAGAAACAAAAAAGAGTGCTAATTTTCAAGGTATTCATCAAAATAAGGTTTTGTTGGATGTGGTTATTTTGGAGAAATTGTATCTGTATCAGCATTTGTTTAGAGCAGGGTTTCTCGACTAGGGTTCCATGGAACCCTAGGGTTCCTCCAGAGGTTGCTAGGGGTTCCATGAGCAATTAACTTTGTCTGCCTCTCAGAAAAAATCCCACTGGTACCATTGATCTATTTAGCTACCTGTAAGGGGGTAATTCTTCCCAATGATCACAAGTGTAAGCCATGTTCTTTTCACTGACCATCACACTATTTTATCATGAGTTGTAGATACAGTCATAGCTGGGGTTCTCCTGAGACTGGAAAGATAATTCAAGGGTTCATCTGTGCTAAAAAGGTTGAGAAAGGCTGATTTAGAGGACAGACCAATTCTAAAAGAAAATATGCTACTGTGTCAAACAATCGAAAAGAGCGACCAGTCTCCTAGTATTAGTCTAATAAAGTAATCACAAACTGTTACTATTTTTCATATACCGACAATGTTTCTGATAATGCCAATATAGTGTAGTAGTTGGATCAATAAAAATTATTCAGAATGTATGTATGTATCCATTCAGTCATATCTGACTCTCTGGGCTTCATGCCTGATATGATTGAAAGCCCTTTCCATAGAAATGTATTGATAAATTGTATTTCAAGGTGGGTCACCAGTTCTATCCTTAACCCTCCCCAATTACCAATTATTGGGACTCGCATGCAGAATTGGATAACACGTGCATAGCCAAATTGTACATACATACTGGTGCCAATTTAGATCAGAGCCAAAGATCCCACCAGGTGGAAACCCATCAAAGCAGGGGGAGTACTGGCAAACCCCATGTAGATAGTGTCTTGGTCAAAATTCGAACCAAGGACCCCAATGCTGTCCAGCATAAGTGCTAACCACAAAGCCACTCTACCACCCTTAAGCCAGTCATGACAGATCAGTACAACCAGCTTGTCAGGTTTTTTTTGTGCGGTCACTGCCGGCGGCTATAGCTGCCTGCAATGATCATTGTATTCTAATGGCTGGGAAACCTCCCGCTGTCAGAATACAATAATTCCATGGCAGGGATTCCCCCATAAATACAGTCAAAATCAAGCAATTTTCTTTCTTTTTGTATCCACGGGAGAGCAACAGCCTGTTATAACATATACAGTTTGTATTTATTTGTTTGTATTATTTTACCACTGTCCAATCTCAGTCGGATGCTGATGGATGGATCCAGGATCAGAGCTGAAAGAGCTTTTTAGTGAGGAATCGCATGACTCTCTACAACTCACTTATTATGCAGCCATCTCATTCTTTGCTGGTTGACTATTGTACTGTGCGGTCTAGTTAGTTCTTCATACAGGATTGCATGCTGACAGCCACAATGAATTATCTTGAAAATTGTTCAAAAATCCAGCAGAATAGAGGGGAGCATCAGGGGCAGTATGGGAAATATTAATAGTTTCTGCAGCTCAGGTAAAATGTAGCCATCAGATTATCTGTAGTTTAATTGGTGGGCTGGAACTACACTCAACACAGCCATTAATGTCTTAACCGCTGGCAACAAAAGTGAGTACACCCCTAAGTGAAAATGTCCAAATTGGCACAATTAGCCATTTTCCCTCCCTGGTGTCATGTGACTCGTTAGTGTTACAAGGTCTCAGGTGTGAATGGGGAGCATTACAAACAAAAAGGAGCTGGGGGAGCACACCCTGAACATGCATTTTTAAAGCTGGTGCAGCTATAGACCAAGAGACATGCATATTTACAAAAAAGCGCACACATGCAAAAGAAATGACTATCAAATATAAAGGCAATCAATGAATGAATAAAAATGGGGATTTAGTCCCACCATATGGCCATATCGTGCTCAAGCCCACCACTACTACGTCAAAGTACCCCATTATCAGTGGGTCCTACACTATCCATATAAAAAAGGATGAATCCAACTTCTCAAACCCTTGGAGATACTTACTCCTAACTGGGAGAGATGTGCGACTGCACTATGAGGGACTCATCCTATATCTGCTAGTCAATGGACACTGATAGAGTACAGGTGTGGGAGGGTGGGGTGCTCAACCTCAGAGTCTGGTAAGAATGGGGAGCAGGTGTGTTAAATTTGGTGTTATCGCTCCCACTCTCTCATACTGGTTACTGGAAGTTCAACATGGCACCTCATGGCAAAGAACTCTCTGAAGAGCTGAAAAAAATTATTGTTGCTCTACATAAAGATGGCCTAGGCTATAAGAAGATTCCCCAGACCCTGAAACTGAGCTGCAGCACGGTGGCCAAGACCATACAGCGGTTTAACAGGGCAGGTGCCACTCAGAACATGATTGACAAAGAGGTTGATGAGTGCATGTGCTCAGCGTCATATCCAGAGGTTGTCTTTGGGAAATAGACATATGAGCACTGCCAGCATTGCTGCAGAGATTGAAGGGGTGGGGGGTCAGCCAGTCAGTGCTCAGACCATACGCCGCACACTGTATCAAATTGGTCTGCATGGCTCTCACCCCAGATAAACTTATTTGGTTCAGATGGTGTCAAACGTGTGGCGGCATCCAGGTGAGGAGTACAAAGACAAGTGTGTCTTGCCTACATTCAAGCTTGGTGGTGGAAGTGTCATGGTCTGGGACTGCATGAGTGCTGCTGGCACTGGGGTGCCACAGTTCATTGAGGGAACCATGAATGCCAACTTGTACTGTGACATACTGACGCAGAGCATGATCCCCTCCCTTCGGAGACTGGGCCCCAAGGCAGTATTCCAACATAACGACCCCAAACACACGTCCAAGATGACCACTGCCTTGCTAAAGAAGCTCAGGGTAAAGGTGATGGACTGGCCAAGTATGTCTCCAGACCTAAACCCTATTGAGCATCTGTGGAGCATCCTCAAATGAAAGGGGGAGGAGCGCAAGGTCTCTAACATCCACCAGCTTCGAGATGTTGTCATGGAGGAGTGGAAGAGGACTCCAGTGGCAACCTGTGAAGCTCTGGTGAACTCCATGCCCAAGAGGGTTAAGGCAGTGCTGGAAAATAATGGTGGCCACCCAAAATATTGACACTTTGGGCCCAATTTGGACATTTAGGGGTGTACTCCCTTTTTTTGCGGTTTGGACATGAATGGCTGTGTGTTGAGTTATTTTGAAGGGACAGCAAATTTATACAAGCTGTACACTCACTACTTTACATTGTAGCAAAATGTCATTTCTTCAGTGTTGTCACATGAAAAGATATAATAAAATATTTACAAAAATGTGAGGGGTGTACTCACTTTTGTGAGATACTGTATATAGTATGGTTGGGGGGAAAAGGGGTTCCGCCTTATCATTAATGCCTGTTTAGGATATAATTGCAGCCTGGTTAGAAAAAAAAATATTACGAGAAAAAAAAAAAAAATAGTCACAGAACATGAGAACCTTTTTTTCTAGTAGGAAGTAGAATGACCCCTTATGCGTTTGATGTAGTTTATATATAAACATCTAGACTGAAAATGACTTGGCAGAGGTTGTGGGAACTGTACAGTCCTTAACGTCTTATTTGTTTTTTGCCTGCTCAGGTGGGGTTGCGGCTGCAGTCACGACACCGCTGGATGTAGCGAAGACCCGCATCATGCTGGCGAAGGTAGAGATGACATAAGTCACCGGCACACACCTGTGTGACTCCTTTACTGGGGAAAAATAATGGCACCTGAACCAAAACACATGGGATGAGTGTAAAAATCCTCATGCTATTTATGAAACAAAGGCATGGAGGCAAAAAGAAGCAAGGATTCGAAATCAGCCGGGCCTACCGCAGCAAAATCAAACCTTATAGCTCATACTGCCTTTGCACATGGTGGGCCAATGCTTAAAATCTTTTGGACATTTAGCATGACAGTATAACTATACAGGTAATGGTAGATATGATAAATCTGGTGCTGTGTTGTACACTTGTAAAAATACACCTAGTGTCAAATTCATTTTAACCTTAATTTTCAGTGCAATTCAACTAATTGCTCAAAAAAATACATTGTGTTTCAAATCTATAAATGCTGTGTGCCCATTAAACATAAATTGTGTGCAATGTTCAAATATTAGATCAAGATGCAACTATTATCAACAATGTCTCTTCTCAAATTGCCTTTCTCCAGTTGATTATAATAGTCACATGTCAAACATGCCATTGTAGTTCATCACAGTGTTCCAAACATAATGTACATTCACAGATCATCGCAGTGTTCCACCCGTAAAATAAAGTGTATCCAGCATATATAAAGTAGGGATCGACCGATTATATATCAGGGGCCGATATGCACTTTCCCTGATATATCGGAATTGGCCCCTGAGGTTACCGATATTTTGGGAAAGTGCTTGTACCGGAGTGATGCCTGCAGCAAGAGTCATCACCCCGATACCGGCGTCCATAGCCAACGGTCGGCTGTCTTGTAATGACAACCGATGTGGCTGAGAAGCCGCTTGGCTGTCATTATAAGGAGCGGGAGGCCCGCCCGGGTCTCCTGGTGGGGGCATCCTACCTGCACGGCCGCTGAAGACCCGATCAAAGCCGCATTCGGCTCTGATCGGGTCTCCATGTAAAAAACACGGAAGTGATGTCATGACATCACTTCCGGGTACTCTGCGCCAAATTCAAAAAAATGACAGCTTTCAAAACAGCCAAACTTGGCGTTTTGAATGCTTTTAACTGTTTCAACTCTTTTAGACCCCCAGATCCCTCCACAAGAGTACCTGTGAAAAAAGAATTTCTCTATCGCTCATTGACAGACGTAGTCTTCTTGATTCTCAAGAGCTGGGTTATGTTGTCTCCGCAGGAGTAGGACTAGGCAGAATGACAAAACGTTCTGGCTCCACCCTAGGGGCAGTCCCTGAGGGCATATCCTCCCTCTCTCTGCTACAGGGAATCAGTTTTTTTCTGTCTAGTCAGGAGTAAGGACCTAAGTTCCTTGCTGGGATCTTTTGGTCCTGGCAAGACTTTTTTTTTTCTTTAAGAAAAAGACATTTTTTAGGTAGTTTTCTCCAGTGTTTTTTTCCTGTGAGATCTTCAAGCAAAAATGCCGGACTGGGCGACACTTGTGGTCACCCCAGCCGGCCTACGAGCGCGTGCAGACCATGGCATTGCGCTTGGTCGGCCGCGACATATTCAAGTAAGTATGCGGGGCCGGGCGACGGGCTGGATGTTGAAATCCAGTGGTCACCCCGGTTTCTGCCTAAAAGCGCGTGCAGACCAGTGCGCTGAGTCGACCGCGACGGAGTCCCAGTAAAGGGACTGACTTTGCGAGTTAAAAGTCTCGCTTGGACGCCAGGTACCAGAGAGTCGAGGCGTCCACAAACCCCCACCCCGGTGGAGAGGGTATTGTGAAGAGAGGGTGCCTGTCGGTTCGGTATGGTGAGTAAACGTTCCCTTTTTTTCCTCATTATGAGGCAGTATATATTATGGGCCCCTCCATATATGGTCAGTATATATCTGATACTTACAAGTCCCCCTTGTAATACAGCAGGTGTTTGTGGGAAGTGGACTTGGTTCAAGAGCTAACACTCTACCCAGCAGACTGTAACATTACAGCAAGACATAGGAGGCATAATCCTACCTTATGTGCAGTGTATTTCTGTAGATCCATATATCACCTCTTAGCAGAGTGCAGGTGGATGTGCTGGGAAGACGATATCGGCGGTCCGCCGCCATTTTGCCGTAGACCGAATGCCTGTATGTCCTCAGGTCACGCCGGCCGCCATGTTTTTGGAGTCTTATGTCTCTTCTATGGGGGCGGCCATGTTTTGTGAGCCCAGCTACCTCGTGGAGGGCTGGAAACGCCGGAAGGCGTACACAGGGGGCGGAGCCACGCCTTCTGCCCGGGAAAAAGCAAACAGCTCCTTCCAGTCTGTGTAAGACAGACGCTGACTGCAGTTTGTTGGAAACTGCACTGCATCGGTTGGTGAGCCTTGGGGGTCCCTCTCTCTCTCTCTGGGATCGAGAAGCAGGTACTCTGAGGGGCGCTATTGCGCTAGGGGGAGACACACAAAAAAAAAAAAAAAAAAGGAAAGTTTTTTTGTTTTTGCTGGCAAAGGTGTCCTGTATTAACATGGACCCTGCCACTCATGTATCTCCTCCGGATCCCCTCGAGGGGTCTGCGGGATCCTCCAGCACCCCATTGACAATTGAATCTTTGTCAGCTATTATGGAAACTTTTGTGTCCCGGGTGGAAGTGGCTTGTCAGGGACAGGGCGCAAGAAAGCGACCCCCGCCTAACCCCTTATTATCTGAAACTTCGGATTCAGACTCTGAGCCTATTTCTGCAGTTGCAGGTACTTCATCTGGTATTGGTGTCTCGGGTCCTGTCTCTTCAGACAGTGAGGAGGATGTTTCGGCATCCGCCATAGCCCGAGAGGAAGCGTTGGTAAACGCACTCATTGTATCTGTTCAAGAGACCTTAAGGTTACAGGGTATTCCATCAGAAATAGCTGAAACTGAGATCCCCTTTGGGACTAAAAAACGCATCAAAGTGGCGAAGGTTTTTCCATTGCCCAAATGTTTTGGCAATCCAATCGAAGAAGAATGGCGTCTGCCAAAACGCACCTTTAATATTTCTAAACGCATTGACAGGCGTTATCCGTTTGAGGAAACCCTGATTAAGAAATGGACAGAACCACCTGTGGTGGATTCACCTATTGCTAGATTGAATAAAGCCACGGTTATTCCTTTAGAAGACGCTCCGTCTTTTAAAGATCCAGTGGATCGCAAGATAGAAGCTATGTCTCGCACCATGTTTTCCTTGATTGGATCAGCTTTCAGACCAATAATTGCTATTGGTCTGGTTTCGCAGGCTGTAACTGAATGGACCAAGTGGTTACGCCGGGACTTAGAAGAAGTCCCTCAGGCGGTATCAGATTTGTTGGAACAAATTATACAGGGGTTACAGTTTGTATGTGATGCGGCGTTAGACGCCACTCCATTAATGGCGCGAGCATCAGTCTCAGCAGTGGTTCTCAGGCGTACACTGTGGCTAAAAGGTTGGTTAGCCGACCAAGGTTCCAAAAAAGCATTGGCTAATATCCCCTTTTCAGGAGAGCGTCTATTTGGAGCCAACTTAGATGAGATCATTAAGGATCTCACCGGTGGAAAAAGCACCTTTTTTCCGCAAAATTTTAAAGGTAGAGGAACTCGTCAAAGACGAGGGCCTTCTTTTTCTGCTCACAAGAGGTTTTTTCGTCCAGCGGGTGAAAAAACTAAGTCCACCAAAGCTCCTACAGGAGGCGTCAGGGGTCGTTGGTCGGGCAAGCAAAAGCCCGCCCCCTCCAGACCTGAAGATAAACCATCCAAAGCCTGAAGGTGCGCCCCCACCCGTAACTGGGGTGGGGGGACGTCTTCGCCGGTTCCCGGATCCATGGCTTTCCAGAATCCCGGACAAATGGGTTTGCGAAGTCATAAGGTCAGGGTACAAGATCGAGTTTCGATCTCTCCCACCGGCGTGATTCTTCCCTTCCAATATCCGTCTATCCGCAGATCGTTTAGAAGATCTGCGGAGAGCAGTCACAGATTTACTACAACAAGGAGTGGTAGTCCACGTTCCTTGGACAGAACGGTTTCAAGGGTTTTATTCAAACCTGTTTACAATACCCAGGAAAGAGGGCAAAGTGCGTCCAATTCTGGACTTAAGAGCACTCAATTCTTTCGTCAACATAAGAAGATTCAGAATGGAGTCCATTCGCACGGTAGCAGCCTTCCTGCATCCAAGGGATGTCCTAGCGTCCATAGACATCAAGGACGCCTATCTTCACATTCCCATTTTCGCAGGACATCAGCGTTTTCTACGCTTTTCCGTAGAGGAGAACCACTATCAGTTTGTGGCGTTACCTTTCGGTCTCGCCACGGCTCCGCGGGTCTTCACAAAGGTGTTGGCCCCAATGTTGGCACTTCTGCGCCAAAGAGGTATATCGATTCTAGGTTACCTAGACGATCTTCTGCTTCATGCAGAGTCTCCTCAGACCTTGCTACAAAACATAGAAATTACTATGATTTCTTTACAGGAATTCGGGTGGCTGGTGAACCAGCAAAAGTCTTTTCTGGTTCCCACCCAGAGGCTCGAATATCTGGGTCTAATTCTAGACACAGTCAGGACAAGAGTTTTCCTTCCGGTAGGGAAACTCCGAAAGATTCAATCAGCAGTCCAGTTGTTACTGTCCAACAGCTGGTCTTCCCTTCGGACGTGCATGAGGGTTCTGGGGTTGATGGTGGCTTCATTCGAAGCAGTCCCATTTGCCCAGTCCCATACCCGAATTCTTCAGCAAGAGATTCTTCTCAGATGGAATCGGGATCCGGAATCCCTGGACAATCAGATACGATTGAGCAAACAGACCAGAGAGTCTCTGGTTTGGTGGCTTCGGTCTCCAATGCTCAGCCAGGGAAAGTCATTTCTGCCAATATATTGGACGATAGTTACCACGGATGCCAGTCTATCCGGTTGGGGAGGAATTCTTGGTCAGTTATCTGTCCAGGGACTTTGGTCCCCGGAAGAATCCAGGTTACCGATAAATGTATTGGAACTGAGAGCGATCAGACTTTGTCTGATTCACTGGACCGAGCAGCTCCAGGGCAGCCCGGTTCGGATCCAGTCGGACAATGCCACGGCCGTGGCTTATGTCAATCATCAGGGGGGCACCAAGAGTGTCCGAGCGGCCAAAGAAGTGGCTTGCATTCTTCGCTGGGCGGAACGATTTGTTCCAGCAATCTCTGCGGTGTTCATTCCGGGGGTGGAGAATTGGCAGGCAGATTATCTCAGCCGTCAGACCCTGGATCAGGGGGAATGGTCCCTCCATCCAGACGTTTTCCACCAGTTGTGCCTACGGTGGGGCACCCCGGATGTGGATCTGTTGGCATCACGATTCAACAGGAAAGTTCAGAGATTCGTGGCTCGCTCCCGCGATCCTCTAGCAGAAACCGCAGACGCACTGATCGCCCCGTGGGGGCAATACCAGCTAATATATGCCTTCCCTCCTCTCGCGTTACTGCCAAGACTTCTTCGCAGGGTAGAGGAGGAAGGAATCCCAGTAATCCTGGTAGCTCCGGACTGGCCTCGTCGAGCTTGGTACGCCGACATGGTCAGACTGGTGGCGGGCGTCCCATGGAGACTTCCTCTCAGGGAGGATCTACTGTCTCAGGGACCGATCTTCCATCCTGCTTTACGATCGCTGGCTTTAACGGCCTGGCTATTGAGACCCAGGTGCTGAAGGACAAAGGTTTGTCAGCTTCAGTTATTCCTACTCTAGTTGAAGCAAGGAAAGCGACTTCCAGAAAGATTTATCATCGCACATGGAAGTCCTACATTGCATGGTGTGAACCTTTGGGGTTCCGTCCTCGGTCTTATTCGATTAGTCGAATATTGGCTTTTCTGCAACAAGGGGTTGAGCAGAAACTGGCCTTGAGTACTATCAAGGGTCAGGTCTCAGCATTAGCTATCTTCTTTCAGAAGCCTTTGGCTACTCATTCCTTGGTGCGGAATTTCATCCAGGGGGTGCGACATCTGGCTCCGCCAGTGCACGCGCTGTTACCCCCCTGGGATCTTAATTTAGTGTTGTCGGTTCTTCAGAAACCTCCCTTTGAAGATATTAGGGAGATTCCTCTACCCACGTTGTCCCAGAAGGTGGCCTTCTTGGTGGCTATTACTTCTGCACGCAGGGTGTCAGAACTGGCCGCATTATCTTGTCGTTCACCATATCTGGTGGTTCATAGAGATAAGGTGGTTCTTCGTCCGAATCCATCCTTCCTACCAAAAGTGGTTTCAGAATTTCATCTGAATGAAGAGATTGTATTACCTTCCCTGTGTCCTAAGCCCAGTCATCCTCGGGAGTTTGCGTTACACTCCTTGGATGTGGTCCGGGCGATCAGGGTATACTTGAAAACGACAGACTCGTTTCGCAAGACGGATTCACTTTTTGTGATCCCAGATGGACCCAAAAAGGGGTTGCCTGCATCTGCCGCGACCATTTCCAGATGGATCAGACAGACGGTAGTGCAGGCTTATTCTATTAAGGGTCGGGAGCCCCCGTTCCCTGTTAAGGCGCACTCCACTCGGGCACTTAGTGCGTCATGGGCCTTTCGCCATCAGGCGTCAGTGGTCCAGGTGTGCAAGGCGGCTACCTGGTCGTCGGTGCATACCTTCTCTAAACATTATAAAGTTGATGTAATGGCATCATCTGATGCCTCATTTGGCCGCAAGGTTTTGCAGGCCGCAATTTGAGGAGACCAGTGGTCTACCTCGAGGGTTTTTTTCCGTTGGAAAATTTTTTTCTTTAGCCTCATTCTTTGTTTATAATGAGCCTTTAAAACTTCTAGTTTGGCACCGGTTGGGCCTTCTAGATTGGATTTGATTTTGTCAATCCCACCCCTCATTTGTGGCACTGCTTCTGGATGTCCCAGCTCTTGAGAATCAAGAAGACTACGTCTGTCAATGAGCGATAGAGAAAAATGGATTTTTGTAAGAACTTACCGTAAAATCCTTTTCTCTTAAGCTCATTGACAGACGTAGTACCCGCCCCTCTATCATTGAGTTGGGTTGGGTTAAATTCTCTGTACTGCTTTAAACAGAACTGATTCCCTGTAGCAGAGAGAGGGAGGATATGCCCTCAGGGACTGCCCCTAGGGTGGAGCCAGAACGTTTTGTCATTCTGCCTAGTCCTACTCCTGCGGAGACAACATAACCCAGCTCTTCAGAATCAAGAAGACTATGTCTGTCAATGAGCTTAAGAGAAAAGGATTTTACGGTAAGTTCTTACAAAAATCCATTTTTTTTTTTTAAATGTCCGAAAATATCGGCCGATATCCGATGACCAAAGTATCCGCATCATCATTAAAAAAAATTATATCGGTCGATCACTAATATAAAGTGCTTTCTATACACAATAGAAGAGATATTGTTGCTAATAATTGCATCTTGATCTATTATTTGAACATTGCACAAAATTAATGTTTTTAGGGGCACACAGCACTTATAGATTCGAAGCACAATGTATTTATTGAGCAATTTATTTATTCCTTTGTTCATATATTGGTTTGCACATTTATGAATTGCACTGCAATTTGAGGTTAAAGTTAATTTGACACGAGGTGTATTTTTACAAGTTTATAGCACAGCACCAGGTTTATCAAATCTGTTGTATACTACTACCTAAGTGACTATAGAGGGGTGCTCAGCAGCTGTACCATTGAATAGATAGCATCATCCAGGAGTGCAAGTTAATTGAGTATGTACAAGTTATGGTACCCATAACCTGTACTCATACAGATTATGGTGAGAAGGGACTAAAGGCATCAAAAACCCCCTAAATGAATCATTGAATAGCACATCAAAGCCTTTCTAGGTCTCATTCCATTACATACCCCAAAAATAAGTGGATTATTTCACAATATAGGACAGTGGATGGAGCCGTGGAAATAATTCCTTTGGTTATATGGTCTTTGGTTCTCTTAGCTCTCCAAGCCCTAGTCAGTAAAAGCCATGGTTTCCATACACTGCAATGATCATGGCCAAAAAGCCTGAAACGGCTGTATGCAGATTAGAATAACTAGTTCTATAATAGAAGGCTGTATTTGCACTATACACCAGTAGTTTTGGATGTACATCCACCTTATGGGGTGTAATGGATTGATTTACATGACCCCTGCCCACTGTCCTTAAATAAGCACTAACCCTCGTGATTTGGGGATATGTGATAGAACGAGACATCTTATTACCTGGCTTTGCTGTATAATATAATTCCTGCACATGTGACAGTGCCTAGGCACCCTCCATCCTACTAGCCCTACAGGAGCCTATCAGAAAGTTGAGATATTTCTGAATACTGGACTACACTGATGATGTCATCAGAGGGCAAGGTCTAGGAACAGGAAGCCCAAAACTGCAATATATAAAAAGGTGTACCTAGGCAAAAGATTAGCTGCAGCATACCTGCTGTAAGTACTATATCATTTACCTTGTTAGGATGCATAATGGAATGCTGGATTGGAAGGAGGAAAGATGCTGGATGAGCGTTCCAACCTTAGAAATTCAAATCCTGTAATTTAAGGGTTTCTGTACCCAGAACTTTTTTTTGATTGGTAGTTATCCATCGGTACATTTTCCCCATGTATGCGCCCAAGGTCATCACAGCATTATTCAATTGTTCACAGGGACCCTTGGGGTGGGGGGGGGGTGCAATAGTGGAATTCTGTCTGCTTGTCTTAGAAGACTACTTTAGAAAAGCTATAACTGGAAATGTATGATGAGTCTTTTGCTTTGTTTGCAGGCCGGATCAACTACTGCAGGAGGAAAGGTGTTACTTGCCCTCAGGGATATATGGAAAACACAAGGCTTTACAGGGTATGAAACTGTTATTATCCCTAGTTTGGGGCATTATTTGAATATTTGATATCTTTTTGAAGCTGACAGAGGATATCATTTTTTTTCTACAATTACCAAAACCTAAATTTAGTGTTTGGCTTGAGTTGTGCTTAAAAACTGAAATAAATTCTCTCAATCAACATTAACTATTTTTAATCCATATGCTGCTAGGATTAGTAAATAGGAAGATATATTTACCTGTTTTTTTTTTTTTTCTTTCAGTTGCTTCCTGGTTTCTGGCCTAGGTCAGAATAATGGCATAAATCCCAGTCTTCATGGGCATTTTTATTTTTCATTTGGATGAGAGGAGGTGGGGCTTTCTCAGCTAAGCCACACCTTCCCCGCCTGTTTTCTTGAGCTAAGGGCAGATGGATTCCAGGGAGCAAATGCTACATGAATCATTTGCTCTTACTCAGGATGCATGCAGCTAGAAATGGTGCGCGTGTGTGTGTGTGTGGGGGGGGGGGGGGGGATTTCTCAAGAAAAATAAAGCATGGAGACAGAGACAATGAATGGGATGGTGAGTTTGCTTTGAAAATGAATTAAATAGCATTTTCATTTTGTGGAGCTCAGATATAGTTTAGTTCCACATTAAAGTGATTCTAAACCTTTACATTTTTATTCTTTAAATAACAAACATGTTATACCTTCCTGCCCCGATCCTTTTCTTCTGGGGTCCCCCACCAGTGCTCCTGGCTCCTCCTACCTTCCGAGTACCCCCTAGGAAAGGGGGTACTCATGCAGGCTTGCTCCCGAGCTCTGGTGCTTGCATTCATAGACACAGACAGTTGGCTATGACCCTCTCCCCCCCCCCCCCCACTTCCTCGTAGAATTGAATAGACAGCAGCAGGAGCCAATGGCTTCCATTGCTATCAATCTGCCCTGTAGAGCTTCTGCTCTAGTGCACAGCGCTGGATCGAGTTCAGGTAAGTATAAGGGCGAGCTGAGGAGGGGATTCTGGGCAGATTTTTTTTTACCATAATACAAAGAACACATTAAGGTAAAAAACTTTATGGCTTTAGAACCACTTTAAATTTTATGTGGCTTTTTTTAACCACTTGCCGACTGCCTAACGCCGATCTACGTCGGCAGTCAGCCCCTCACAGGCAAAGGGACGTAGGGCTACGTCACTAGCTTGTGAGGGTCTAGGGAGCGAGCGCGCGCTCCCGCGTGGTCACGGACCCCCCGCGCGTGTGACCGGCGGACCCGATGTCCGCCGGTCACTCGGCGATCGGCGGGGGAGAGGGAGAATGTCAGGCAGCTTGTGTAAACAAGCCACCTGTCATTCTCCTTGCTGTTAAGACACTGATCACTCGGATCTAGTATGTAGATCCGTTGATCAGTGTCCTTACAGCTGAAGCCACAGCCAATCACAGTAGAAAGCACGCCCCTAGGGATACACACAGCCCCTCCCTCCCAAATAAAGTTAACCCCTTCACTACCAGTGTATTTTTACAGTAACAGTGCATATGTATAGCACTGATTACTGTAGAAATGTCACTGGTAACCCCAAAAGTGTCAAAAGTGTCAGTCAAGGGTCCGATCTGTCCGCCCCAATGTCGCAGTACCGCAAAAAAAATCGCAGATCGCCGCCATAACACGTTAAAAAAAAAAACAACAAAAATGACAAAAATCTTTCCCTTTGTTAGTAAACGCAATAACTTTTGCGCAAACCAATCAAAATACGCTTTTTGCGATTTTTTTTTTTACCAAACATAGGTAGCATAAAACAAATTGGCCGAAAAAGTTAAAAAATTTTGATTTTTACATTTTTTTTTTGGGGAATTTCATATAAAAAAATGTGAAAAATATTGCTATTTTTGCAAAATTGACGCTCTTTTTTTGTTTATAGCGCGTGATCAAAAAATCGCACAGGTGATCAAATACCACCAAAAGAAAGCTCTGTTTGTGGGAAAAAAAGGACGCCAAATTAGTTTAGGTACAGCGTCGCACGACCGCGCAATTGTCCGTTAAAGTCACGCAGTGCCGAATCGCAAAATACCCCCTGGTCGGAATGGGGGTAAAATCTTCCGGGGCTTAAGTGGTTAATGCATTGTTTTTTCACTTTGGGTGAAGTTTATTTTAAAGTATACCTACCGGTAAAAGCAATTTTTTTTTTTTAGTTCTAGATAGAGTGGGGATAGACTAGAATGGCTGTAAGTTTTTATTGCGGTCTGTTCCCCCATTAGAGAGATTCAGCCTTTCTATTTGTCATATTACATTGAAAGTGAAAGTAAAAGAAAATCCTGAATTTTGGGTTATCCCCAGAAAAGTAATAGAGGATAAATCTTCCAATGGGGACACTAGTTCTGGTCACCTGGGGGACCCCAAGGAATCCACTTAACCACTTGCCGTCGCTGCACTGCCTTTTTACGTCGGCGGTGTGGCTCTCCCAGACAAAATCACATTAATAGGCGTCATCCGCCTGGGAGGCCACTAGGAGGCGAGTGCGAGCCGCCGGAGGCACGCTCCCGCCCCCGATAGTCAGCGGGGAAGCCAGTGAAGGTGCAAGGCGGCTCTGATGGCCGCCTGAGACCGGCGATCTCCCCCCTGACACAGAAGGACGGACGGCTGATGTAAACACAGCCATCTGTCATTCTGCCTGACATGATCACAGAGACCATGTGATCCTGCTATAAAGGATCGCATGTCTCTGTGATCATTTCAAAAGCCCAACCCCCCCACAGTTAGAATCACTCCCCTAGGCTTACATTTAACCCCTTGATCACCCTCAGGGTTAACCCATCCCTGCCAGTGTCATTATTACACTAACAGTGCATATTTCTAGCACTGATTACTGTAGTAATGTCACTGGTACCCCCAAAAGTGTCAAAAATGTCAGTTAGGGGTCCGATCTGTCCGCCGCAATGTCACAGTCCCGCAAAAAATCACAGATCGCCGCCATTACTAGTAAAAAAAAAAAAAAAAATTACATAAATCTTTCCCGTAGTTAGTAAACGCAATAACTTTTGCGCAAACCAATCAAAATACGCTTATTGCGATTTTTTTTTTTTTTACCAAAAATATGTAGCAGGAAACAAATTGGCCTAAAATGTTAAAAAATTTAGATTTTTAAAAAAAAAAATTGGGGAATGTGATATAGCAGAATGTGAAAAATATTGGGTTTTTTTCAAAATTGTGGCTCTATTTGTTTATAGCGCAAAAAATAAAAATCGCACAGGTGATCAAATACCAACAAAAGAAAGATCTATTTGTGGGAAAAATGGATGTCAATTTCGTTTGGGTACAGCTTCGCAAGACCGTGCAATTGTCCGTTAAAGTAACGCAGTGCCAAATCGCAAAATAGGGCCTGGTCATTAGGCAGCAAAATCTTCCGGTCTAAAAGTGGTTAATTATCAAGGATTTCCTCTCACTTCCTGTTTGGCTATGGGACAGGAAGTGAAGGGAAATTTCCGCAATGGGACACAGATGGCAGGAAAAAAAATCTTATAGGGGTTATAACTTTCTCTTACTCTATCCAAAATAAAAAAAAAAAAAAAGTATTGCCTGTAGTTCTACTTTAAAGTAACTTACGGTAGTAAGAACTGGCACACTAGAAAACTATTTTTTTTTTTACCACATAAACCATCCAAATAATACATTGTATAAAGGTTTTAGTTACATTTACTTTTTAACAAATGTATTTAAAAAATGAGAGTACAATCAGAAAGAAGATTATAGGCTTGAGCCTGGAAGAACTAGTCACCGGGGTGTGAACATGTCAAGTGTTTAACCTCTGACCTTCCCGAAAGGATAATGCATTGGACATTTTTGTAAAGTGAAATTAAGCAATTATGTGATTTCGTCTGTCTAGCCAGCTGCACCCAGCCTCGACCATTACGCTGTTTTGCCTTATATATTCCATATGGCAATACTGAAAAAATATATCTGATTTCACTTAAGTTTCTCTTCTCTTTGATCCACAAAGCTTCTCGCAGCCGAAGGATTTTAACTGTTAAATGATGGGTATCAGTTTTTTCATATTCATAGCTACATTTGAAGCCAAGTCAGATGCAGTTTCCTTTGCTGGTTACGCAACACTTGAAAAAGTTGATTATTTTTAAAGGGTTACTATAGTGTACTTGTATAGAGTTCATTTAATGCTGATGTTTCAGCTGCCTATATTTTGCCTCGGAGTTGGGCTTTCTGTAGCTGTCCTTAAAGCTGAACTACAACCTCACCTTATGTTTTCCCCTGGACTGAAATTGCCTACTTTGATTTTACTGCACACTGCAAGCTTTTCAAAGTGTACATTGAAAGCTGGAACAAGTCAGCTAAAGCCCGCCTCATATCCTGGCTGGAGAATAACCAACAAAATCTAGCACACTCCAGCCCAATCGGAGGATAACCAACATCATCTATCACTCCAGCCCATCGGAGGATAACCAACATCATCTATCACTCCAGCCCATCGGAGGATAACCAACATCATCTATCACTCCAGCCCATCGGAGGATAACCAACATCATCTAGCACTCCAGCCCATCGGAGGATAACCAACATCATCTAGCACTCCAGCCCATCGTAGGATAACCAACGTCATTAGCACTCCAGCCCATCGGAGGATAACCAACATCATCTAGCACTCCAGCCCATCGGAGGATAACCATCATCATCTAGCACTCCAGCCCATCGTAGGATAACCAACATCATTAGCACTCCAGCCCATCGGAGGATAACCAACATCATCTAGCACTCCAGCCCATCGGAGGATAACCAACATCATCTAGCACTCCAGCCCATTGGAGGATAATCAACATCATCTAGCACTCCAGCCCATCGGAGGATAACCAACATCATCTAGCACTCCAGCCCATCGGAGGATAACCAACATCATCTAGCACTCCAGCCCATCGGAGGATAATCAACATCATCTAGCACTCCAGCCCATCGGAGGATAACCAACATCATCTAGCACTCCAGCCCATCGGAGGATAACCAACATCATCTAGCACTCCAGCCCAACCTTACTGTTTCTGGCCCACCCCTTTTATTTATATAAAAACTAGTGTTGCGCTTAAAAAATAAATGACTGTAAATTGTGACAGAATAAATCTCTTATACAAAATCAATAATTGAAAAATCCAAAAAAGTTTTATAAAGTCCACAAAAAGTCCCAGTAATAAAATCTAGTAAATCCGTGTTGTAGTGCTCTTAAGACGAGCTTAACACCAGATCCGTGTCACCAAACAACCACCATCACCCAGGTGTGATAACGTATCTCCTTACCGGATTAACATGACCCTCTTTCTCAAGAGACGTCATGTATCGCATGTAAAAATCACTCAATGTTCCCAACGCTCTCTAATCACCTTGAGTCAACCATTGAACAAGCCAGCCAAGATTTACCATGGGGCTAATCGTGTAAGAAAAGAAGAGAAGGGCCTCTTCATGTTGTTATTAAAGACTAGTAACATATTTATTAATCTTGTAGATACACTCACAATAGTTAAAAACAACACGTGCATGTAAAAATATCACTGCAACAATCTCTTGTTCCACGGACACGGTGACGTCCCCACAAGGCTCCGCTCGATACGTTTTATCAGCAAAAGGACTTCTTCCAGGGACCAGGCCCTTTCGTTCATTGGATTTCAGATCTTTCAATAATAGAGGCTCAGCATCACATGTGGGTGTTACTACAGCTTCCTGTATCTGGAAGCGATGTACAGCACCCTGCTGACTCCTCCCACTAGCCATGACCTGCCTGCATTGCATAGAGATGTCCAGAACCCAGTGATGAAAGGTATATACTGAGAAAGGAAAGGTTATTTAATAATTTAATTAGCGCGTTGATTGGGGGGAAAGGAGAAACCTGAGAAGGCAAAATATAAGCAAATGAAGCTACAGCTTTGAAATATTTTCTGAGCCACAGACCGGACCATGCAACAGATTAGAAAGTCAGACTGAAGTCATTACTCCTGATCTGCATACATATTCAGTATAGTGACCAAGAAAGTGTTGAAGCTCCTGGATTACCATGACATTCAGGCCGATTTTTACAAGGAGAGGTTAGCAATGACAGTCTTCATATTCTCTTAGTTTAGGTATGTTTCCTGTAATCCATTTTATTGAACGAGCTGCACCATCTGCCATCCGCTTCTTATCCTTTCCGCTCAGTGCACAGGCTCGTCAGTGTTCTGTAAAACCCATTGGTAGCCGGTTCCTGTAAATCGCTATCTGGATGGCCCATCTGGGAAGCTTTGCCCAGACAATCCGACATTGTGAAAGCTCGGGAACGTATTTTGAAAATATTTTTCAGTGCTCCTCAGGGAATTTGCTCCCTGCCAGCCTCATGCAAATTACTCGGCTTTGGAGTTGCAATTATGTTAATAGGTTTAAGTGCTGTCTAGTGAATCCTTAAACTGTTTCCAGCTGGTGCTCAATGTGAGCCGCGTTCATTACCCATCCGGAGTTTCAGAGACTTCTGTCAGGGCCACGAGCAGCACAAATGAATCGTTCATGTTTGAATTCCTGCTCTGTGTTCTGATTGGTGGGTTCTCTGCTCCTGTCTGTACAATATACTTTTCATGCAGGGCTATTGCTATCACAAAGTTTGGAGTTTAGTTTTAGGTTCGCAGCAGTTCGCTGCAAGTACAAAAAAATACCTGTTGATCCATCCATCCCTCCCTCCCTTCTCAATTTCCTCCCTCCCTTCTCCATTCCCTCGCTTCTCCATTTATTCCCTCCCTTCTCCATTTCCTCCCTCCCTTCTCCATTCCCTCCCTTCTCCATTTCCTCCCTCCCTTCTCCATTTCCTCCCTCCCTTCTCCATTCCCTCCCTTCTTCCCTCCCTCCTTCCCTTCCTTCCTTCCCTCCCTCCTTCCCTTCCTTCCTTCCCTCCCTTCTTCATTCCCTCCCTTCTTTCTTCCCTCCCTTCTTTCTTCATTCCCTCCCTTCTTTCTCTCCCTTCCCTTCTTCATTCCCTCCCTCCCTCCCTCCCTTCTTCTTTCCCTCCCTCCCTCCCTTCTTCTTTCCCTCCCTCCCTCCCTTCTTCATTCCCTTCCTCAATCCCTCCCTTCACTTCATTCCCTTCCTCCCTCATTTCCTCCATCATTCCCCCCTCCCTCATTCCCTTCCTCCCTCATTTCCTTCTTCATCCCCCCCTTCCCCTCCCCCTCCCTTTCCTCCCCCTCCCTTTCCCCATCCCTTTCCTCCCCCTCCCTTCCCCCATCCCTTTCCTCCCCCTCCCTTCTTTCTTCATTCTCTCCCTTCTTCATTCCCTTCCTCCCTCCCTTCACTTCATTCCCTTCCTCTCTCCCTAATTTCCTCCATCATTCCCCCCTCCCTCATTCCCTTCCTCCCTCATTCCCTTCTTCATTCCCCTCCCCCTCCCTCCCTCCCCCCTTCTCCTCCCTCCCCCCTTCCCCTCCCTTTCCTCCTTCCCCTCCCTTTCCTCCCTTTCCTTTCCTCCCCCCTCCCTTCCCTCCCTCTCCCTTCCCTCCCGCCCCTTCCCTACACAGGGTAATGCAGTTCTGTATTCAATGATACATAATAACTATTTTTTAAAATGCAAGCAGTGCAAGTACCTGAATTTGGAGCATGCTGATAGGAGGAGAAAGCAGGGTGACAGAGAGATGAGCTCATCATTGTGCAACTTTCACTGTCTAGTCACTGGCTGGAGGCAGGGACAAGACAACCTAGGTTTAGCTAGCATAGCTGTACCCTGCATCCTCTGTCTTTAAATCCAAAGATTGAGGACATTTAGTGGTGCAAAAGAAGTACTGGGGGGGGGGGGAGGGGGACAGCTCTGGATTGAAGGTATGTACAGCTTCAAAAGCTGCTTTTTTAATGTTATCTTTTAATGGCCTATTCCATTTTTTTGTCTTTTTTTGTTTAGCTAAGTTCAAGCGTCATGTAGCAGAACAGTATAGTCAGGCATTTCAAATATCTTTAACTGCTTATTGTGGACAGATTAAGACTTTTTGCCTTTCTTCCCTGCCCAGACTATTTGCCGGGGTTGTCCCCAGGATGACGGCCATCAGCCTTGGTGGCTTCATTTTCCTCGGAGCTTACGACAAAGTCCGCAGTTTGCTTCTATGATGAATCGTGGAGGATCTGCAGTAGGAGACGATGTGTGGACTCACCCGGCAATACATAAGGAAAGGAGGAGAGGAGTCAGCTGCTAAGCAATTTGGATGAAGGATTGTCATCACACAGCATCACAGCTGAGACATCCACGTACCAAGCGCAACGACCTCAAAAGAAACACTTCCACTTACAATAACAAAACAATTTTCTTATTCTGACATCTCCTTTTTGTAAGCATGTTGTTTTTTTCTGGGGGATTAGTTAAAGCTCTATTACAGAGGAGATTTCTTGATTCTGTCACTGAATGATGGAGAATTGCTGCTACCGACCTGCAATGGATTATAGGATTTTCAGCATGTGGCAGTGGCTGTATGTAAGTCTCAGAAATCAACAGCCACATTGTGTTGAGATTCTTAGGTTGGTTACACACAATACAATCTGATTGTACAATCTTCTTATTCTACAAAGCTGAATTCCAGCCTTCTCTTCAGTCTTGCACATTTGTAGAGGCCCCTCTCCTGTATTAAAATGGCTTACTCTGATTTCACTGCATGCTGTGAGCTTCTCATACTGTCCAATAGAAGTTGCAGCATGACATATAGAGCTCACCTCCTTTCCTGGAAAGGGGATGTCCAGAATCATCTAGCACTATCCTCGCCACCTTGCGTCACCACGTAACAGCAGTCTGCATGCAGATGTAGTCTGCCTAGGAACGCCCATTCCTGCAGACTGACATTTACCCATCAAGGTATTTCATATTTGCATAACTCCAGCCCACTGCTTGCATAAGGATGAAGGGTTGTTGAGAGGAGTACTAAGGAAAGTAGTGCTGTGATGTTTTCAGGAAGTTATGTACAGCACCCTGCCATTCTCTCCCACCCACCATGATCTGCCTGCATTGCAAAGAGAAGCACAAAGGCCCAGTAATAATATTGATAGGCCTAAAATAGGGTATGTAGTGAAAACCTGGAAACAAGAAGAGCAAAATGATAAAACTTTAAGGTCCGGTTCACACTTATGCGAGTGTGGGAAGGCTGCGAATCCGCAGCCTGTTCCCGCATCGCACACGCACCCCCGGCAGTTCACACTGCCATATGCGATACGCTGGGGGTGTCAATGTAATCTTAACGACACCCCCAGTTTGATCGCATATCGCAGTGCGATCGTGCAGTTCGCACAGGATCGAATCGCACAAGTGTGAACCACTGTGCGATCCGATCCTGATGCGGCTGCCAAAAAGGGTCCCTGTGCGTGTTTGGTGCGGCTGCGGTGCGAATTTAGCCATACAAACTGTATGGCTAAACTCACACCGCACAGCCGATCGCATGTAATGTCGGAGCAGTGCGCTCCGACATTACATGCGAACCCCGCACACGCACAAGTGTGAACCGGGGCTAAGTGGTTGTAAAGGCTGAAGGTTTTTTATCTTCATGCATTCAATGCAGTAAGGTAAACAAATTCTTCAGTATGCAGCTCCCCCCAAGCCTCTCCTAATACTTACTCAAACCCGTTCTCGATCCAGTAGCTCTCTGCCTCCTCATTGGCTCCTACTGCTGTCAATCACAGGTAGTGGGGAGGGATCGGGGGCGGAGCCGAGCCCTATTCTGTGTGTCTCATGGACACACACAGGTGACTCAGGAGCGAGCACGCATGAAGGCCCCCATAGCAAGTGGCTTACCATGTGGGCACTCTGTAGAAGGGGGGAGCCAGGAGCGCCAGAAGGGGACCCCAGAAGAGGAGGATCAGGGCTGTTCTTTGCAAAACCACTTCACAGAGCAGCTAAGTATTACAAGAATTAGTGTTTTTTTTTGTTTTTTATTGCCATCTGTAACCTCACTGGGACGATTTTTTTCTCACTTCTGTCCCTGTGACTTCCATTCAAGATTTGGGAGAGCAGCTATAACCAAGAAATAAAGAACAAATCTGCCCAGTAGTGGCACAGAGAATAATAAAAGCTTGACAGTGGCTCTATCCCTTCACTGCTCTTTCCAAAATGGAGAAAACATTTTCATGCAGCAGGACTTTAAACTGTCCATTCTGTTTATATCCGATCAGGAAGCTACAGGTTTTTTGATAAATCTAACGCCGCTTTCACACGATCGGACCGATCAGATCTGTCTGTCCGTTTTTGAGGCGGACCCGATCGGGCCACCCATTCTCCTCTATGGAGAGGCAGATGTCAGCGGAGATGTGTCTGCTGACACCCGTCTGTCATCCGATACGACCAGATCCGCTGAAAACAGATGGATGGCCATCCGTCTAGCAAGTCGGCTCGGATGAAAACGGACATGCTGCCCATTTTCATCTGATCTCCTCATAGAGGAGAGTGGGACTCTGATTGGTCTGTCTCTGCACAGTGACCGGAGATAGGCCTGTCAGCCGCCTGCTCAGCGGGGATCGAATCAGCAATCCCCGCTATGCGAGCGGATCTGCCCCGTGAGAAAGGGGCTTAAAGAAGATTTTACAATCGGATTGCAACATTTGTGATCAGCTATAGCAGGTTAATCTGACCCATGGAGCGAACTATGTTCTCTGCCAGGTTTACCAGGTGGTGTTTTAGACTAAAGCCCCGTACACACGTACCGATTGTCGGCCGTAAATATTCGGCCGACGACCGATCGGCTGATTGTAGGCTTGTTAGTATGATGCTTCTGACAGCGCATTTTCGGCCAAACAGAATCTGTTGTGCAGGCATTAAAATTTTTGTTGGCCAACACCAGAACGGCCGATTGTTCGCCAGTCAGTACAGATTTCGGCCGACAGACAGCAGATTTGCAAGACTGGGCATGCTCAGAAAAGAAAAAAGACAAGGAAAGTTAACCATCACATGACATCACTTCTGCAGTCGGCTGTTGTTGGCCGACAAAATTCGTGTGCAGTCTTTTGCAGTTTTCAACAGACACGACAGCCCTGGACAAAAGACGGCCGATCGTTCGGCCGACAATCGGTACGTGTGTACGGGGCTTAAGGCTCTGTTCACGCTGACATTAGAGACAGGCGTTTGGGGTGTATTTTTGCTGCTCCCTGAAGCCTAGCAAAGCAGCCTACTATGGATGATATGGACAGCGGACAATGGAGCTACATGTCAAGTAGCTGAAGCTTGTCACATCCCATTTAAGTCTTTGGTAACACGCCTTTAGCGTCAAATATCAGTGAGATGGAAAAAAAAAAACACTTCTCCCTAATAGCAAAAGTCACTTGGAGGCCATCCGGGGTGTGTTTAATGCATCACCCCAAAAATGTGTAATAACGCATGTTAACGCTATAGGCGGATTGCTTCGTGTTAGAGTCAGCATTCAAATTTTTTGCAAGTGTGAACTTAAGCTAGCCATAGATGGATCGAATCTTGGCCAGTCCAGTTGAGATTCAATCCATCTATGGGCAGGCTGATTGTACCCAAGTCAATCCATTGATCGACTTGAGAGCAACCAGCCTGTCAGATTTTTCACATGCGACTACTGCTGGCGTCTTAAGCCCCTAGCAGTAAAAATTGTGTTCTGCCAGCAGAGAAGGCTCTCCATTGACCGAACACAATAGTGTTCTAGTAGCGAGATTCCCCCATTAATACTGAATGTGTTGATGGGGGAAATCAAGCAATTTTCTTTCTTTCCACCCACCTGTGGAGGAAGGAAAGAAAATCAAGTCATCTATGGCTTGCCTTAGCCTAAGTTAGTAGCAGCAATTAATATTGCACAGTATAACAATTATCTTTATAGGAAAAACCTTTAAATCTGAACCCTGGGCTAAACGAGTGTTGTCTAAATACAGGAGTTTAATGTATTCTTACTTGAATCTTGGTGTTCTTTGTATATTACTTACAGATCTGTGCAGTATTCCAGTGTGAAACTTTACCTCTGTGCACGATTTTCCTGTAATAAAGACCGGTCACTGCTGCTCTCTCTGCTTGTGCAGGATGACTGGTCTTGTCTCCTCCTCCTCATGTAGTTTTTTGCAAGCAACCTGTAGTGGGTGGGGCCTGCTTGGTCCCTCCCACAGCTCTGCTTTCTGCACGTTATGTGCAGGACAGTGATGATGTCACTGCTACTTTTAATTGGTCATTACTGGGTTTGCAAATGTGTTTTGGTGTACATTAGGTATATACAATATTCTTTGTGGCTATTAAGGAAGTTATTTATTTATTTATTACAGGTGCTTATATAGCGCCGTCAATTTAATTAAAAGAAAATGTTCATGCTCAGAGTTCAGTTTTAAATGTAATATTTACTCTATTTGACAAAGTATACATTTAACCTCAAAGAATTTATATAGATAGGTCTCTAACCAAGGAAACCAGCAGTGTCTTTCAATGCTCCTGGTGGTGCCAGATGCCTGTGTCCCCCACTGTATGCTGTGGTTCCTTCCTCCATCTCCTCACTCCTGTAGTGACCTAGAAGTAGGAGGAAGAAACCATGGCAAGAAGTGGAGGATTCATATATCTGACATACCCTAAAGTGTCGAACTGTTGGAGCTTGGGACCGAGGTGGACCCGATTCAGTTATTTTTGATCAGTATTTGATTAGTAATATTGAGGGGAGAGGAGCGCCCAGTGTCCACAGTGATAACACACTTGATGAAAGGCTAAGCTAAGGTCAATTATTGAGAGTCAAAAATTTACAAATCAAACCGTTTCGGGGGAAGATCGCGAGTGATAATCACGGCAAAATCGTGCCGCGGTTGGGGTGCCTTTGAAAATAACAGTGATCGCAAGCGCGTCCCGTGTTTTGCGTTGCTTCGGGATTGCAGGCAGAATCGCTGCGATTCCACCCACGATCTGGAACACCAAAGTGTGAATAGAGCCTAAAGCCCCGTACACACGCAACGATTATCGGCCGACCGATCGTCCATCTTTTGTCCAGAGTGGTGTTTTGTTGGTTGGAATGTGCCTAGACTGCACACAAATTTTCTCGGCCAACAAAATTCTACTTCAGAAGTGATGTCATGTGCTGGATTGCTTTCTTTGTGTTCTTCACTGAGCATGCCCAGTCTTGCTCATCAGATTTTTTCCCTGTCGAAATCTGTACTGACTGCACGAAAATCGGCCGTTATGTTGACGGCCAACAAAAATTTTAGTCTGTACACCAGATTTTTTTCGGCCAAAAAGTCGTAGTTGGTTGTCGGAAGCATCATACTAACAAGCCAAAAATCGGCAGATCGGACGTTGGACGAAAATTCCCTGCCAATTTTCGACGCGTGTACGGGGCTTAAGAGATCTGTACATAATATTTGTTGTAAGGCAAAGACAGAACAATTTTGAATTGATTTTTTTATAGTTAATATTTTTATTAGCCCTAAGGAAAGGGGAGGCATATTCCCCTAAAAAAGTGTTGGTTTGATTTGCAATAAATGACCATTAACCTCTCAACACCACCTGCACACGTATATGCGGCTGCTTGGTGGGTGGGCCTTATTGCTGAACATTCAAGCAAAACAGGGAAAGCCGCTCAGGTGAGGCACAGATATCCAGGTGCTGGTCGGATCCGCCGTCCAGTGATCAAGCTTCCAAAGAGAAAATGTGACCGCACTCAGAGATGAATGAACTTGAAGTGTTTATTCCCATTCATAAAAGACAACGGTGCATCGAACAGACATGGACACGGTTGACATGTTTCACGACTCTGTAGGTCGCTTACTCATATGAACAGCAGCATATATGTGGCCCTGTGTAAACCACTTACCGCGCTGAAAGCACTCACCCGGCAGCACAGTATTTGGCGGGGATCAGTAAGCCCCCGATGCATATTTGAGATCAGGAGCTTTCGGTTCATGTGACGGCCGTGGACAGCCAATCTCCTCAATCACATGGCCTGAATGCCCGCCTCCGCCTCCCAGCTTTTGGTCGGGAGACGGTCGGCGCGAAGGAAATGTGTTAACACTCTGGACACCGGGGACTCTTCTCCCCTCAATATCGTTACCACTGAAGTATCGAATACCATACATTTCCGGGGGCAACCTTACTACTTCTCTGGCAGGGGACCAGTGGTTTATTTGGTTAGAGACCTGCCAGGGTATTTTGAAGCGGACTATATACAAAGTCATATCATTTTCTTTAGATTGACCTAAATTCTATTTAATGGAAATAAAAATAAAAGGTTTCCAGGGATACTATAACCCCCAGACACTGAGCTAGAGGATAGTACTTCCTAAATTTTAAATATACCAAACGGCCAAGTATAGACCGGGGAGCCTAAGCAACCAAGGGACTAAATGCACAAAAAAATTCTATTTAGCGTGAAGACCTGCATAGCTGGATTGCCATGGATGAAGCAGGTAGGTCTTCACACTACATTGCTGTTGGTAAATCTAATGCTGTCCACACACTATGTGGTTACATACAATTTGTATGCATTCTTCTTTAGGTTGGCTACACATATATAGTAACAGGGCCTTCCTAAACAAGTCAGTTTATGTCCAAGCAGATAAGTCATTGCATTCCATAGCTGCTAGCAAATCTAAAAAAGAGAGTGTACCATTAAATTGTAGTGTATGTGGACAGCTTTTTGTATTTTTTTTATTCCAGGTACAGTGTACTGGTAATTCTGTCTCCATTTAGCCATTGCCTTAATTCCAAATATCTGATGCCAAAAGAGAGAAAAGTCGGTGGATTCTTCCATCCATGCTAAACAAAGTAGATGAAGGAACCTCCACTGTCAGCTATTGTTTTCAGACACCCGCAGCAGCCTGAGTACCTGAACAGGGATTGTATTTGATAGGACACAGGCAATCCTTTTCCAACCAGCTCAGTTGATTTTGAAAACAACTTTTGCCAAGCCGGATGTTACCAACAAGGCCACTGACTTGAATTTTGGCTGATTCAGCTGGAAACTAGCTGCAAAGTTCAATTCAATCTATCTGCTGATTGCTTCTTAAGTCTTGAATTTTTCTGTACTTTAGAAAATATATTCTTTTCGCTTTTTTTTTTTTTTTTAAATCTTTAAATAATAAAAAAAAAATATATGCTGTCCTTTATGGTGTAAAATTTACAAATGACACGGGGTTGATTTTCTAAAATTGGAGAGTGCAAAATCTGGTGCAGCTTTGCATGGTAGCCAATCCGCTTCTAGCATCAGCTTGTTCATTTAACCACTTTTTCCACCGGAGGATTTTGCTGTCTTACGTCCAGGCCACTTTTTGCGATTCGGCACTGTGCGACTTTAACTGATAATTGCGCGGTCATGCAACGCCGTACCCACCTGTGCGATTTTTACTTTTTGCGCTATAAACAAAAACAAAAAAGAGCGACAATTTTGAAAAAATAACAATATTTTTCACATTTTTTTATATGAAATCCCCCCCCCCAAAAAAATGTAAAAATCTAAATTTTTTAACATTTTAGGCCATTTTGTTTTCTGCTACATATTTTTGGTAAAAAAATCGCAATAAGCTTATTTTGATTGGTTTGCGCAAAAGTTATTGCGTTTACTAACCAAGGAAAAGATTTCTGTCATTTTTGGTGTTTTTTTTTTTAAACGAGTAATGGCGGCGATCTGCAATTTTTTTTTTTTGCGGGACTGCGACATTGCGGCGGACAGATCGGACCCTTGACTGACATTTTTGACACTTTTGGGGGTACCAGTGACATTACTGCAGTAATCAGTGCTATTTATATGCACTGTTACTGTAAAAATGACACTGGCAGGGAAGGGGTTAATTTTTATTGGTGATCAAGGGGTTAAGTGTGCCTGGTGCTTACTAACGTGTGTGGGGGGAGGTGACTGAGTGACACAGGGACAGATCACAGGTTCAGCTATGCTGAACCCTGCAATCTGACCCTGCCTGTCACTTAGGAGATCCGCCCGCTTTGTTTACACAAGCGGGCGGATCTCCACACTCGATTCCCTGACGATCGGGGAAGAGCAGCGGTGATCACCGCCGCTCCTCCCCTGGCCCGACTCCCGCTGTGACTGAATACAGCGGGAGCGAGCCTCCGGCGGCACGCGCGCGCCGCCCACAAGGGGAGGAGTCCAGCGACGTAGGTCTACGTCGCTGGATGGAATCAAACCACTTTGCCGCAGTACAGTCCCAGTGACTGGTCGGCAAGTGGTTAAGCTTTGGCAATAAAACCTGGAAGCTGATTGGTTGGTCTATGCAAAGCTGCACCAGATTTTACACTCCCCAGATTTAGTAAATCAACCCTGTGTGGACAAATATTATCGATTGACAGCCGTAAAGTAGCCAAATCCAGCAAGCAATAGTAAAGTCTTGGCTATCAAATCTTGCCAAGGATGAAACCTGATCGTTTTAAAAAGCATGGTTACAATATCAGCCTTAATATTTGTATTATTTTATGAAAAATTACTTTTGGATAAATGTACTGTGTTCTACAGTGTTGATTAAAAAATATATTTATTTTCAAAGGCTTAGAAAGTTTTAATGTTCCAGGGCTGGCATGACTGCAAAAGGAAGTCTGGTATGGTGTCCCTGTGCTTTTCTATACAGCAGCCATGAATAGTTATAGGTAACCTGTGTCTGCAAATTTCCCTCCAACCCCTTAGGGATCATTCACACATATGCATTGTAGCAACGCACGCTAAAATGTGCTAGCACGTGCTGTCACCATTCATGGCAAGGCAGCTTTTTTAGGTGTATTGACATGCATTGTAAATGGCACCCAACGCATTGTGAAGCAGAGCCCAGTGCACCACATCACACATACCATGTTCTGCATTTTGTTTTGTATATGGTCATGCACCTTTTTTCATCTGTTGTGGTGCGTTAAATGAATGGTCAGACTGAAAGTGCATTTCCACTTTTTCCAGCCAAATTGGCATAACCTCTAAATTATATTTGTTATACGGACCCATTCACATAGCGTAAGTTAAAAAAAAAAAAACATTTGTCTTTAGATTTTTTACTTTAGATTTACCGAAAACATATAATATGAGGTCAAATCTAAACAATTTCAATTTATATGTAATCAGGCAGGCCCTTGCACTACATAGTTGAAGGTAAATCTAAAGGAAATCGAACAACAAAAGTTGTATAGTGTGTATCCAGCTTAACCCACCACCAAGGAAAAATCCTAGGTAGTATTGTTTGTTTATATGGTGGTTGGATAGCTTTGTTTGCCATCATTAACCTTGTTGGTACTGTGCAAGCAGATCTTCATTATCAGTTTTACCTAGATTTGAATACGGTCTGACCCAACAAAGGATTAATAGTGTAGAGGTTGGGCTTGCATTGCATTTTAATGAGGACAGACCTGGGACAGGCTCACCCTAACATTGTTCAAAAAACCTTGCAGTCAGTGATGTCACCTCCTCGTGAGAAACATCTATAAGGTAAGAAATGTTTTTTTTTACATTTTTAAGGAACGCTGTGTGAATAGGAACACACAACAAGCATATGCAGGTAGTGGGGTTTTCTCAAATTTGACTGCAAAAGTGTAAATACGCTTTAATGCAATGCACATTAACACACCTCAACCAAACACTTTAGTGTGAATGGGCCCTGAGTGTGCTTCAGTGAGTGAAAGATCAGATTTGTCGTCTCAGTTCAAATGTTTCCTTCTGGTTTGTTACCTTATGTTGAATGTTCAACATTGCGATGTACACCCAATACCCTGTCCCGCTCCTTCTGAGTCACTGTCCACATATCCCTGATGTAATAAGACCCATCCGTCACTCTGACATGATTGGAATTTCTCCTGTATAAGCTCCTAAAGGCTAGACAGGGCTGCTCCTTTGAACACTGATATTTTGGTATTTGCAGAATTTCTAAAAGCTTTCTAAGCCCTGAATGTTCAGCATTAAGACCTGGAATGTTACCGTCAAGGTGTGTTACATCTTACCCATATCACCTACAAAATTAAAGTGACCCTGCACCAATCTAACATCCTAAAAGCTGAATAAAAGTTTGAATACTTACCTATCCTGCCGCTTGCATCACTGCCGGAGAATAAGTCTGCTGGAAAACTGACATTTCTCTTTCGTTCATTGACGAACACAGCTCCAGAATATTCTTGAAAATTAAGTTATGCTGTCTTCTACAGGAGTAGGACACTAGGCAGGAAAAAAACTTTATCCCGCCTATGGGGCTGTCCCAAGGGGTATACTCCCACTTCCTGCTATAGGCACTTTTTTTTCTGCCTAGTCAGGAGTAAGGACCTAGTTCCTTGCTGGGATCTCTATTTTTTTTTCCTCTTTTTATTATTTTCTGTTCTTGTGAGAACTACAATCAACTGCCAGACTGGGCAACACACTGGCTATTCTAGATCCTTACGGTCTCCCCAGACTGGCCAGCAAACGCGACCCGATCTGAGCTCCGCGCTAGGTCGGCCGTGACATAGCCCCACTGGACAGGGGCTGGCCGGTGAGTTAAACGTCTCACAAGGACACCCAGACCTGGTCACGGCCAGAGTCGCAGCGTACCTCTGGCCCACAGCACCTCCATTCCAGGATGATAGGGTGGTCTGCCTAGAGTGGTGCCCACCCGGTTTTCATGGTGTGGTAAGTAGTGTCCCCCCTTCCACAGGTGATGTGGACCCCTCTCTGGGGTGGTCGGACCCCCTGAGTTCCCGTCCTTCCCGCATAGCATCCCCCCTCATTTATTGGGGTCCCGCGGTGGACCACCCACTATTTGCCCACACCTAGCTCCCCCTCTTTTCCCCCTAGGGGTGACCATATAGACCTGCAGGTTTTGGAGGCCCGGGTAGGGGGCGCCACCAGCTACTAAAAACATGTTTTGGGGGGGGGGTGGTCCTGGTGGGGGCTCGTGCCCGGGCCCCACCCTTCCTGCCCATTCGTTTCTGGTGGTCACAGGAGCCATGTGAAGCCACCATTTTGTTGTGGATGGCTGCTGTAGCTCTCAGCAGCCATGTTTGTGTAGCCCGGCAGCCATTTTCTTTAAGTTTCCCATTGAATAAAGCAGTGGCTGTGTTTTTGAAGCCTACAGAGCGGAGATTCAGCGGTAGTCCTCTAGTGTTAATTCCTGCACTTCCTCTTTCTCTCTGATCGCCGCATGGCATGCAGCTGAACGCTCTGCTCTGTACCTGGGTCAGTGGTGGTGAGTCCCTGTGGGGGTTAACAGCTCTCCCTTTTCTCTGCTATTGCAGTAATTTGGTGTGCTGGGACCTGTGATGCCGCTGTGCAGCGGTGGGGATTTTCCCTGTTTTTTTTTTTCTTTTAGCAGCATTTTTTTCCTATTTTGCTAAAGTAGTCCCTGGGTTAACCATGGAGCCCCTGGAGCATGTTTCACCACCTGACCCTCTCTGAGGCTGCGGGGCCCAGTCCGCTTTGTCTCCTATGACGGCGGTCCTTGAGTCACTACTGTCCAAGGTGGATATGGTCCTGCAAAAAAGGACGAGCAAAAAGCGCCCCCCTCCTTCACCTGCATCCTCTGTCTCCCCAGATTCTGAGGTTGACTTTGCTGCTGCGGACGCAAGTCTCCCTACTTGGTCTGCGTCCACGCACCCTGAGAGCTCTGATAGTGAGGATGATTCTTCCACTACGGCTGCGCACGAAAAGGCGCTAGTGGATGCACCGATTGTAGCAGTGCGGGAAGCTCTTAAACTGGAGAAGGCAGCTGCTGCTGCATCATGGTAGCCGGTACGTTTCAGTACCCGCAAATCCTCTGGTGTTTCCCTTTTCCGCCTATTTTGACAAAATTGTCACGAGTCAGTGGGGCTCTCCTAAACGCAATGTCAGGGTGCCAAAGCGTTTCGCTAGACGGTATCCTTATGAAGAGTCCCTGTTAAAAAAGCTGACAGTCCCACCTATGGTGGACTCTCAGGTTTCCAGGTTAAATAAAGCCACCCTTCTCCCGGTGGAGGACTCTTATTATTATATAGGATTTATATAGCGCCAACAGTTTGCGCAGCGCTTTAAAGACCCTTTTGACAAGAGAGCTGAATCTCTGATCTAACATCTTTTTGTCATGGCCAGTTCCATCCTTAGACTGGTGTTTACCATAACTTTGGTCTGCCGGACCTTAACGGAATGGACAAAGCTTTTGTGCCAGGATTTGGAGGGGGAACAGATTTCTCCTAACCTCACGGAGCTTGAAGACCAGTTTGTCCAGGGGTTGCAGTTCATCCGTGATGCCTCTCTGGATGTGACTTCTTTAGTCTGCAGGGTATCAGTAACAGCAGTGAACCTGAGGCGCATGATTTGGCTCAAACATTGCTCTGCAGACAAGTCTTCCAAGAAGGTCCTGTCTGATCTCCCCTTTGTAGGAGATCGCGTGTTCGGAGCTTCCATGAATAAGATCATTAAGAGTCTTACAGGGAGAAAGAGCACTCTTCTCTCGCAGGCTACCAGGAGCAAGGAGGCTCGTCGCAAACTTGGGCCTTTCTTCTCGGCTCATAAGTGGCCCTTTCGTTTCTCAGAATCTCAGGACAAGGGATCGAAATCCCCTGGAACCCCCTCGGGAGGTTCCAAGAGGCCCTGGTCTGGTAAGCCGAGAGTGGGTCCTTTCAGACCCGCAGACAACCCCTCTTTTGCCTGCAGGGGCACCCTCATCTGTATCTGGGGTGGGGGGGGGGCTTCTTTGCTTTTTTCCAGACCTGTAGACCTCCTTGATTTAAGACAGTTGGTCCAGGAGCTGATTCGGTCTGGTTACAAGTTTGGGTTTCAGTCTTTGCCTCCGGCAAGGTTCTTCCCTTCCAACCTGCATTTGTACCCAGATCGCCTGTGAGGTCTCCTCAGGACAGTGCAAGATTTACTTCTGCGAGGGATCATTGTACCAGTTCCTGAATTGGAACGCTTTCAGGGGTTTTACTCCAACCTGTTTACTGTTCCCAGGAAGAAGTTCGTCCAATCCTGGACCTCAAGGCCTTGAACCATTTTGTGCGGGTACAAAAATTCCAGATGGAGTCCATTGGCATGGTAGTGGCATCCCTTCATCAAGGGTATTTTCTGGCCTCTATAGATATCAAGGACGCTTACCTTCATATCCCAATATATGTCAGACTTCAGCGATTTCTTCGCTTTGCCATGGACGAGGAGCATTATCAATTCATGGCATTACCCTTTGGTCTAGCCTCAGCTCCTCGGGTGTTCACAAAAGTGTTGGCCCTGTTGTTGGCATTGTTGCATCAGCAGGGGTTAGCGGCAGAGATGTATAGTAACTAAGTAGAACTACTTCACTACTGTACTTAAGTACCGAAAGGCGGTATCTGTACTTTCCTAGAGTAGAATTTATTTCTCCTACTTCCACTTTTACTTCACTACATTTTTTCAATGATTTCAATACTTCTACTCCAATATTTTTTTTTTTGTGCTGCATAGTTACTCGTTACTATTATAAAAATTACCACTGCCAGAACAGTAGATGGCAGGTTTCATGAAGCTCAAAACATGTGTATTATCAGCGCATACGAAAATAAATGCTACTGTATGTATAAATAAAAGCTGCATTTTAAATAATAAAAAACAATATGATGTTCAAACTTTTGACTTCTTTCTTTAATAACTACATAACACAGTACTTGTACTTTTACTTTCAGTACTTGAGTAGCAAAATTTTTAAAAAAAACTACTTGCAATACTTAAGTACAAAAAATGTTGAATACTTTAGTACTTCTACTCAAGTCACTTTTTGATCGAGCACTTCCACTTCTACTCAAGTCACTTTTTGATCAAGCACTTGTACTTTTACTCAAGTATGGGTTTCGAGTACTTTATACAACTCTGGTTAGCGGTACTGGGGTACCTGGACGATCTCCTTATGCGAGTAGAGTCTCCTACTGCCTTGAAAGACAACGTGGACATCACTGTGAGAACCCTGCAAGAGTTTTGATGGAAACTGAATTTTCAGAAATCTGCTCTGGCTCCGTCCACCAAGCTGGACTACCTGGGCCTAACCCTGGACTCGGCCTCAGCCTGGGTGTTTCTTCGGGGGGGGGGGGAAGAAGTTGTCCAACAGGAGGTCATCTCTCAGGACTTGTATGCAAGTGCTGGGCCTCATGGTCTCCACCTACAAGGTGGTTCTGTTCACGCAGTTCCATCCATTCCATCCAGTTTATTGCCAAGTGGGACCAGAATCCACAGTCTCTAGACAATGTGATCCTGTTGAGCCAGGGTATGAGAGGGTCCCTTATTTGGTGGCTTTGCTCTCCGGCTTTTCGACAGGGAAAATCTTTTCTTCCCCTGTACTGGACGGTGGTCACCATGGATGCAAGCCTGTCTGGATGGGGAGCACCCTAGGGAGATCAGGATTTATCTGGCGGTGACTGAGTCGTTAAGGAAATCTGACTCACTATTTGTCCTTACAAATGGACCTCGTAAAGGGCTGGCTGCGTCTGCTGCTACCATTTCCAGATGGATCAGGCAGACGGTGCTGCAGGCCTATTCCATTAGGGATCAGGATTCTTTCCCTGTTAAGGTGCATTCTACAAGGGCGCTTAGTGCCTCCTGGACCTTTCGTCATCAGGCATCAGTGGTGCAGGTTTGCAGGGCAGCCTGGTCGTCTGTGCACACTTTCACAAAATGTTACTATGTGGATGTGTTGGCATCTGCGGATGCTGCTTTTGGCCACAAGCTTTTGCAGGCTGCTGTTTGAGAGGATTAGTCCTCTTTGAGGGTGTATTTTTCAGGTGAGCTCCAGTTGTTCCTGGTTGACTGGGTTTAGCCTTTTTGGGAATTTTTGTGTTTTTTCCCACCCCTCATGTTTGACACTGCTTTGGGACGTTCCAATGGTCAAGAAGATTCTGGAGCTGTGTCCATCAATGAACGAAAGGGAAAATTTGGATTTTTTGTCTTACCGTAAAATCCTTTTCTCTGAGGTTCATTGACTTAGAATAAACCCACCCCTCTATTGAGGTGGTTTTAAATTTCTTCTGACACTGCTTGCAACAGAACTGAGTGCCTATAGCAGGAAGTGGGAGTATACCCCCTGGGACTGCCCCATAGGCTTGGTAAAACATTTTTCCTGCCTAGTCCCCAACTCCTGTAGGGGGCAGAATAACCCAATGGTCAAGAAGATTCTGGAGCTGTGTCCGCCAATGAACATTAGAGAAAAGGATTTTACGTAAAACAAAAATCCAATTTTTAGGGAGTAGCCATTTCCTGGGTCCCATGCAATGGTCACTGGTTCTGCCTGCTGACCCCCACACATTGCAGGATACAGTACTGGCAGGAAAGCCAGCAGGGCAAGGACCCTGGAGATGGACACTCCCAGAAGGACTAGAGAACTACTTGTACTGATTGGAGCAGTGGACAGCAGGAGAGGTAATTATTTAGTGCCTTCTTTACAAATACCTTAATTTCATATATTCGGTGACAGGCTCACTTTAGAGGAGAGCTTCATTCACACAAGAACCATGTGAACTGCATAAATGATCTGAGTACTTCAATGTTGGTGTGATCATCACTATCTGCTGTGTGATTGGGCTGCATAGCACAGGAGAGCGACTGTGCTTTTCTATACAATACTATTGACATGTTTCTTGATTGCTCTTTGGACTAAAAAATTGGCCAATACATGGCCCTTCCTTTCAGTTCACTTAGTTTTCACTATTCAAGTCTGATTTTTACATTCAGCTGGTGTGTGGTCAGAAATGTTCAGATTTCCAATAGAACCCAGCCTAAAGTGGTTGTAAACCATTACATATTACATAGTTACATAGTTAGTGAGGTTGAAAAAAGACATAAGTCCATCCAGTTCAACCTATGGTGTGTGTGTGTTTGCTTTTAACCGTACATTGTATACCCCTGTATGTTGTGGTCTTTAAGGTGTCCATCCAATAGTTTTTTGAAACTATCAATGCTCCCCGCTGATACGACTGCTTGTGGAAGAGAATTCCACATCCTTACCGCTCTTACAGTGAAGAACCCCTTACGCACTTTAAGGTTAAACCGCCTTTCCTCAAGTTTTAGTGAGTGGCCACGTGTCTTATTGTATCTCCTTTCTCTGAATAGTTTGTTCCTTATGCTAGGGTCGCCAGTACAGTATTTGTACATTGATATCATATCCCCCCTCAATCGTCTCTTCTCCAGAGAGAATAGGTTCAGTGCTTGTAGTCTTTCCTCATAGCTGATGTCCTCCATTCCCCTAATTATTTTTGTTGCCCTTCTCTGGACTTTCTCCAGTTCCAGCACATCCTTTCTGAGGACCGGTGCCCAGAACTGGTCAGCATACTCCAGATGTGGCCGGACCAGAGTCTTGTAGAGTGGAAGAATAATCTCTTTATTTCTGGAGTGAATCCCCTTTTTTATACAGCCCAGTATTCTGTTGGCTTTGTTTGCGGCGGCTTGGCATTGCATGCCACTGCCAAGCCTGTTGTCTACCAGTACCTCCAGGTCCCTTTCCATCCTAGACTCACCAAGAGGTTCCCCCCCTAGTGAGTAGCTTGCTTTCTGGTTTCTGGCCCCCAAGTGCATTACTTTACATTTTTCTATATTAAATCTCATCTGTCATGTAGTTGCCCACCCCGTTATTTTGTTCAGGTCTGCTTGCAAGATTTCCACATCCTGCATAGAAGATATTGGCATGCCTAATTTAGTATCATCTGCAAATACTGAGATTGTACTAGATATCCCCTCCTCTAGATCATTTATGAATAAATTAAACAGGATTGGTCCCAGGACAGAACCCTGGGGGACCCCACTTTCCACACCCGCCCAATCCGAGTACTCCCCATTAATCACCACCCTCTGTACTCTCCCCTGGAGCCAGTTCTCTATCCAGGTACTTACCTTATGGTCCATACCTACCTTCCTTCATATACCAAGTGAAGTGGCTGTTCTCAGGTGATACACAGAGATGAAACAAATCCTCCTACATACATACGTTGTACCTGTTTATCTCCAGTCATGCACAAAAGACTTCCCTCAGCTGGAGAAACTGCTGCCCTGCGATCTCACCTCAGCCAGTCACATGACCAAGTGCCTTGGCATTTAGAAAGAGGACCATACCTAAAGTTCAGAACCATTGCCCATAAAGGCAGAATGGTCATTCAGAAAACTGAGGCAGGAAATATATTTTTTAAGCCCAAACTGTGTATTATACGTTCGTGCTTTATTGAAAATGTATATTTTGGGTAATTTATCAAAATAATTACTCTTGGGGGCCGATTCACCTTTCTGCATTACCGTTCATTCCTGCAACACCGCTGCTCTGTGTGCGGAGCCATGAATTGTGAATGGCACCCCAATGCACAGTACAGTAGAGCACAATGAATGACCCACAGCAGCACACCACAATGGACATAACCATGTATTGTGGTGCTCTTCATTTCTATTTCTTTATCTGCTCTAGTGTGTTTATAACACAACACGCGTTAATGCGCGCTGTAACACAGGTGTTTTCGCACCACCAAGGATCACTTATAAGTGAATGAGCCCCGAATTTTCAGCTTCTACCTCTCCCCACTCCACCAGGCCTCATTTATCAAAGCATTTAGCAGCTTCTCGTCACCTTCTCCCAGCTATAGGGGTGATAGTGATTGGTTGTAGTGAACACCCCAAACAGGCATTTAGAGAAATAATATCCTCTGCGACTTTCAGAAAAACAACCAGCACACAATTTTCACTAAGGTTTTTTTTATTATTACTTTTTTCAACTGGAACCTTTGAATACCTTGCAACAAGGAGATAAAAAAAAACAGCTTTGCCACTTTAAAACATTTAGCAAAGACGATTGAATGGCATTTGTTAGAAACATTTTTAATGTACAATATCGTAGCACGTATTCTATAAATAAATAATAAGTCTGTACACAAATGTAATACTTCCATTTCACATTGCCTCGCAGAAGCAGCATTTTCTGTGGAATTAGTCTCAAGAAAATAGCAATTTTTTTTTTTTGTTGGTGGCAAATAAAATGTGCACGTGTGTATGTATATATATCCAAAACTTTTTTTGTGTTGGATATAGAAGGATGTATCGAAAACCCTTATCAGATTTTTATTGCGGTCTGTCTCCAATGGGGATGTTGGGAAATCCATCATTTAGGGCCTTGTATACAAAGGCAGTTTGGCCTATCAGCGTCCTGGAGGCACAACGTTTTTGGGTATCCTGAAGGCACAGGTGCAGGGTCCGGTCCCATTGTAACAAAATCTATGCTGGGCTGAAATATGGGGCAGCTGGGCACTGTACCTTTAGTAATTCAGCCTTCGGGGTATATGTCCCTAAACAGGAGTACCACCAGTTACCCTGGATTACAGCCTGTCATAGATTTCAACAGGCTGTTGGCACCTGTGCTTCCTGAGCGCCCAGAAAATGTTGGAATTTGATGTGATGGACCAAACCACCCATGTGCATGTAGCCTAACTTCTCACCAGAATGGGAAATGAAGGTAATCTTTCAATGGGGACGTCTGTTCCAGGGACAACCTTCTAAGAGAGGATTTCCCCTTACTGCATGGTGCATCTATGGGAAACAAAGTAAAAGGAATATCTCCCTAACGGGACAAAAACCAGTAAAGTACATATTAATTGCAGAGGTTTAGGGTCTTAGCTTGCTAATGTATTCTATATTGTATGGAAATTATCTGCAGGACATTTCAATGATAACCATGCATGTATCAATAGGGACTCTTTCATTAAAATGATCATAAGCGACCCCAATCCCTTTTTTCACCAAAGAATGTTGATTGGTCCTTCAATTCAATCCAGATATTTTAATTTGTTGTGTCTATTTCAAACAGTGTGTTTGCACAAAAGATGGATTAAAGTGACTAAATCTATGATATATGGTCAGCATTATCACATGATAGAGCTGCTAAATGGTGTAACTGGGGTCAAAATCTCTGAATATCAGAGCTGTGTTGTGACATTGTTTTTCCATAAACTGAACTACGCCCAATGAAAGACTAAAGTTTCACCATACATGTTACGTCTGACCATACAATTACCCTTAGATCAAATAGGAGGACCTAGCTAAACCATCCAATCAGTATCAAATCGGGCAGGTCCTTGCACTATATATTTGTTTGGTATGTCTAAAGGTGAGTGTACAATCAATGTGTAAAGGTGTGTGGTGAGCTGAAAACTCCAAAGGGTGCTGTAAAAGGTAAATTTTTTGCAATATAAATATTTTTTTTCCAGGTAATAACTTAAAAATTACTTGTGCATGGTATAAAACATAATGACCGGCTTAGCTGGCCGAACTGAAGTAAAGGAGAACGTCTGTGTTTCTCACAGCAACCAATAAGATTTCAGCTGTCAAATTTCAATTGCTGGATAATTAGCTTACTAGTTGCTATGAGCCACACGACTAGTTCTTCCCTTCCTCTATTTTCTATACAGGAAGCCTTTAGAACATACAATGAAGGATAGAAGCAAGGTGATCTGAAAGATTTACTAGTTCACATTATACTAAAGTAACATAAAAATTCTACCAGCCAAGTTGGTGAATACAGGATAAAACATTCACATTTCTCCTATCAGCTGTAACGTCATGGATTGGAGTCTCAGACTGTCCAATGTTACAGCTTCCCATGCCGCACTCCTTTAGAAGGAATCGTGCAATCTTGGCACTCCGCATACACACAGCGCTACGTGTCTCAAAGTGCAAATTCATGCTATTTACAGTGTGAGCGGCTAGTGTATTGGGGCTCATGCACACTAAACCCTTAGCTCCAATGCAGGAGATGCCAGCATTTTCATGGGGGTGGAAGGCGCAGGTGCGCAATTCAGCCTCGCTGCCAGCAGCCGGTAAAACTCGGGGTCTGGACAGTGCACAGAGCGGTAGGTCAGTATACACCCAAGGATGGATGCCCAGAAAGCTTTTGTTCCGGGCATGTGTCCTGTGTGCATACTACATGCTAAACCGCCAAGCCCCGCCAGTTTTCAGCTTCTCAGAGCTTTACAGGCTGCTGATACCTATACACTTGTGCCTTCTGCCTGCACCAAAACTCCGGGATCTTGTGCACCAGGGCTAAACACTCAGTGTGTATGAGGCCTTTATTGGCAGAAATCCCATTCATTCCTAGGCTTTAAAAATTGGCCTTTTAAGGGGGACTCCTCAACAGGATGTGACTACTCCAAAGCCAATCAGATTATCCCATTCATTCTTCTAGTACAAAGAAGACAATCTGATTATTGCTATGAGGAACACACAGAGTTCTGCTTTCAGACGGAGCACGAGGTTTATGGATGTGAGCATACCAACAATTGGTTGGCCCGGTTTACACCTCTGTGTTTGTGTTAATGCATTGTGCATATGTTTTTTTTTTTTTTTTGCGTACTTCTGTTCATTTCTAATGGTACTCAACCCATATCATTGCACTAAGATTGCAAAATGTCCTAACACACTGCAACAAATACCACTGCAGACACCTGAGCTGTAATGGTAATTAAAAAAGGGCATATACTTTTCTGATGCACTGAACACGTGCCAGCACATCAAGGCGCACATCACAACATATGCTGTAATGCACATATGTAGGTATGAATGTGCCACGAGACAAGCAGAGATGTGGATCAGAGTAGGTACGTGATATTTTATTAATATTACTTCACGCAACAGCAAAGTTCTCTCTGAAAACAGTGAAGTCCTCTACTGCAATGCCTTACGGTCTTCCCTTTTAACAGCAAGATTCCATAGCGCCTGAAATTACTCTTCTCAAATTGAGCAATAGGACAACCAGAAAGTGAAGTTTTGCCTGGCACTATGGTCAGAGAGCCCCTTTACACTTGTGCATCGCAGTGCTCCTCCTCCTATGTGCATTGTGAAGGTCACCCCAATGCATTGTATGGTAGAGCACAATGCACCGCAGCACGCCACAACACGCATTGTTTTGTGATGTGCTGCATTTTGAAAAAATAAAATATTGCACAGTTTTGTAACCTGTTGTGGTTTGTTGGCAGCAATTTATAATGAATGGGCTACTTTAACGCAATGCGTGTTAACATTTCATACAGTGCATTCTTAAATGCACAGTAATGGATCCTAATCTTCACAGCTAAGGAAAGTCACATCCTGCCCTGACAGTACTACCCACCATCCAAATGTATCAGTGGCAACCCTCAACCCCCCCCTACACCCCACAAATAAAAACCCAACTCCCTTGTATGGGGATCATATGCAAATGTCTCCCTTCCAACCACAATGCATTGCTTGCAGTTTGCTGCTAGTCCCAGGCACTGTCATATGAGGGAGTGCCTAAACGTAATTAAATACTGACTTTCATGGATTTGGAGGAGGGGGGCCTTCAGCTTGGCACTATAAGTATGGCCATAGCATTAGGTTTTGGAGTCTGCTGTAAACTACACTAGGCATATTATTGCTGTACTGTATAAAAAGAAAAAAAAAAAAAAGATCTAGATGGGGCTTAATACGGTATTGATGCAAATTACTGACAAGGAAAAAAGGTATCAAAATCCGACAAGGAAGCTTTTAATTTCCTAGTAAAGTCTGGGGATTTTTTCATCCTCTTGATTGGATGTTCTGCATTTGGAATGTGATATAAAAAGGTAATATTTTTCTGTAATATGCTATTCCCCTTCCATGTTCCCCACATTCAAAATGTTCCAATTGAAGATACAGAGATAACATTTTAAGTGCAATCTACTTTATGCCTCTTAAAGTTTTCCTTTCACTGCACCCAGCAGAGTCCGCCATTGTGTAGGCTGAAGGCTTACTCTTGAAATAGCAGCCAATCACAATAAACCAAGTGACAACCACTGACATGGAATTTCGTATGTCACCAGATTCTTAACTTAGGCGACTTCAGCCCAAAACATGGCTATGGAAGTACTGGGGACACTTAAGGTTTGTGCAAGCCATTGTATTATGCTTCCAATTATTTACTGAGGTGTAGAGCATGGCAGCTGCTTACTGTTAACAGAAACATTCAATAAGCTTTATTTGAAAGATTTGGGGGACGTAACAGTAATTTAGTATCTCCCTGGCTGCACTGAAAAGCTTCAATACAGCATTGGACGGATGAGAGTGCAATAAAACTTAGTCCATCGTATGTCCTTACAGGTATTAATGTTGTTAATATCATTTCTCTACCTGCGAGAATGCATGATTTGCCCTACTTTCTTAATTGTTGACTCTATTACTGTGACGTACATCTTGTCCTTTTGCTTATTTTTGTTCGTAAAAATCTTCATAAAGAACTATTGAAACTAAAAGTTAAGTCCAGTAAAAATGTTTTTATCATGATGCAAGAGCAGAAAAACCAACACGATTCGGGAGCTCCTCCATCAGGGCTTGAGTGCTGGCAGGGAGTTCAGATTTATACTTGACAGCATTTGCAAAACAAAACTGGATTTCACCAAAATGATCCAGGTCACTAAACGAATAGGCTGTCAGTTTGGCAACCTGGAACATTTTGGTGATATCCAGCTTCATTTTGAAATTGCTGTCCAGTAAAAATCTAAACTGCTGGCCAGCACATACACCTAGATGAAGGGGGAGTTGAGCCCTGAAATGTGTTGGCTTTCCTGATCTTGTGATAAAATACAGTTCTTACAGGAGTTGCACAAGCTTATGGCACTCTCATCCTTCCAGTCCTCTATAGCCTGCTCTATGGACTGCTTTTGGATTCCCCAGTTGACAGAGAGCTGCCCCTAAAAACTACCTCTTGGCTTCGGTCTACTTTGGAGTCCAGTACTCCTGAACTCCCCCTTTGCGTAGTTGGGAAGCCCCTACAGAGCTCTGTGGGGAAAGCTACTTAAAGCATAATGCAGGGACAGCAACTCAGCCAACTATACAAAAGCATTTAAAGTGGTTGTAAACCTTCATATATACCCAGTGAAGTGTCTGGCCTCAGATGAAACAAATCCTCCTTCAGGTTGTACCTTTTTTATTGTACCTGCAGTCTTGACTTCTTTATATCTGTTCAAAGTCCAAAATGTATAAAGCTTGTTTAAAAGTTCAGAAAAAAAGGGGCGGAAAGCTGAAATTACACACTCAGAGCTCATTGAGGAGAGGTCTGAGAGCTGATTGGAGGGAAGGGACACACCCCCACCCCTACACAGCTCACAGGAACAGAGCTGAGGCTGTCAATCAGCTAGAGATCCCTCCCCTGTCACCATTTGTCTCTTGGTGTCAGTATACATCACTTCTGGCAAGTTTTCCTAATGGCAGAGGAACAAAGCCGCAGACCGAAATGACACTTGGCACTCTGTATTGAGACAAGTACACACTATAGTGGGATATGCTTTGTTTATATTTCATGTCTGAGGTTTACAACCACTTTAAGCTTTTGCACACATCCAGGGAGGCAACTTACCATTTTCACTTACCCCCCATGAAATGTTATCCTATCTTGAGAAGACTGGCAGAACTTTGCATTAAGGAGTGGCATAAGGCAAGGTCTAAGTATCATTGCTAGCTGCCCCTAAAGCTGGCCATACAGTATATCATTTTCTTATTCAGTTTCCCTTCTTTACATTCTGTGTAAGGCCCTGCCTGACTGCATACAAATTGAAAGTGTTTAGATTTGACTTCATATAGTTTTGGAAAATTGTACAAGAAATTTGTATAAAGTATGACCAGTCTTAGATGGCAAGGCCCAAGATGTGGTTCACATTAATGCCATTAATTATTATGAATTATGTTAATGTAAGTTTCCTTCTCCTTGCAGTCATGTGACACAAGGCCACAAGCTGCGGTGGCAGAATAGCACAACATGGAGGGCTGAATAGAGACTGTAATCCCTGCCTCCATTTAAATACCGTAAATATTTTGCTGGTTCAGCCAGTTCACCTATTAAATTTCCATACAACAAATGTTCCCTAATAGCATTTTTTAAACAGATGTCATGAAACGCCAGCTCGTTGCGCTCTCACACCTCAGTAAGTAAGCATACATTTTTTCATACAATAAGGCACCTAAATCACGCCTCAATTGCGGTTTTGCAAACAATGCGTTTCACAGCCTTTCCTGCGTTCATGCACTAACGATTAAAATAGACTCTTTAGAAGATATAGGTATATATTTATATCTAGCTTTTAGATATTTACATATTTATATATTTATGAAAACTCTTATGTACAATGTACAAAATAGATTTTTTTCTGTCTCACTACTTACAAGTCTTTTGCATTTTTGTGCCGTTAATGCAGTTAGACGTTTTGAGCTACCAACACTTGAAAGTTCATAAAGTACTTTTAGCCCAGCGATACGTTGTTGGGGTTCTTCCTTCGCCCCACAGAAACTTTTGATTCGTACCTCATATTTTTTTTTCCGTTTTACCCCTCTAATAGCAACTTAAGGGGTTGAGGTAGACGGATCTTTACTGGTTCAGTGCAAAAATGTTAAGTCTTTTTTTGTTACTCCTTTGCACATAGCAGTCAATCGTCTGATCCACTGTGTGGCTTGTGCTGGGCAGTCAATGCGTGTCCGTTAGAGAGCAGCGTCCCTTTGGCTGCCCCCTCGTGGTGAGGAGGGTCCGCTAAGTGGGATTTCTGCTGTTGAAAACAGTCCTGTGCTGGAGGCTGGTGATATAAATCTGAAGGAGGCGACCTGATTAATGGCTCCAGGTGAGAACCTGTAATAGAGATCAGTCTTAAGAATGAGTTTAATGTGCTTATATTTTGCCTCCCTAAATCTTCCCTCTCCCCTCATCAACATGTGATTGACAATTTTAAATTAAGATCTTGTTTCATTTAATTCCTTATGTTGGATCCAGCAATATCATCACTGGGTTTCTGTGCTTCTCTATGCAATGCAAGCAGGTGGGATGGTTCAGCAAAGTGCTGTACGTATCACCTTAAAAACATCACAGCACCCTAGCAATAATCACTGATGAAAGCAGTGGGCTTGTTCTTAGGTAGAGTTTTGTAAATATCAATCGGTGAGTGCCAATCTGGAGGAGTGGGCATTCCTAAGCAGGCTGTATTTGCATGCAGGCCTCCCTTGGTAATGCCCATGTATAATACCGAGCCTTTATGATTGAAAGGAGGGGGGTCTACAAACTTTCTGAACAAAAGGCCAATTTCCTGTTCTTCTGACGGGCCAGACTGTAGTCAGTTGGAGTACATAATGCCTCACGCTTGGTGGTCAGTGGGAGTAAAAAAAAATGACATAGTGCCCTTGTGGTCAGTAAAGGAGGAATATTTCCCCATCACTCGTATTATTTGGAGTATTAGTGCCCCAATCGTTGGGTGTGAGTGGGAAGTATACTGCCCCATCCTTGTTGCCAGTGGGAGGAATAGTACCCCATTCTTGGTGTCAACCCGAGGAATAGTGCCCCATCATTGGTGTCAGTGGAAGAAATCGTATCAGATTGTTGGTGTCAGTGGGGGGGAATAGTTCCCCTATCATTGGTGTCAGTGAGGGAAATAGTGCCCCATCATGGTGTCAGAGGAAGAAATTATGCCCCATCATGATGTCAGAGGAAGAAATTATGCCCCATCATGATGTCAGAGGAAGAAATTATGCCCCATCATTGGTGTCAGTGGGAAGAATAATACCACAGTGTTGATAGCTGAAGGAGGAATTATGCCCCACTGTTTGTGTTCGTAAGAGGAATGGTTTCCCAAGGGCCACATAAAGGTAAGCAAAAGGCCGAATCCAGCCCTTAGGCAAAGTTTGGAGACCACTGATTTAAAGAACTGAAATCCAATGAATAAAAGGGGTGTCACAGTCAGGCTGTGAGGAAAGGGCTAGATAGTGCTAGAGATTTTCATAAGAAAATAACATGCATAGAATTCATACATCATTTAAAGGAAGATTGTTAAAATGAAAGGTATAGTGTGGTGTGATATGGTATAGTATGGTGAAAGGGTCTCTAGCACTGTTGGCCGAAGGGGAAGAATCCTTGCAATTACCTTGTGAATCAGACACCAACACGTGTGTCTGCTGTTCACTCAAGAAAGGAATCCTCTCGTGGTTGCTGGGGTACACAATTTCACAAGCATCCATCTTGTTGTAGCTTACGGCCCCCATGTTCTGATGACCATTTGGTGCTGTAGAATGGTCAATGGCATTTCTGTAGCCATCATGGCCATTTCTAGGTCTTTCAAAAGAACAGTCCAGAGGCGGTAATGACTGCGGACAATAGTCGGGGTCCTTGGTGTACATAGCGCGGCCTTCTAAGCAGTCTGTACACACAACCTGGTATCCGTAGCCTGTATTGACAACAAAAAAAGACTCTTAAAGTACTAATTAGATATCCTGAACTAACAAATATATATCATTTATGAGTGCACACAGGTAATAAATGATAGATCAATCCAATACCTTCTCCCCAGCACCACAGGCTCACTTTTTCTTTGCTCCCCAGCCTCTATGCTTGGTTGCCGGCTTAGAAATAAAAGGAAGCTCTGTGTAAGCTCAGATTTTGGTTAGAGCTTACACCGAGCTGAGCCCAACCCCTATGTAACAGCGCTAAGGCAATGGCAAAGTTGTGGAGAGCCAAGACATACCCAATACCCTCAAATGGGAAAGAACTGGTAACTGGACCGGCACTGTGGCATGGGGCTGGAGGCAGTACCCAGCCCTTTGTAAGCTCTAATTTAAGAGACTTGGAGTTTACATAAAAGACTTCCTTTCCTAAATGAAGAATAAATGGGGAAAAGGGTCCTCAGTTTAAATCCAAATCACAGCACTACCTGCTTGGAGTTTGCATGTTCTCCCTGTGCCTGCATGGGTTTCCTCGGGGTACCCCGGTTTCCTCCCACACTCCAAAGACCTGCTGGTGGGTTAATTAGCTCCTGCCTAATTGGCCCTAACATGTGTATGTATGAATGTGAGTTAGAGACTTTAGATTGTAAGCTCATTGAGGGCAGGGACTGATGTGAATGTAAAATAAAATGCTGACTAAATTGTCGTTACTATATAGGTACCTATAATAAATATGTGTTGCTGGGGACAGGGGCATTAAAGAGAACCTGTTGCTTTATCCTGCATGGGCAAAGCACAGATTCACTTTCAAAAGCTTACATTGATGCTGTCTTAATAGTCCTGGATGTCAGTTACCTGGGCTTTCTGTGCTGAACAATCCACTGGCTCTTTTACAAGGTTCATCGGAGTTGCATCCTACACAGGGCCGTGGTTGTCTGTGGCCAACATTACAGGCCTCCACATCAGTATTCCCAGTGCTGTCACTGGAACAGATGCCTGAAATGAGAGACCAGTCTATGTCACCATATTACTAGATTATCACAATACCCATCAGTCAGCAGGTTGCTACCAGCCTATACTAGTAGACTTTTGAAAGAACGTTTGTATGAATTTTTGTACAAAAATTCTCAGAACATTTGATGATTTGACAAACGTTTGAAAGTGCTTCAAAATTTTGTCTGTTTTTTAACATTTGATTTTGGAACAATAGACTTTCCCAAATAAAAACGACATACACTGTTAGAAATCTGTTCATTCAAGAAAAGTTTTCATTTGGCTTCTTCCAATTTTCTAGTCATTGCGATTGAAAGTGAATGCCAATTTGACCTCACTAACGATTACGAAATCATTTGTGATATAAAACTTTTTAAACAAAACTCTACTATTGTGTGGCAAGCTTAACTTCACGTTTATTGCCCCTTTAAATAATTTGTTTAGATCAAGTTATGCTTGCTAAACACACTGTATTATAATTGAATTTAGTCCTAGCTACATACAGTATACAGCGCTGTGTTCTAGGTGGGACAAGAATTTCCCATCTCACTCCCAGAACAAAATAAGAGTCAGGCTGCCCAGCAAATCACAGGAAGCTTTGTATTCTATGAATGAAAACAAAGATTCCTCTGATTGGCTGAGGCAAATTTTGTGGTTTCATTCTCTGGCCTCTCTGCCTCAGCCAATCAGAGGAAGGTTTCCGTTCATTCTCAGAATACAAAGCTTCCCATGAATGGCTGAGCAGCCTGACTCTATTTATTTTTTTTTCTTTCCATTACAGGAGCAGCTTGGCCCAAAGGAACTATTTAAAGGGACATTAAACGTGGAGTTAGGCTTTAAATTTGTCATTTTGATCACTGTATTTATTCTGGATCATACCTTGAGAAGACAGATAACTTGGCACATCTGGAGGAACAATGGTTTCGTCTGTAAAACACAATGAACAAATTTTGTTAACAATGTTTATTTCATTCATAGTTTGATCTGCAAAGCTGAAGTCAACTTTTTGTAACCTTAGGTATATAATTATCTGAAAATTAAAACATATAGGTAAGCACTTTGAGGGAAGGAAAAAAAAAAATAAAAAATCATCCTTATGCGGATTCACTTCAATCCAGGAGTGCCAGCACTGTGCACCAAACAGCCGCTGTTGCAGAACACTCTGCTGTCGTCTTAACATGTTTCAGGCAGAAGGTACTGAGTCATGGCAAGAGGAGGATCTCACAAATTTAGTGTGCACATGGGAAACTGCTAAAGCTCTAAACAGTTGCGCCAACCTTTGAAATACATGGCGTAGCAAGGATCTGTGACTAGCTCAATTTTGTTCCATAATATATAAATCTGTTCAAACACACACAAATATTTGTCTGTACAGGGCAATGCAACAGGTTTATTTTTAATGACCCCCTTCCCCAACAACACACGGGGAGATTTAGTAAAACTGGTGCACGCAGAATCTGGTGCAGCTGTGCATAGTAACCAATCTTCGGCTGATTGGTTACTATGCGTAGCTGCATAGTGAGCTGCTGGTGTGCACCAGTTTTAGTAAATCTCCCCCATCTTCTTCTCATTCGCTCCCTTACTTCTCAATTCAGCCACTGGGAGTAAATATATCACCAGGTATGTTGGAGCAAGTGACTCACTCCCCTTCCTCTCATTTGACTTGGTGATTGGCTTAGAGTTGTCACATAGGGGTGGTAAGTTCCAGGCGCTGAGCCAATTTATGGGTGGTTGGAGGGTGGGGCGTTTAAAAAGAAAGCTATATAAAGGAACCTGTTTTTTCTGCATGGGCAAAACACATTGTATAATAAATAAAAAAAAAATATATATATATATATATATATATATATAGAAAGAGAAATTAGTGTTCTGCCTCAAAGCAGCTTGCCCTTTAACACTTTATATTACACTGGGACAGAAAAAAATGGTGGCGAGAAGGGGCCAACCTAACAGGACAGAAAAAAATGGTGGAGAGAAGAGGCCAACCTAACAGGACAGAAAAATAATGGTGGAGAGAAGAGGCCAACCTAACAAACAGTACAGAAGCCAGATTGACTAGAAGGTTACCTGTGTTGGTGACGCTGTATTCCTCGCTCTTCTTTCGGGATTGGTAGATGATGCACACCCACACAAGAGATGTTAAAACAATGCTACACACAACAGCGATGGTGATGATCCCGAACGTCATGGTTCCCTCCATTTTAATGGTCTCCAACACACAGCCACCCGAAGTAGGGAAGATACTAACTTGGCTGTAAGCACGTTCTGTCCCAAGCGTGTTGGACATTTCACAGGTATATTTCCCGGCATCTTCCTGTACCACATTGCGTATGATGAGCAGCTGGTTACCCGTTGTGAAGTGGTGCCTTTCTGTTACTATGATGGGCTCGTCTCCTTTCAGCCATGTTATCCGTGGTGGAGGGCTGCCATTAGCTTTGCACTGTAATGCCAATGTGGCCCCTGCAGAAACCATGCGGTCTTCTAGTGGATGAGCCAAAAATGGCATCTCTGAAAAAGGAAATGCAAGGGGACTTTTTGATTAATACCATCTTGTTTCCAAACAATGAAAAAGATTATAAAATCAGAACTATGTAATATATGTTATGAATTCCACTCAAGGGAATCATTTGTTATTGCTATCTTCAACCTTGAGGCCATTCAGCTCCTGCACAATGAAGTATTCTAAAGCTATTTACAGCACCTAAGACTAGTTATACAGATTCATTTCTGACGTGTAAGTGACAATGTGCCCACAATTTTAGTAATGACACTGTTCTGTTTGAACTACCTGCCCTTCAGCATGCAGGAAAAACAAACATGCAGTGCATGAAAGAGGTCTGAAGAATACGGATCTTTTTTCTTTTTATTATGAAGGCACCTGGCTAAACCTTCAGGCAAGGACCATGATCCACAACACCCATTGGCATCTAATGAACAAAGCAACCTTTATAAGGTGGTGCCTTTTAAAAGCTGAAATCTGATTGGCTCTAAAAAAACAAAAAAAAAAGCATAGTAATTTTTCTTTTTTGATATGATAAATTGAAAATCTTTTTTAGTTTGCCCTTTTAATGGAACTTTCAGGAAACTTACTGAGTATAGTCAGTGTTGCATTTGCAGAAACTGATCCAGCAGAATTTTGGGCTGTGCAGCTGTACACCCCCATATCCTCGATTTTGACATCTGTAATGAAGAAGACATCATCTTCCGGCATAACATGCATGCGCCTGTCCCGAGCAGCAGGGAAATCCGTGCCACCGTCTTTCTGCCAAGCAATCTCTGGGGTGGGATGACCATCTGCTGCACATTCCAGCCTGGCAGTTGTACCTGTCCGTATGGTGTTATCTCTTGGAGTTTTGATAAATGATGGCAGAACTAAAGTTAAAAAAAAATCAAGTAAGTGTGTTGTGTGCAGATACTGAAGACAAAAAAAAAACACAGAATAAATATATTTACAGGTTAACTGTCCCTACTAGAATCTCACACACGTCAATTACCCTACCTGTTGCAACAGATAACCTTCCTCTTTATTTGCCTTAAATAATAAACAGTGAAAAAATGAACACATATTGGCTTACTATCTTATTAAATAAAAACAATTATTCTGTAAACTAAGATGTGACAAGTCAGTGGAAATGTCCTACAAGTGAAGGGAAGTCCCACCATAGACATTTGTCACTTGAACAGGTGTCCCCTTTAAAAATTTTCTTCTCACCAACTGTTCTGGGTGAACTGTAAAATGTTTGGATTTCCCATTACTTTATGTCATGGTGACAACGATCATCACGACAAATGGTGAGAGTAGATTGATACCCTTAGTTTGGGACACCGTCAGCAATAGAAACCTGGGTTAATGAATCAAAAATGAACATGGCTACACTCGTGTAATCCAGCATGGAATTTATAGATCTAGACCAGGGGTGTCAAACTGGCAGCTCTCCAGCTGGAGTGGAACTACAAGTCCCATCATGCCTCTGCCTATGGGAGTCATGCTTGTAACGGTCAGCCTTGCAATGCATCATGGGACTTGTAGTTCTGCAACAGCTGGAGGGCCGCCAGTTTGACACCTGTGATCTAGACACACCATGCAAACTTAACCTGGGTCCTTCCACTCTAACGTGTTTCCTTACTCAATGAGCTTCATCAAAGGGCTCTCTACAATGAAGGCAAATAAGTGGGTGAAACGCAAAAGATTGGAAGGATCTAGGCTGGGTTTGTTTTGTCTTTCTGGATCAATAATGCTAATTTGAAAAGCTGGATGCATCTTTATTTAACCAAGAACAGGAGTGGGGCAGACTAGAGAGGCACTGGCACCCACAAAATGGAAGACACTGGGTCATAGCTTAGAGTGGCACCGATTTTTTTCTTTGAGAATGGTCAAAATCCTTGCCAGATTTCTGTTGCTATCCAACCAATACGCTGAAGCTAGAGATCAATTTTAACATTATAAAACTGTCCACTTTTCTCACCATTTACAACAAGTCCAGCTTTATTTGAGTACGTGGAACCAAAGTGGTTGGTGATGATGCACTGGTACTGCCCCTCGTGCTCAAAAGTGACATTACGCAAGTGCAGAATGGTGGTGTAGACCATCACGTTTCCATCCTTCTCTCTGATGTTGGCAAAGTTTTCTATTTCTGCGTTGTGCAGTATTTCATTGTCTTTCTTCCACACAAATGTCATTGGTGAACTGCTGCTACTGGCAGCCGAACAGGAGAAGCGGATGTCTTTTCCCACCACTGCCATAGTCTTCTCTGGCTGCAGCTTGATGTGTGGTTTAGGCAGATCATCTAAAAAAAAAAAAAGCAAACGATAGTAGACCATCATCGTGTGACCATTTATATGACCTGGTGTTGTGTATCAAAGACATAGAAACCAGGTTGTAGCCATTTGTATAATTCACCTTAGAACAGGGATTCCCAAACTATGGCCCTCCAGTTGTTTAGGAACTACAACTCCCATCATGCCTAGTCATGTCTGTGAATGTCAGAGTTTTACAATGCCTCATGGGATGTGAAGTTCTGCAACAGCTGGAGGGCCGTAGTTTGGGAATCCCTGCCTTAGAAAACTCATTGACTGCTTCTTCAACATGACCAATCACAACTGAACAGTATACATGGTTTACACAGCTTTGTAAAGTAAGTGCATTATATAAAAATGCTACAGGTTCAAAATCACAAAAAGGATAAGTAGGCAACTGTAATTTTCAATGCCCATAGGTGAAAACAACTGTCGCTTTTTAAAATAAGGATCCTTACCCTAGTGGGTTAGCTTTGTGAATTAAGACTTATCGGTGTTATATTCTCAGCATAGAGAAATAATAAGTAACAATCAGCAATGTGCAGTGGGTAGGGCTGACTCATAATATAACACAGGCTGGAGTTTCTGGTCTATTTGCCTGCAATGTGTGACATACAAATGTGAAAAGAGGTAGATGGAATCTGCAGAATGACCCCTGCTTGTTTTCAACATAGGGCCTGACAATTAATTCATTAGGATTTTTACCCAGTGTTATTGATTTCCTACAGAGAAAGCTGTTTGCCTTCAGGTTCTCTCTCTCTTGCTTAAAGCGGATCTTCACTGCATCTGAGCACCACAAACCAAAGACACTTTTTTAATTTTAATATTTAAAGCAAACTCCCTCATCCTTTCATGTTTCTATGCTTTATTTTGTTGAGAAATCACTTTGAAAAACACCTCCCTAGCATTTCTAGCCGTGACCATCTTGAGTAAGGGCAAATGATTCATGTGGAATTTACTTCCTGGAATTAATTTGCCCTTAGCTAAAGCATGCATGCATGAGAGTGTGCTTGGCTGAGAAAAGCCCTCCCCTCCTGAAGACTCTTGAGATTTATGACATAATTTGCCCAGGCAAGAAGCCAGGAAGTACTAAAGAAATGTAAAAAAAAAAAAGTTTAAAACAAGTAATTTTTTTACCAATGATAGCAGCATAAGGATTAAAAATAGACAGTGTTGATTGGCAGAGTGAAGTTCCACTTTAAACTACAGTCCCACCTGAACAAGCGACAGGGGGAGCAGACCTTTCTGGTTCATTCAATTATGTATGTAAATTTTAGCTTAAGCTATTGAGCTCAGCCAACAGGATTTTTTTTTTTTTTACCCCAACACAGCATCTATGAATAGTCAGAAATTCACACAGCATTGTTGGTTTTCTACAAAGAAAGCACAGCTTAAGCTGTTTGCCTTCAGACTCTCTTTCTCTGACTTAAACTGAACAAAAGCTAAGGAGACCAGACTCATGTATGTAAATTTTAGCTTAAGCTATTGAGATAAAAAAACATTTATAAAAACACTCTACATTCTTATAAAGGTCTGCTCATTATGTATATGGTTGCTGTGAGAAACTTAAATTTAACTGGTTGCTGACCACACGCCGCCTTTTTACTACGGCAGTGAGGCTCTCCTTCGCAAACCAACGTTGACCTACCCTCACTCAGCAGTGGGGAAGCTAATGCATGGGTCAGGTGGCTCTGATTGCCACCCGACACCCGCGATTGTTCCCCGCTGAGAGAGAAGAACGGTCAGCTGTTGTAAACACAGCTGACCGTTCTTCTCCCTGGAATTATCATAGAGCCCCTGTGATCCTTCTATATAGGATCACGTCTCTATGATCATTTCACAAGCCACGTCCCCCCACAGTTAGAATCACTGGTCCCCCCAAAAGTGTCAAAAATGTCAGTTAGGGGTCTGATCTGTCCACCTCAATGTCGCAGTACCGCTAAAAATCGCAGATCGCCGCCATTACTAGTAGAAAAAAAAACAATAAAAATTACATAAATCTTTCCCGTAGTTAGTAGACATGATAACTTTTGCGCAAACCAATTAAAGTACACTTATTGCGATTTTTTTTTTTTTACCAAAAATACTGTATGTAGCCGAAAACAAATTGGCCTAAAATGTTAAAAAATTTAAAATTTTTAAATTTTTTTTTTTTTTTTTGAGAAGGTTATATAGCAGAATGTGAAAAATATTGTTTTTCTTTTCAGAATGGTCACTCTTTTTTGTTTATAGCGCAAAATATAAAAATCCCACAGATGATCAAATGCCACCAAAAGAAAGCTCTATTTGTAGGAAAAAAGTGTTGCACGACCGCGCAATTGTCCGTTATAGTAACGCAGTGCCGAATCGTAAAATATGGCCTGGAAATCTTCTGGTCCAGAAGTGGTTAATTCTGACATCAGAGTATTATTATGAGATGTTAAATGACAGCTTGTCACACTTTCTACAACCTATCCTTGATAATTGTTCTGTAATACACTGGAATCCAAAGCTCACATCCTGTTAAAAAAAAAAATATATATAAAAAATAATAAAAAAGGTTTATGTAATCAGCTCCCTCCCAAGTGGTGATATTCCTGACAATGGATCCCCACCACATATGGCGAGTGTATAGCACGAATGACGAATCTCTTTCATTCCTCTCTTGGAATGCACAAATTAGTAAACAAAATAAGCAGCGCAAAACGTTCCAATCTGTGTACCTTTCTACAACAATAACAGATATAATGAAGGTTGATCTCTGTGTACCTTGTTTTAATTAAACCTTTTGTTTGTAGCTTCAATCTGTGGGGGATTAATTGTGTTTTCAGCTGTCCAGCGCTGCAAGCCAGCTGGACCTCAAAGGGGTGAAATTCTTGGATTTGGGTGTGAGCAGCAATCAGCACATGTGAGGCACATATGTGTCCTAAGGTTTGATGTCTTCTGTGCATTTCAGTCACGGCACAAGGGTGGGCTATTTTGGTTTGGTCATTTTTTTCCTCTGTCCTCCACCACTTTATTCAGCAAAAGTCAAACTTACTAAAATTCTTTCCTAAAACTTAGGCAAGCTATTTTTTTACATTTTTATCAAGTAGAGAGCTACTAATCTTAATATAAAAAAAAAACAACAACCTTAAAACTAGAAAACGTAAAACAAGATATAATACATAATAAATTTATTGGAATAATAAAGTATCAAAACGCTACACTGATGACTAGTAAAATATTTGGCTGAGTAAAACCTGTGTGTCTGAAATTCAGAGTTTGCACACAATTTATCTGATATAATGCTCAGACAAGTATCTGGCTGGGGGTGATAAACTCCTATTATTGCTCACTAGGATTTCCCTACGTGTATACCAGCCTTTCTCAACCTTAAAGCCACGTACACACGATAAGAAATTCGGCCGGGAAATTTCGTCCGACGACCGATCTGCCGATTTTCGGTTTGTTAGTATGGTGCTTTCGACAGCCGACTGACTTTTCGACTGACAAAATCCTGGTGTGCAGGCATTAAAATGCTTGTCCTCCATCAAAACACGTCCAAGTTGCGTCTCATTAGTACAGATTTCAATGGGGAAAAATCTTATGAGCAAGACTAGGCATGCTCAGAGAGAAAGAACACATACAAAGCAATCCAACACATGACATCACTTCTGAAGTAGAATTTTGTCGTACGGGAAAATTCGTGTGCAGTCTAGGCACATTCCAACCAACAGACACCACTCTGGACAAAAGACGGACGACTGGACGGCGGAAATTCGCTGCGTGTGTACGGGGCTTTATACCCCTGAGGAATCCTTGAAGTATTTTCAAGTTCTCATGGAGCATCTGCTATAAAGGATTGCACCTACAGTTCATGGTATGTTTGCATGATCAAGAAGTTGAAAAAAGTTTTAAATAAAAGAATAATTGGGTGGCGTGGCCTGGAGTGGCATAGCGTGGGGTGCACAATCTCAGTGCTCCGCTTATAATTATCCTTACTTTTGCTGGTTTTATTCTGTCATCTAAGAGCTGGGCAACCTTCCTGACCCCCCAGAGCGAGTTGTCTCCCGGTTACAAAGCCTCTGAGGCCAGAGTGAATCTTGCTAAATTCTGGCGACAGGAGAAGGATTCACCAGGAGAAGATGGCGCCCAGGCCTCTACAGAAAACGAGCAGCCTGCAGCCGACACGGCTAAAGTCCTCAACGTTATCTCTGCCTGCCAAGCGTCCCTGACTTCCAAGATTGAAGAAATAAAATAATACGTAATGTGGCGTACCTAGCATATTAGACACCTAGGGTGGATAACTGTGTTGTCAAGCCTCTACGAAAAAAAAAATTTTTTCGAAATATTTTGAAATGAATGATAACTGTACAATAGTAGATGTTAAAAATCGTGGTGTGGATCCCTTTGTGTTGGTGGTCAGTGTAGGTGGGTGAGCAATCCACCATTACTCACTGCACACCTAGCAAGCTCAGGATGAAACTCTGGTTGAGAAACACTGGTGTATACAATTGATTGATTGATCATCCTTCCATGCTCACACATGCTTGGAACTATGGCAGCTGGGGTACCTAAGCACCATAGGTTGACTATACCCATTAAAAATGATGGCTCAGCCAATTAGACACCATCTATAGGTGAAACAACACTATTGAATTTTTAACGTGCAAGTATGCATACCTGTGTGCATTAAAGTCTCCATTAACATCTTAGGGCAGGGGTCTTCAAACTATGGCCCTCCAGTAGTTCAGGAACTACAATTCCCATCATGCCTAGTCATGTCTGCGAATGTCAGAGTTTCACAATGCCTCATGGGATGTGTAGTTCCACAACAGCTGGAGGGCCGTAGTTTGAGGATCCCTGTCTTAGGGCCACAATAGACTATCGGCAAAATAATTTAAACTTCCATCATAGCCTTTCTACTGACAAAGCTTTGTAGAGAGTGACTAGCAGCAGTGGTGTTTATGGGACAGACTGTTTAAAGTGAACCTGTGCTTTGCCTATGCAAGGTAAAGCAACACATTTACTTCTCTTTGCTCATGGGCCACTCCAATCACCTGTTGGGAGTGACAAGAAGAAACCATGTGTAGGCTCCAAGTCATTGCAGTCAAAAACATACACAGGGCTAATGACTGTGCTTCCCGCTTTTCTGTGGCAGAACTTGGCCTGGTGATTGGCAGCTCATGCACCCAGCACTGTAACATGGGGAGTTAATCACAATCTGCCAATAACTGAAGAGCCAGACCATTTTCTTCACTCCAGGCATCCAAAGGGAGAGCTGGGGGAGCACAGCAGAGGTGAGTATTTGGGGGGAGGATGTACTTATGCCAACCTCTTTCTTTGAAAGCCACGTTCATTTTATGGTATACTGGTATTTATGAGGCTAAGACATTTTAAAAGCTTTCTTTGGTGAACCGATCTGCCTCATCTTGTGTCATTATTTCTCTTGGCGAGCCTGACAAAACATTCGGCTTCCCAGATTTATCTTAAATGAAACTGATATAAACACGTATTTAAACAAATCACGGTCCAGGCTTTTTGTGCCATCGGTTTCCAAAGTAAGAAAACAAAATTGGATCTTACCGCATGAAAAATTCTTTGCCGGGACGCTGAAAATGCTTTTGCCCTGTAAGGATTCTGGATGGGCGCAGACGGCCTTCGCGTTGGACTGGAGCTTCTTACTGGCTAACCATGCAGGAAGCCACTTGAGATGACAGTCGCATAAGAAGCTCTCGCTGTTAATGTACCTGAACAGAGACACACATATAATTGATACAAATTACAATTCCAATAGACCGAACTTGTAAAAAAGTTTAATCATTACTTGAACATAATGTCTGTGCACTCATATGTATATTAGCCCCCTTGTATCCTTTTCTCCCTCCAGGCCTACAATAATCGTTCATGGATGGCCTGGTAAGTTCTTATTACACCCCCCATTTGCCTGACCCATTTGTCTGTTTTATGAGGAGAACGTTGGGAAGCAGAGCTCCATCGGTAAAGTCATGCTGCGCATCCGAAATTTTCACCTTTTCCATGAATTTAAACGTGGAAAAACGTGGCAGACAAAATTCAGATGGCATTCTATTGCAGACTAGGCTGAGGGTTCCTCTGACTGGGAAGGGGATAACTTCATGCCCTATAAAAAATATATTTTATATTTGGAGCCCTAAGAAGAGTCATGAATAGAGTCTTTTTCCTCTTCCTTTTCTTTCGCTTTAGACCCAGGCCAATGTAGACTTTGCTTTGCTTACATTTAGGTTGTCAACTGTCTGCTCTGTACAGAGATCAGAGAAGTATGCCTAATATCATATGAGAGCATCAGAGATTCCCCACAGATGTGTATTCTGCTTTTTTTCAATTGCCTCCCTGGAGGGCAACAAACTCTTAATAGTTGGCACTTCTGCTTTGCAGAACTTGGATGCTGGGTTCTGATCTCAGCCAGTACAATAGACACTTAGGCCCCTTTAACACTTGTGTGACAAAGTCACGCGATTTTGTCATGGTTTTGACTGGACATGAAGCAATGCCTGTGTAATCTTGAGGTCTATGGACCTCAAAACGCATCAAAGTTGGACTTCTTTGAAGTTGTTGGGACTTGAAGTCGCACAGATATGAACGGTACCCATTGGAAATCATGGGGTACGACTTGTCATGCAACTTTGCAGTCCCAAGTAGCAGGACAAGTCACAAAAGCGTGAAAGGGCCCTTAGTGTCGGTTCACACTATGACGACACGACTTTGGGGGCGACTTAATGAAGTCGCCGTGCACCGCGACTTGCACCGACTTCACATAATGGAAGTCAATGCAAGTCGCTCCGACTTTGTCCAAAAGTAGTGCAGGAACCTTTTTCTAAGTCGGAGCGACTTGAGTCGCTCCTATTAGAACTGTTCCAATTGCACAGCACGGTCTGCGACTTGTCAGGCGAACAAGTTGCCTGACAAGTCGGAACAGTGTGAACCAGCACTTAGGGTTTGATTTACTAAAACTGTAGTGTGCAAAACCTGGTGCAGCTGTGCATGGTAGCCAATCAGGTTCTTACTTCAGCTTGTTCAATTAAGCTTTGACAAAAAAAAACCTGCAAGCTGATTGGCTTCTATGCAGAGCTGCACCTATTTTTTAACTTTCCAGCTTTAGTAAACGAACCCCATAGAGTTTGCTTTTTCTCCTCATAGTTTTCCCTCTGGATTCTTTAGTTTTCTCCCACACTCCAAAAGACATGCTGGTAGTTCATTTGGCTCCTGTACAAATTGGTCCTTGTATACATGAGATAGGGACCTACATTGTAAGCTCCTCGAAGGCTAGGACTGATGTGTACAATATGCAAACCCTTTCCTAGTTTATCCAGGCTATATAAAAGTCATTAATATAAAATTGCATGGGAAATAGGAGTTTACATTTGATCAATATTGCCTGCCTACAGCAGTTTACAATCTGTTTCTGTAGTGATTTTATGAGTGCAGTAAACTACCAAGTCATTATCTATGGCTCCTGGCACTGAAGACTTTGGAGGGGATTTACTAAAACTTTTGAACACAAAATCTGGTACAGCTGTGTACAGTAACCAATCAGCTTGTAACTTCAGCTTATTAAATTACGCTTTGCCAAAAAAAAACCTAGAAGCTGATTGGTTAATATGCACAGCTTCTGTGTGCACCAGTTTTAGGAAATCTCCCCCATTGTTTTAAGCAGGTATCTACTCTTTAGGCGGTTCTGTGTATCAATGCAAACTGCAACAGGTTGAATGCAAAGCAATGTTGGTTCTGGGCCTGAGATATCAGCTTTCTATGCACAGGGGAAAAGAAAGGGAGCATTAAGTTTATATTAAAAAAGTTGCTTGGTTTGGTGGGCCTAATAAAACTTCTAAAATATAAATATAGCTCTATCCTATAAATAGTTTCAGTTACTTAGATGGATCCAACCTAGTGATCGACCAATATCGTTTTTTCATTGCCGATATCAATATTTTGGTCATCGCGTATCGGCCGATATTTTCGTACATTTAAAAATTTTTTTATTTATTTATTTATTTATTTTACTTGACAGGTACTCTTGTGGAGGGATCTGGGGGTCTAAAAGACCCCAAACCCCTCCTCTGCACTTAAAAGCATTCAAAACGCCAAGTTTGGCTGTTTTGAATGCTGTAATTTTTTTGAATCTGGCGCCGAGTACCCGGAAGTGAGGTCATGAAATCATTTTGCATGGAGATCCGATCAGAGCCGAATGCGGCTTTGATCGGGTCTTTGGCGGCCGTGAAGGCTGGTTGCCCGGGTCTCCCGGTGGGACGGGAGACCTGGGCGAGCCGCAGAAGGCGGTGGGAGGGGGGGAACGTCCTCTCCCGCTCCTTGTAATGACAGCCGAGCGGCTTCTCAGCCACATCGGTTGTAATTACAAGAAAGCCGACCGTCGGCTATGGACGCCGGTACCGGGGTGATGCCTCTAAGCTGCAGGCATCACTCCGGTACAAGCACTTTCCCGAAATATCGGTAAAATCGGTAATCACCGGGGCCGATTCCGATATATCAGGCAAAGTGCATATCGGCCCTCGATATAACGGCTTTGCCGATAATCGGTCGATCCCAAATCCAAACTTCCAACCAGCAGGAGCAAGTGCTTGCCAGAGGAAACTGACCATTCTGGATCTTCACAGTGAGACAGCAAAGATTTTTATTTTTCACCCCCATCCCCTCCCGTCCTTTCACCGACACCACAATGCACACTCTCCATTAACGCCCAAGTCACTTCAATGTAAGCACTTACAGCTCTCTCAGCATTTTCATTTCTCCAAACGCCTCGGCTTGGACTGACCGCATGGCATTCCCACCAAGGTTTCTGCCAGGAAATCAAGAAAAGTATTTTGTTAGGGGGAGGCAGGGTTAAAAGGAAGAACTGGCAAACTTCAAATTTCAAATCAGTTTATTGTGTACCTGCGGCCAACAAACAATATGGTTAAAATACGTTCCAGAACTTTTGTTTATGAAACAGAAAAAAGGGGAGATAAAAAAAAAAAAAAAAATAATAGGATAAAGTCAATTGCAGTAAACCTTGTCAGGTTGAGGATATACTGTCCAGGCTATGTTTAATTTAAAAAGGAAGTGAACACTGAATCAGCGCTGCGAGCATTGGAAATCCTGGGGGAAGGACATTCCTTCACTCCGGCCAAGTCAGCTGCTCACCAATCCCAGAAAGATTAAGGCCTATGAGAAGGTTTTATTCTATCAATCTGCTCAGAGAGAATAAAACTATTATTCCATCTATGCTAAACACACTGATTTCATTTCACAAAAAAAACTCTAGCCTTGTACAGAAAACATTAACGGGCAAAAGAAAAAGAACAAAATTGATGTTGTTGCCTACAGTGGCTAATCCGACTCTTTATATTATTTACCCGGAGAACAAAAGATGAAAAATGATTGGCCACTATGGGCAATATTTCAGCTTGGTTCATACTTTTTTTTCTTGTGGTTTATTTAAAGTAAACCTATCATTGGAGAAATATGAGGGCTGCCATTGTTGATTTCCTCCTGAAAATGCTAGTTGCCTAGCTTTTATGCTGAAGTTCTGCCTTAAAGTGGTTGTAAAGCCTCACATATACCGAGTGAAGTGACTGGCCATAGGTGATACACAGAGATTAAACTAATCCTCCTCAATAAGTTGTACCTTCTGCCCTCTCCCATTCAAAGTGCACAGTTTACACAGCATTTCACAGCTCCAGAAAGCAAGGGATGAGAATCTGATGTCACGTGCTTCACAGTATTGAGCAGGGAGCTGAGTGTAATCTGAGACCTGAGTAAAGGGAAAGGACTCACCCCCCTCTACACAGTTTCATAAGGAAACATGCACAGCTAAGGCTGTCAATCACCTGCTATGTGCTGTAGGGGAAGCGGGACCATCCCTGGATTGCCGGAGTGTCGGCATCAGAAGGGACTCATGCAGATAACAGAGGAGAGAGCAGGCAGAAATCACATTAGGTGCTTTGGGTTGAGGCAAGTACACACTATAGAAGGATTTGCTTTGTTAATTTTTCATTTCAGAGGTTTACAACCCCTTTAAATATATTCTAACTCACTGACCCAAAACAGGTATAGAGAACAGAAGAAACGTGGCCTTATCCAAATGCATGCCTAGTGGTTAGCACTTCTGCCTTGCAGCACTTGGTTGCTCAGGTTGAATCTTGACCAGGAGTTTGCATGTTCTCCCTGTGTTGTGTAGGTCTTCTTCAAGGACTTCTGATTTCCTTCCTAAAACATGCTGGTATTCACATATATTTATTTGGATCTTGTCCTAAATTAGCCATAGTATGTGTGTGTGCATATATGAAATAGGAACCTCAAAAGGAGTTGCATTCTGTGCATTAAGATTAAAAGCCTTCTGTGTGCAGCAGCCTCCCTAGCACCCCCTAATACTTACCTGAGCCCCATCTCTGTCCAGCGATGTCTGCATGTCCCTCGGCGGTCCGGGACTCTCCCTCCTGATTGGCCAAGACACAGCCGCGGCGCCATTGGCTCCTGTGGCTGTCAATCAAAGTCAGTTAGCCAATCAGGGGAGAGAGGGGGAGGGGCCGAACTGCAGCTCCGTGTCTGTATGGACACATGGAGCTGCAGCTCAGCTCGGGTGCCCCCATAGCAAGCAGTTTGCTGTAGGGTCACTCGACAGGAGGGAGGGGCCAGGAGCAGTGAAAAGGGACCCGAGAAGAGGAGAATCCGGGCTGCTCTGTGCAAAACCAACTGCACAAAGGAAGTAAGTATAACATGTTTATTTATTTATTTATTTTTAAGCAATCACTTTAAGCTGGCCATACACTAATAGATTTTCATGCAAAATTTGCATAAAAAATTCTCAGTGCCAATGCCCGCATCCTCCACCAAAAAAAAAAAAAATTCTCAGAGCATTTGATGATTTGACAAATGTTTGAAATTGCTTTAAAATTCCGTTTGCTTTTAACATTCGATTTTAGAGTGACTGGACATTTCCGAATGAAAACTACATGCATTGTTAGAAACTGGCTCATTCTGGAAAAACTTTCCATCCTGCTCCTGTGAATTTTGTCATAACTATTGTCGAAAACCAATGTCGATTTTATCCCCCTAATGATTAGAGAGCCAAGCGAACTTTCTTAAAGCTAAAAATTTCACACAAAAATCTACTAGTGTTTGACTGGCTTCAGACTGTAAGCTCCTTGAGGTCAGGGACTGATGTGAATGTTTAGCATGTAAAGCTCTGCATAAATTGTTTGCTCTATATAAATGCCTGCAATAATAGAGTATGAATGTAGAAGAGTCAGTATGACAGCCAGGCAGCTGGAATTTTCAGGAATGGTCATAAGAAGACCCCTACGTATGTACCTTATAGACAGGATTCCTTTAATAAATAGATCCTTCATTGTTTATAGGACTGGATCTACTCGTGCTCAGCATTTCACGGCGAAGCAGTACTGAACCAGAACAAAAAAGAAGGTTCATCTCCCATGAGCCAACAGGGATTCTCCTCCAAGCACATCTCACATCAATCATGATGATGGCTCCAGTGTTCATTTTGGCAGTAAATTTCAATTTAGTCTTAGGACTAAAATGGCATTTTAATTTTAGTCCCATTTTAGTCTTCTGTAAGTGTTTTAGTTTTAGTCGTATTTAGTCGACTAAAACTCCAGTACATTTTAGTCGACTAAAACTCCAGTACATTTTAGTCGACTAAAACTCCAGTACATTTTAGTCGACTAAAACTCCAGTACATTTTAGTAGACTAAAACTCATTTTAGTCGACTAAAACTCATTTTAGTCATCTATAATCAAATGGGTGTAGTTCAATTGTAATTTGTAATGCATTATTTAAGCATTTCTCTACAATTTCCAAACTCATTATATACTACTGCTGGTCCTGGAGTGAAAAATCGAATATGTTATTATTAATGGTATTAAGCTTTGAGCATGCACCAGTGTTAATTTTGGCAGCAAATTTCGATTTAGTTTTAGGTATAGTCCTTTGACTAAAATACCATTTTAGTTTTAGTCGTATTTTAGTCTTAAGACTAAAATGCCATTTTAGTTTTAGTCGTATTTTAGTCATCTGAATTGTTTTAGTTTTAGTCGTATTTTAGTCGACTAAAATTGTGTTAATTTAGTCGACGAAAACGTTTTAGTCGACGAAATGAACACTGGATGGCTCAAAGCAGGCACATATAGCCCAATCCTCCGCAGCTCCCAAAAAAACCCAAATTATTCTGAGTATCTTGTTTAGCATATCCACTTATTTGCATAACTTTAAACTGATTTAAAGTTGTCAACAGATCCTATCTGGAGATCGGCCAACTGGAAAATAAAGAAACAAAACTTTGTTCACACCAGAGTCCTCCCCTACCAATTCTGCGAGCGTCTACAGACAAGGACTCCTTGGGAGAAGCAGTAAAACCGGAGAGAATTTGTCAGCCGGCCTCTGTTCTCATAGCCGACACAAAATAAAAATGCACCCAAATCTGCCATATGTTCTGCAACTCCTTTTCCTGGCACAACGAGAGGCCAAAGTTGAAGCTGACTTATAATGAGAAGGAAGCAGCTGGGCTGCTCAAATGGACGGCCTTCTCATCTTACAAAGACGCTATTAAATTGCTTGCAGACCTCTCAAGCAGCTACTTTTGGCAGCCCGCTATAAAACCTGCAAAGCATGATGGGATACTCACAGGTGCTCCAGAGCCCCCAAGCCTGAGAACGCGTTTCTGGCCACCGACTTGATCTTGTTTCCAAACAGAGAACTGCAGTTTCCAAACATCAAGGGTCAGACAAACAAAAGGGGGTAAAGAGGAAGGGAAAGAAAAGAGAAAAAAAAAAGCGGCATTAGTTGGTGTGAGACAGATTGAGTGTCCGGTTTACAACGTTTTAAACGTGAAGTACACAGATTAGGTCTTTTCTCTCTTTCTCTGCCTGAAATGAGATCTCTTTATCTTTAAGGCAATTGAACAGCGATGACAAAACCAAATCGCCGGTAATCTCTCCTGAAAAGAAAGCAGCCATTGAGTGCCCTTGTTCTAGGACAGCCTTGTTGCTAGTTTACTATGCATTTATTAATTTCCTGCACCTGATGCTGCATCCTTTGGGAAATTACATTATTTAACGTTAAAGTTCTATTTGCTTATGTTGCACCTGTTTTGCCTTTACTGGTTCCTTCTCTACCCCCATGAATGTGCTAATAAAATGCATTATATACCCTCTTGTAGACCCAGTGATGCAACGACTGGATCTCTGTGCTCCTCTATGCAATGCAGGCAGATCATAGCTGCTGGGAAGAACCAGCAGGGTGCTGTATATAGCTTCCTAAAAACATCACAGCACCCTGACTCAGTACTCCTCAATAGCCATAAGCCCTGACACAAGCAGCAGGCTGGCTCTTGGGAGGAGTTATGACAATATTAAAAATGCTTTGATGGGTGGGTATTAGTCGAGAGGATTGGAAAATCCAAAGCAGACTGCATTTTACATGCAGACCACCCTAAGTAACTCACATGCGATGCTGAGCTTTTCATTGATTGGATTAAAAGAACTGAAATCCAATGAATAAAAGGAGCAGACTATGGACAGTAATGTTGGAAGGTTAGATCAAGGTGTACTCAACCTGTGCGCAACCTGTGGCCCTTCAACTGTTGCAGAACTACAAGTCTCATCATGCCTCTGCCTTTAGGAGTCATGCTTGTAACTATCAGCGGCTTGCAATGCCTCATGGGACTTGTAGTTCCACAACAGCTGGAAAGCCACGGATTGAGCATCCATGGGTTAGATGATGCTAGACCTCCTCTAGGCAGGAAATGAGGCAGGCTCTATCTGACTTACTGCAACTTCGAATGCACGCTGTAAAAAGCTTACAATGTGCACAGAAATAGTAAGCAATTTTAGTACTGAAGAAGAGCCTATACAACTGTGCAAGACTGAAAGCTGGAGTTCAGCTTTAGGGTCAGGGCAGCCATCAGAAACTTTGGTGCCCCTCACACAGCTTTAGGCCTGGGCCCCTCCGGGCCTGACAACCAATATTCCCCAGGGCCCGCCCTCTGGCCATTTCGCCGAATCTCCCCACTGGACATCCCACAAGTCCTTTAGTGCACGCAATTTTATTTTAACACTTACAACCTAATTTATGAAAATGAATCCAATCCAGCAAAGATACAGCCCCAAATATAAAGCAAAGAGACATCCCAATCCAGCAAAGAGATGTCCTCATATATTCAGCAAAGAGACATCCCTTCTGCTGCATCGGCTTACTCTGCAGTTGGTCTGCTTTAGCAACTGCTAGTTACTACAACAACTCAATCTCGTTGGTTGGGGCCTGGGTCACTGGGCCCCTCTGAATCTCTGGGCCCCCTACATGTGTATGGGCTGTCCCTCCCTGATGGCAGCTCTGTTTAGGGTATAACTAAAGCCAAAATATTTTAAATTTTGGATAATGGATATAACCCCTATCAGGTTTTTTGCCACTTGTGTCCAACTGGAGAGATTTAGCTTCACTTCCTGTTTTATACTTACAACATGAAGAGATAAGAAATCTATTAAAAGTGAGGGAAATGCCTTTTTGGACAGTTGTCACTGGACCAAGTTTCCTCTTTATTCCTGTCCTAGTGACAACGGAAAATTTGGGATTTTTCCATCACCTTTAGTTGCAATAAAAATCTGGAAAGGGTTCAAATCCTCCACCAGTCTATTCAAAAACAAAAGACTTTGAGCCGATTCACACTGGGGCGACACTACTTCTTACTACTTCGGGGGCGACTTGTGCATTACAATACACCACGACTTCAGAGCGACTTGCAGGGACTTCACATAATGGAAGTCTATGCAAGTCACTCCGAGGTCGCCCCGAAGTAGTACAGGACCCTTTTTCTAAGTCGGAGCGACTTGTGTCGCTCTTATTAGAATGGGTCCTGTAGAGGTCAATGGACTGCGAGGGAGCGTGACTTGTCAGGCTGAAAAGTCGCCTGACAAGTCGCGCTAGTGTGGACCGGCTCTTTGACTTTAGATATTCTATAAGTAAACTTTCAGAAAATGTTGAAAGTAAAGGAAAGTATACTCCTATAAACGCTCTTGAAGTATCCATTATGGTTATTTAGAGATGCCATATTGGACAAGTTTGGTGTGGATAAACTCAAGAGACCTACACAGAGCCCTGACCTCATGAATTAGAACATCCATTGCCAACCAGATCTTCTCATCTAACATCGACAATTCACCACACAGATGCTCGGTTGGCTGATCTCTAGTTTCCCCAAGAAACGAAATTTTGAGCAAAGCCTTCCCAGAAGAGTAAAGGCTGTTAGAACCACAACGAGGGAGGTCAACTTCATATTAATGCCCATGGTATTGGAATTTGATGTCCAACAAGCTCATATAGGCGTGATGGTCAGGTGTCCACAGATTTGGCCAAGCCCAAACTACACCAACCCCATTAGCAGTCCCGAGACTGGAAAGTCTCTATATGCCTTGGTCTGTACCAATAGCTCCTGCATAAAACAAATTGCCGTCACACCCATGCACTGCTTACTAAAAGTCGATATACGCGACCTGATTTTTAACCATTCAGGCAGCTACTTCTGAAACTAACAAAATGTTTACTGAGCAAGTTTTCTTCTTATTTTGGGAGCTCTCTTTGAACATCGTAGAAGGAAAACAAAAATAAAAGCTTATAAAGTTTTTAGAACTGAACAAACATAAACTGACTTCATCTATAAACCTGAAATAATAATATAAAAAATAATGGCTATGTAAATGAGGACCACCGGCTCTGTAGCCCTAATTATTACTCGTACAAAAAAACCATCATTCCTGCGCTGGGAGGATAGAGATTGTGTGAAAGGACATCCTTATTGGTGCTGGAAGAATAAAAAGTTGTACAGGGAGGAGGGGGGAGACCTGCCACTATGAGGAACAGAGAAGGAGCTGAGGAGGTGAAGTACTCACAGCTTGTTCAGGCTCTCCAAGCCTATAAAGGCCCCATTGGTATCTTCTATTGTGCCCGAGATCTCGTTATGGTCCAGTTCCCTGGAGAGGAAACAAAAGACAACATTACAATCACTTTCTCAGGCCTGGCTCCTTCATTTTATGTATAAGGAGAAGGTGTGGGTGGGGATCACAAAGAGGAGATTTCTGGGAAGTTCAGTACTGTGTGGAAGAAAGAAAGAAGCCCCACAGGGATTTTTTAGGCATAGGCCAACCAGAAAAAGAGTATTTGAGAAAGCAGAAAGTATAAAGGTTATCAACAATTTTTATTCAAAAATCCAACATGAGTAAAATGGTGAATCGTATCACCAAATTGTGATGTATAAAAGCAAAAAATAGTAGAGGCACAATACCAAATATCTTAATAACAGGATATGCTCATAGTCTGGAACATAGGGTTGGTCTCATGCAGTGGTTCACAAAGACATCCCGACATGTTTCGAAATCTAGAATGATTTCTTCTTCAGGGGTAGATCAGAGCACAATCTATTTTTCTACAAATATAATATACACATATGGTTTATGGAAAAAAAAATATATACACATATGGTGTCTACGGGCATATATGGGAGCAGTCTGCCAATACATATATATATATATATCTGTATACATCATAGTGTGTCGAGACCAATCTCTTCCTTCAACAAGCATACTTGGTACATTTGTCTACTGGCAAGGTTATAAACTTATACATCACACTCTTTTTGCCCTTGGATTCATAGCTTCCTGCTCTTTGTTTTAGAATTTGTCTCTTTTGTATTCTATAATCTGGCCACTAGATGCCCCTGTCGGTAGGTCTATTCTGCTCCCCAGCACGTGCAGGCCCCGTCACGCCACCCAGGCGCATGGGGCCTGCAGCTATTGGGCCATGTGATGCGCATCACCAGCCGGCATCATTTCCAGGCACCGGCTTGCTTTGACTCTTAACTTTCTGTTTGGAGCGCGGCCCTCTCACACGTGTCCTTGACGTCTGGCCTCACTGTGCAGCACATTCACGGTGATGCCAGATGCCATTGAGGCCGGTGGATCGCATAGGAGCCATGGAGATGTGGAGATTTCTCCACAAGCCGAGTCCATGTGGAGAGAGCATATTGATTATATTGATTGGGCCTGGTTTTTGAGCAGTGGAGACACTACACAGGTGCGGCTCTTTTACAATCTGATTAAGGGCCCTCAGCACATAAATAGGGACTCTTTTTTTCCCCCACACTGATGGGTAGTGCTTTGCCGTTCCTCTGATGGATCTGGTGCTATATGATTGCTGGTTCGGCCATACAGTATATGTAAGTCTCTTTAATGATGGATTATACTTTATATGGGTTTTTACATACAGCTTCTACCACAATGCTATACACATATATATATCCCCCCCCCTTTTTTTTTCTTCTTCAGAATGGCTCTTTCCTTGTGGTGATCCTCATGAGCAGTTTTTCCCATGCATGCTAACAGGACCATAGGCAAATATCCATCTTTTTATGCCTATTTTACATCTGCCAAATAATGCTTTGTGCACTTTAAATTCTTGGACCATCTTTGCCCCCTTTTTAGAAAGAGCAGATGCAGAAGCTTTGGGCTACCACCTCTATCCATGTGTTGTCCAATTCACACACACTGCGAGTATGGCAGACTGCCTTTATGTCTTCCCGTATATAGATGGATGTTCTTTGTCTATGTATTTTATTCCTGTACAATACTAATATGTGTATATTATATTTGTAGAAAAATAGATTGTGCTCTGATCTTCCCCTGAAGAAGAAATAATTCTAGATTTCGAAACATGTCGGGATGTCTTTGTGAACCACGACTTAGCTTGGCCTCCCACTGGCATGAGACCAACCCTATGTTCCAGACTATGAGCATATCCTGTTATTAAAATGTTTGGTATCGTGTCTTTACTATTTTTTGCTTTTATACATCACAATTTGGTGATATGATTCACCATTTTACTCATGTTGGATTTTTGAATAAAAATTGTTGATCTTATATACTTCTACTTTCTCCATTACTCTTTTTTTGGATGGCCTATGCCTAAAAATCCCTGTGGGGGCTCCTTCTTTCTTTGTTGTACTATTTTTGGGATGTGGCAATGTGCCTCCAATAGCCAACTACACCAACCTATTTGAATTGTTTCAGTACTGCGCGGAAGTGGAATCCTTCAGCCTTGTCTACATTCTTCATTAGGGGCCTTCTTTATTATGACCAAAGGCACTTTGTGCGTTTTGCATGTGATCAAACAGGTAAGAAACCTCCTTTTGATAAGGGAATGGGAATACTTAAAGTGTATTTGAAGTCTAAACCTAAGTACAAACATTTTATTTATACTGCAGCTTTCCAGTGCTCTGATATGGTGGCTATTTTTGTATTCTTTTTTTCTTTATTTTCCTCCTTTTTATTTAAGCAATTGCCAAGGTCACTTTAAAAACCCCTTTAGGAAAAGTCTGAAGAGAGTGGCAGTGACCAAAGATCCAAGAGTCCAATACGCTTTAATGGAGGTGTAAATTCATAACTGCTATTGCGGAGAGTGGCCTTAGCCGAGCCACTGTGCTCTATATGAATTTGATTGATTTTCTTCAACCATGGATTACTAAAAAGTCAAATGCAACACCTCTAATATACATATTCTAGTTTTTAAGACTTCTGCCATATTTTTTTTTTTTGCGTTTTTTTTTTTCTGGAAGACATAGCGGACAGTACGACGAAAGCTCTCCAGCTGTCATCAGAACAGGTGTCCCTACTGAAAGAATTTCCTTCTATTCCTGTTCGGAGAACAACAAAAAAAATCTGGATTTCCCATCACTTTCTGTGCTGTTGGCAATGGTCACCAGGACTTACGGAGGATGTATTTACTTCAGTTAAACCTAGCCCTTATTTTTAAACTAAACCCTAAACCAGCCTTTCTCCGCCTTTTCAACACAGAGGAACTCTTGAAATCATTTTTGGTGCCAGGGAAAACCTAATAAAAATGACTATATCTACAACTTATGATACAATAGTAAGATGATCAGTGGGAAGAATGTTCCATATACCCATGGTCATTGGGAAGAATTCCCTTCTTACAGATAGCTAAAAAAAACAATGGTGTCAGTGGGAACTTATCTGAGAGGCAGAAATTGCTCAAGGAACTCCTAGCAATCTCTGGAGGAACCCTAGGCTTCCATGGAACCCTGGTTGAGAAACCTTGCCCTAAGCCTTGACCTAACACCTAAACCAAACTCAGCTCCTATACATAAACCTTAACCTAATCCCCAAAACTAACCTTATGTGAAATCTGAAATATCACAGCAATAAGCAACACAACTGTAGTAATAAAAGCAGTGAATGCACAATCACAATGAAAATGTATTGCAATTCGATTTTGGTGCCCAGCGACCTGCAACAGCGGATAAGTACAGCAATAGCATCACCACCGGTAACTTCCATACTAAAGAACAAATGCTAATTTTTTGCACATTTACAAAGGGCAGCCTTCAAATATCCAGGAATTGCACCCCAAAATGTTCAGTTAAGCATAATACAGGTCCTTGGAATTCCTTCTCAATGTAGTGATGGAATGCTATGTCATTTCTATCCTAATTCCAGTACGATACACACAGCTCTCCACCTAGCAATGATGTAGAATTGTTTCTTTTGGGCCCAGTCCACCCTGCCATTGGACATTTGAATCCATATTGTTGAGGGGACAATAAAAGGCTACAGCCCCATCGTTCACTCTATTCAGGCCTGTCCCTCTCCCATGCCAAGTTCCTATTCTTTCTGGCCGGCTGCATCTGAATAGCAATAGCCCTGTTAATCATAGGATGGTCGGGTCTTCCACTGTGACCTCTGTATGAATGGGCCTGTAATTCAGCAGTTTCACACCAAGTGAAGATCCTCAAACAATAGCCTGCAATTAAAGCATGCTTGGGTCCTTTTCACCAGATGCATGGGCCTGTGTTCGCCCCCACTTATTAAATTAGAGCTCTACCCCACTCCCTGTCCTCCCCCCCTGCTAAATGGAGCTCTGCCTGAATATAAAAGGACCATGAAACTGAATTTAGGAGTTGGTTTGTCCAGTTTTTTTTTTTTTTGCACGAAATTGTATAACGAGAATTGTACAAAGCCTAAAGGAGACTTAAGTCCCAAAAGCTTGCATCTGTAATACCTTGGATCATGCTTTTTGAGGTTTTTTTTTTGCCCCTTTTAGATCAATTGTGTGTGTGTATATATATATATATATATATATATATATATATATATATATATATATATATATATAATGTGTGTGTGTTTATTTTCTCTATTGGTTGAACTAGGTGGACCTGTGTTTTATCCCCCCTTCCATTATTGTTGTGGTGAAAACCTAAGATTTTGGATTTTCTTTTACTTTCATTCTCAATAATAATGGTAAACAGAAGTAATAGAGAAAGTCAGTTTCCCCAACGGGAACATAGACATCAAAGGAAGACAGACAGTTGTTTTAATCCCTCCCTACCCACCAAAAAAAATAGAAAAAAGGTTTGCCTTTATTAATACTTTATCTCATTTTTGTATAGAATGGGTACTTAAAAACATAATAAAAAACACAATAAATATACCCTTTTTACTTTAGGTAGCCAACCCTCCTCCTCTGTAAAGAATAGCACCCAGTGGTGGCAAAAACACAAAAATAGCCCAGTTATCAGGTTCAGTAAATCCCGTGATTAGAAGCCCAATCAGCCTCACTGATACAAAATTTCTACCATAGGGATCTAAGTAGCTCTGCCATTAGAAACTATTTTAAGTCGGAGTTCTTCCTTAACACTTTTTGAGTGAGAGGGATTCTGAATGAAATACAGGCACCAACAGCTGGCATTAAGAGACGAGCTCGGTGGTGCCAAATTCCGAGGTTTGAGAAATCCCAAGAGAGATAAGGACTCTCAGTCGGTGTGAAAATCAGAAAAGGAGCAGGAAACCCAGGAATCATTCTCAACACTTCATTAATATGAAACCAGAAAGAATTGAAGAATTTAAGATTCCAGGGAAAGTGTCGGCTTTGGTCAGCTGTACCTAGAGTGCAACTATTACGCATTTGTATACGGTATATAGTTACTGAGTGGAGGAGATACAAGTACCTGTGTTTCAGCCAATCAGATTCCACCTGTCATTTTCCTTGTGTAATGGTGGCCAGGCACACGTCAATAAATGATCAATTTATTCTCTGATTAATCTCTTCCCAATAGGAACAGTCGACCTATAGTCGACAATCCATCTGATCGATAGCTCTCACAAGGATTTTAAGCAATAGTTAAGGTACAAACGTAATTTACTGATCACATCTCGGTTTCCACCATGTAATCTCATAATCTGATCGATCGATAATAAAAACAACTGATTATTGAATTTCCACCCTGGCCATTTGACTCAGATTAAACAAATCCACTCAAAATAAATCAGAAAGGGAAGTTATGGTTATTTGATTGCTTGCAGATTCATCATTTTGATTGAATCAAACATTGATCAGATAATAAAATCTAAGGCAGCCCATAGATGAATTGAAATAGGTGGGGGAATCTTCCTGCTGCGCCTTTCTATTCTAACAGCGGGGAGACATCCCCACCGTCAGAGTACACTGATTGAGCGGCAAAAATATGACAGGAGGGTTGTACAGAAGTCGATTGGTAGACGAGGCAAGACAAGAACAACCCTGCCCATATATGGATTAAAATTTGCCCGCTCCCTGCTGGACAAAATTTTTTTTTGAGAATTTTTTTTTTTATTGGTTGTTAAGAATTAAAAGTGAACTAGCCGAATTTTGATCCGTATCTAGCTGGCATGTATGGCCACCACAGCATTGACTACAAGTGCTGAAATCTTATTGGTTATTGCAGGCAACACTAAAGGGAAAATTCCATTTTAACCCTACTTTACAAAATCACTTTTATTGTAATTTAGGATAATTTTGAAAAAAACTGAATTTTTGTAAAATCTTACCGTAAAATTCCTTTCTCTGAGTCCTCCGACAGTCGCCGCCCCCGCCCCCTCTTTTGGGATTTTTTCTAGTACACCTACTGCTATTCTACCAAACTGAGTTGGGAGGGATCACTGCAGGGGGGTATTGACCAGTGGGACAGCCCCCATGGGTGTGTCTATGCTAAATGCTTTTGTTCTTTTAACTAAGTCTTATGCCTAGCTACTCCTGCGGAGCGGAAGTCAATACCCAATAGTGATGACTTATGAGGGGCAGCGACTGTCGGAGGACATAAGAGAAAGGTCCTTTTTTTCTGCATCTTGATACAAAATCCAACAGTGCATTCCTTCACAACTGTCAAGAGTACACAGACTCAATGACAGTCAATAGACAAGCCATGCTATAGCAGAAATGGAAATGGTGTTCTCGTGATTTCTAAATTTTTATATTATTTAACAAGTGCAGAGGCCAAAAACATAAATATGCTCAATTATACTCACAATATCCGCAGTTTTTGCAATCCTTTAAATGCTCCTTCAGCTATGAGATTGATGTAGTTATGGCTGAGACGCAGGACAGTCAGAGATCCCAGATCGGCCAGGCTCCCTTCCTCCAATCGTGTGAGGTTATTGTGAGACAGGGCTCTACAGAGACAGAGACCAAACAATAGGTTAGCTCAATGGTCAGAAGGCTGAACGGACAATCAGTTGATGGAGAGCAATATTTAACTTGCTGCGTAATATATAACATGTAACATGCTTTAATGCCCACACACCGCACACATATGCATCACTGGAGGGCCAATGTTTCTGTGCTGAAAGAGCACTTACTGCTCACTTACAGCACAGAGACCAAGCTGCCAGACACCTCTCAGACCCTACTAATAATTGGTAGTCAGCGGGACCACCTCTTAATCATGTGCCCTATGTGACAACCAATCACAGCATCCCCACATGACCACCTATCCCTCAGGCATTTAACATTTTTTAAAGGCACACCAGGGCAGGTGGGCTGGATGGCGTTACAGCCCATTCAGACTGGCGCGACAGGATTTTGTGGGGCGACCTGTGACGGACTTCATATAGTTGAAGTCACTGCAAGTCGCCTCCAGGTCGCCCCAAAGTAGTACAGGACCCTTTTTCTAAGTTGGAGCGACTTGTGTCGCTCCTATTAGAACGGGTCCTGTACTATTCAATGGCGAGCGAGCGACCGACCGCGACTTGTCAGGCGACCAAGTCGCCTGACAAGTCGCGCTAGTGTGAATGGACCCTTAAAGTGCATGTAAACCCCAACAATTAACGTCTTTTATTAGGTTCCTTTTGGTCTGTTAAATATACCATTGAAGGCGCTTTGTTATGTTTGTTTGGCAAATGCAATAAATAGCTGTTGTCAAAAATCAGAGCAGTTGTGTTTGCTCTTTCTGTGATATCTCAAGGAGTGTACTTAGCCCTTCCAGGTTGTATCTTGAGATTACAGAATTATTAAAGCGAAACACTACCCAAAAGGGAAAAGTTCCACTTTAAGGACTCGTCCCCTCGCTCCTCTTGCACAATTTGCACTTTTGAGGGGGGGTACCTGATTATGACATGTACCTGCTCCCACTTCCGTTCCGAGCTATGCGGCACTCAGCAAAATAAGTTCTCCTCCCCCCTGCAGTCTTCTGGGACACTGACAGGTCCCAGAAGACTGCATCCACCAGTCAGGATACACAGCATGACTCGAGCATGCGCAGTGGTCACCCTGCTGTGAATCTGAAGCTGTCACAGCCGGGTGGCCATAGTGAAGATGCCGGTGCCGCAGAGGGAGGACAGAGGTTAAAGACAGCTTGGGTGAGCTCACCGTTGGACCATGGGACAGGTGAGTGGCTGTTTTTTAAAAGTCAGCAGTTACACTTTTTTTAGCTGCTGACTTTTATTTTTTTGGTAGGTGGCTGGAGCTCCTCTTTAAGGTCTATTGTTGGTGAGATTGAGGAGTTTAGCAAAAGCCAACTGGGCAGGGCTGACACCAGTCTACAAAAAAGATGTGTGTTAATGGCCCCCAACAGAATTCGGGAATAAATGCATTTCTGGCAGATTGACAATTATATTTTTGGACTTGCTGGGTATCTTATAGGGATAAAACATGGGAAATTTGCATGTGTATTTGTTTTTCTGCCCTTACGTACACACTTTACAAACCTTTAGCAAAAAATGATATATACAATATATATATAAATATATATATATATATATATATATATATATATATATATATATATATATATATATATACACACACACACATACTATATATATATATATATATATATATATATATATATATATATATATAAACACACACATGCAGTATATATATATATATATATATATATATATATATATACACACACACACACATACATTCAGTACATATAATCTTTTGCTAAAGGTTTGTGTGTGTGTATATATATATATATACACACACACACATATATATATATATATATATATATATATATATATATATATACACACACACACACATACAGTATATATATATATATATATATACACACACATACATTCAGTATATATAATCTTTTGCTAAAGGTTTGTGTGTGTGTGTATATATACTGTGTATATATATATATATATATATATATTCTGCTAAGATTAATGATGTGACACTTTTTCAAAACGCTAACTCGCAAACTGGCATGCAGCCAAAATAGCGTCTACACTTGCTATTAAGGAACTCACCCCAGAGATAAACGCATTTCTGAGAAAGTAACCCAAGATTCCATAAAAACAAGAAAAAGTTCACTTTGATACAACGCAGGCAGAACATCTGCCACCAGTAGAAACAGACGATCATTTTTCTGCTTTTATTTCCCATCACTTTAACGCGGCGGCAAAAACTACGCAGAGCTACTTGCCATTAAGAGCTGTAATTGATGGTATAGATTGGGGCGCGTCGTTGTAAACCGTGTCGAGCATGGTGTGAGTTTTCCTGAGTCAATAAATTATTTTGTGTGGGGAGCCATTTGCTAAAGTTACACCCTTCACATCCATGCAAGCGGAGGATAAATATTATTATTTTGTGGTTTACCTAAACGACCTTCTGACCGAGTAACGTTAACAGAGCGGGGAAGTATTAACGGGAAACGATCGTTAAAAACACAATACCGCTGTATAAGACTGGATTAAGAGAAATATTTTATGTGCATTAGTACTCAAGGCGGGGGGATTAGTGCGCTGGCCCCCGTGTAACCAGACCCTTTAAAAGCATCGCTATATATTTCAGTCTTTCTTCAGGTCTAGCATTTAAAAGGAATTTATATTGTTTTTCGTTTTTTTTAGATAAAATAAATATGAATGTGGCAGGTTAATGTGAAAAACGTGTTAATTATTATTATTATACAGGATTTATATAGTGCCGATAGTTTGTGTGCTAAAAAAAAACCTCAGGCCTATTCAGTGACAAACTGCAAAATGTTAAAGCAGTTTTAACATGCTGCTGCACAGTTTGCGTGCCGCTATACGGTCACATGGTGCGGTGCTTGCTATATTAGCCAATCACACTACACTAGAACATTGCACCAGGGTTAACAAAAGCTTAAAACTGAACTTTACTCTCTCAGTCAACATTGACTATTTTTATTCCATATGCTGCTAGCATTAGTAAATAGATAGGAAGGTGTATTATATTTACTTGTTTTACATTTTTTTTTCTACATTTCTTCAGTTACTTCCTGGTTTCCAGGTCTAGATAAATGATGTCACGTGTCCCAAGTCTTCAGGAGGGGAGGAGGGGTTTTCTCAGCTAAGCACGCCTTACTGTCTGGATGCATAAGCTAAGGGTAGATGGATTCCAGGAAGTAAATGCTACATAATTCATCTGCCCTTACTTAAGCTGGCCACTGCTAAAAGTGCAAGCCAGGTGATGTTCAAAGTGATTTCCCAGCAAAATAAAGCATGGAGACATGGATGGATGATTTTTACATTGGAGTGTTCAGATGCAAAGTTCTACTTTACATTTAGTTTACTATAGCAAACAATCCCCAAGTTTTTTTTAACCTATTTTGCATCTCAGTGCGGCTGATCTCCCCTAAACCTCCCCCAGCCACTTTCTGTCTAGATGCACTCACTGTAGCATTGACTGCATAACATTGTTCTGGACTGGCTTCCTGACAACGGTGAACTACATCTATGCAATGTGTGTCAGCATAGCTGTCTGTAATTTACACATGGGGTGCATATCACAGGGTGACAACGCAGGAGCACAACTGAGAGACAGAAACACAGTGTTGTCACCCTATAACAGGAGGTATTTAAAGGCATAGTCCATTAAAATAAAAATAAATAAAAATAATGATAATAATAATAATGATGAATGTATTGTATCCATATTTAACCCCTTGGCACCAGCTGCACGCAAATATGCCAACTCTTGGCGCCTGGGCCTTAGCGCTGAGAGGCCGCATATTTGTGTGGACTGAGGTAAATAGCACTGTGCTGAGAGCAAACTTCCAGCACAGTGACTGGCGTCTAACTGAAAGCTACCGATCACTGTATGTGATCAGGAGTTTTCAGATCACGTGACAGCCAATCATGGCAGTCATGTGATCTTAAACCACGCCCCATCTCCTGGGATTTTAAACCTCTTAAAGAGCCAGGAGGCGTCGGCATAAAGAGGTTAAAACTATTACATTTTTTTTTTTTTTTTTGTAAAAATATGCTTTTTTTATTATTTTAATTCTTTTTTCCTTTTAGCCTGCAAAGCTTGCATCTGTGATCTGCGCATTGCGGGAGCTATGCCCAGGTTCATAAAGGCTCTTTCCCCAGCCCCATACCTTGGTACAAATATTTGGTTATGGAGCAGGAGGAAGGAAACAATGGACTACAAGTGTGGTGACATCACTGTGCTTGTGTTCCACAGGTTCTCAACTAGAGAGAATATTGAACATCTTCTGAACTCATCTCTAGTCTAGCTGTAGGCCAGATCATTCCTGCCCTGCAGCTGACACAAAGGTGAGCTGCGGGACAATAATTAGAGCTAATTGGATTAAAAATAGCCCAAATTTAAAGTTCATCTAGAGATGAGTTCATAGGATGCCCAGACTCATCGATAGTGGAAAACCACTCCGCTCCCCTTTCCAAGCACGACAATGATGGGCTGTTCTGCATTTCAGCCACGCCAGAGTTGTCACAGGCCTGATTTCTCCATATAATCCTGAAGAAGGCACAGAAATGTCTCATTTGCCTATATATTCCTACGAAGAATCCACATCAGCTAAGAGGAAAGACTACAAGCACTGAACCTATTCTCTCTGGAGAAGAGACGATTGAGGGGGGATATGATATCAATGTACAAATACTGTACTGGCGACCCTAGCATAAGGAACAAACTATTCAGAGAGAGGAGATACAATAAGGCACGTGGCCACTCACTAAAACTTGAGGAAAGGCGGTTTAACCTTAAAGTGCGTAAGGGGTTCTTCACTGTAAGGACGGTAAGGATGTGGAATTCTCTTCCACAAGCAGTCGTATCAGCAGGGAGCATTGATAGTTTCAAAAAACTATTAGATGGACACCTTAAAGACCACAACATACAGGGGTATACAATGTATGGTTAAAAGCAAGCACACACACACATCATAGGTTGAACTGGATGGACGGATGTCTTTTTCAACCTCACTAACTATGTAACATTCTGAACTGGAGCCACAGACAGTACTAAAGATCTGGGATAGGACAGGGGGCCCAGCACTACTCTTCCCAAAAAGGATTTGGCAGCTTTGCCGGAGCTCCCCTTTAATGCAGGTAGTACTTACAGCTCTTGAAGTTTTTGGCAGAAGCTCCATCCACCTGAGCTGATCTTTGAGATGGAGTTGTTGCTGAGGTAAAGCTGCTGCAGGGACCGCAGTCCATACAGAGAGCCGCTGTTTACTTCTGTCAAGCTGTTATATTCCAGATGTCTGCAGAGACAGGCAGCAGGAGGGAGAAAGAAAGACGGATCTATAGGTTAAAATGTGGCCTTCAGCTGCAGTATATACATCTATCATACAAATATTCACTGCAGATAAAAACAACAGTGTCACTGTTTACCTAACATTTACTCAGCTGGGGAAGTTCAGCAAAAGGAATAGAGACCCGTACCTTGACCTGTACGATGTGCTCAGCAGAGCAAAATATACCCAAAATGCATCAACATGACAGGAAGATTAAAACTGAGCTATAGCAAAATTAGCACCCCCATTCCACCACTTATATTAATAAAAAAAACATTCTGTAGGGCAGTGGTGCTCAACCACTTAGCCAGTAGGCCTCCCTCCTCTTGGGCCTCAAGCTAGCTGCAGATTCCATAACCTTCCACAGCATCTCTTAGCTCCAAAAGTGCCACCCAAACCCCCAGATGCCCACAGTGCCCTTCAACTTCTCATAGTGCCCCCGGCCCCCCCCCTTAAAGCCCTCAGATAACCAAAGTGCAGGTCAACCTCCCATAGTGCCCCCTAGCCGCTGAGCCTGTAGTACCCCCAATAGTGTTCCATATTGCCCCTGCAAACCCCAGCCTCCAGAAGAGACCCCCATCCCTTCCTGAGACCCCATTTCCCACTGTTGCACTTAGCTTTCTCCAGAAACCTTATCTCATACAGGGGAGCAGAGTATCCCAACCCCCCTCCAGAACGGTCATCCCCCCACAGTGACACCCAGCTTCATCCAGAGCTTTCCAGAAGATCCCCAGGCGGGAGCACGTCTGCTCCTAACCCCTATGGAGGGAACTCACAGCCAATACAACAGCAGTTAAGAGAAGCTTCCATTAGGGTATGCCTGGGCAGCCCCTTTCACAAACTTTAAAAGATAGTTCCTCAAGGCAACATGCTGGAGGAAACATAAATCACTGACCATGTGCCAGGGGGGGGGGGCTATCTTTTAAAGAGCTAGAGGCAATGTGTTTCTGGTCTCAGTGGAAGGGCGTAGAAGGTTTTGGGCCCTGGTCTCAAGCACTGAGGGCCACAACTGTAGTGCCTGTTCTGCCTAAAAGGCTGCCCCAAAATCCCTCTCTCATGATGATTAGATTCTTAGGCATTGATCAAAAGTTCTCAACTGAAAGGAAATGTAGAAGTTTATGAGTGTCAGTAGCTGGTGGCCCTGCCCAAACATCGGTCCCTTCACCCAAGATCATGTTAACAGCAGCTAGGCATTTGGTCACATAATCATCAATAGATCCCAGAGCGGAATGTGCTGATCCATTAAAATAGCTGTTACTATTGTGTGTCAAGCTGCATTTTATTAATTGTATGAAGCCTGAAGAAAGACCTAAAGCCTCGTACACACGCAACGATTGTTGGCCGACCGATCGGCCGTCTTCTGTCCAGTGTTGTTGTGTTGGTTGAAATGTGCCTAGACTGCACACAAATTTTCTCGGCCAACAAAAACCAACTTCAGAAGTGATGTCATGTGCTGGTTTACTTTCCGTGTGTTTTTTCTTCTCTGAGCATGCCCAGTCTTGCTCATCTGATTTTTGTCTGCCGAAATCTGTACTGACTGACGGAAAATCGGCCGTTCTGTTGACGGCCAACAAGAATTTTATAGCATGCACACCAGATTTTGTTCGGCCGAAAAGTCGCAGTCGGTTGTCGGAAGCTTCATACTAACAAGCCGAAAATCGGCTGATCGGACGTTGGCCGAAAATTCACGGCCACCAATCGTTGCGTGTGTACAAGGCATAAGATCCTGAAAGCTTTCCTCTTTAATAACCTAAGTCAGCCAAAAAAGGTATTACCTACTAAACAAATGTTCAGTGTAGATCAATCTCTAACACAGAACAAGACTACTACTGTTGAAAAGATTTTTTTTCCATCAGTGACTCTCACACCAACTTTAAAAACTGCAGGTAAAAGCAAAGAAAAATCAAATAACTTGAGTGCGTACTTGAAGCGTTGGTTATATAGATAGTCAGATGTCAATACTTACAAGACCTGCATCCTTGCCAGGCCCCAGAAGGCCCCATCCGTCAGTTTACTGATGTTGTTCCTCTGCAGCTTTAAAACCTCCAAGTTGTCCAACCCCTGGAACGTGAGTCCCTCAATTAGGCGAATCCGATTTCGATTCAACTCCCTACAAAACAGAGAGATGTCATGGAAGGCTGTTACAATGTAACCTGCTCGTTGCTAGTTGGCCCACGCTGTGCAATAGACACAAGAGGCCACAGAGTGAAGGATAAAGGATAGCATATTGTATCGCTCAACTCTGTAATCTTTCCACCCCATCTACACCTCCACTGGGAAATGAAGACCTGCTAAGACGAGAGACCTTTCAGAGACGCACAGGAGAGATCTAAATGCCTGTATTATTCTCCGTCTGGTCTGTTTAAACTCATAGAAAAACGATCCTTACTAGAAAAAGAACTCCTGCCGCACTCTGTCCAAACTATATTTTCCAGCCGCTTATCGCTGTTAATTAGAGACAATCTGTATTTGGAGCTCCAACTATGAAAAGCACCTCTCTCATCTGACTCCTCCTCCCTCCCTCTTAAGCAATTTTTTTTTTTTCAACAACAAAAAGTTAATATTTTTGCCATCCCCACCTAGGCAAGGATGGCGTATTCTGTGTGTTACCCTGCACAAGCACAGACATGCAGCGGGTCTAAAGGATTCAGAGAGGTTCACCTGTGTTTCTGCACACATGCAGTATTGTATTGGAACACCCCCACGCATTGAGCAGACATTAGACCTGCTGCGTGTCTGTGCATTTGTAGGGGATTTCACTCGATTTCTCGCATGCACAGACACACCATAGGTCTCTATCAGCTCCACTAGACCCATGGCATGTCTGAATATGCGCAATACCTATCCAAGATGGTGGTGCAGAAGCAGAGCTCCAAGGAAGAACTTTAGGATGGAACAGGACAGCACTAGACTCCATTGACTAGTAATTATTTTTTTTCAATTACATACAGGGACAATTGCAAAGGAATAGAAACAAAATGTAAGCTGGGAAGAGTGGAGTTCCTCTTTAAGTGCCATACCAGTAGGCCAAGTGTTGCTTTCCCACAGCCTGGCCAAAAAAACTGGATTTTTGACTTACCGTAAAATCCTTTTCTCTTAAGTTCATTGACGGACGCAGTTCTCTCTGATTCATATCAGTAGTAAGGAGTAAGGACCTAGTTCCTTGCTTGGATCTCTGGTCTTGGCATAAAAGTATTTTTCTGCCCTGTCCTCTTAAGATCCGGTAAAGTTCATATTTCCATCGCACACCTTCCTGGATATAGGCACATATGTTGTGGGTGCTAAAGCGATCACCAGCTGGACACTGGATCTATCACAGGTACATACATATTCGCCAGCACACCATGGATAGTGCAAAAGCAGTCCAAAAACGTTTTATTGCAGGGAGGATCACATCAAAAACAGTGCAACGTTTGGGAGTCACGCAGGACCCCTTCGTCAGGTATGTGATCACATGCCTGACGAAGGGGCCCTGCGTCACTCCGAAACGTTGCACTGTTTTTGATGTGATCCTCTCTGCAATAAAAAGTTTTTGGACTGTTTTTGCAAGATCCATGGTGTGCTGGCAAATATGTACAGTGGGGATCGAAAGTTTGGGCACCCCAGGTAAAAATTTGTATTAATGTGCATAAAGAAGCCAAGGAAAGATGGAATCTCCAAAAGGCATCAAATTACAGATTAGACATTCTTATAATATGTCAACAAAAGTTAGATCCCCACTGTATGTACCTCTTAAGATCTCCGGACGCACCATATGTTGAGTGTGCCCCCCTAAAAGCTCAGCCGCTGCGGAATAGAGAGTACAAGCGGACTTGAAAGCGGGGGAGCACTTGCTCATGTAATGATGGGGGTGCACCCAATGCACATTGCAGCCCAGATCCTAAGCAGGATGGGTGAAACACCCACTAAGGTAGTTTTTAGCCAGGCTGTGAAGAAGCAATGCTTGGCCTATACAGTATGTATAGCATTTAAAGTACGCTCCAAATTTGTAAGCTGCACAATGTTTTTTTTTTGGTTCATTTTTTTTTTAATCTACCAGGGCCTCTTGACTGCATAGTATATTTTAGAACAAAGGTGAACTAACCCTTTATGTGTAGATTTGCATGGTAATTTTACCGCTACCTAGTTCAACACACTGGTGATCAATGTGTGAAAACAGGCAGACATTTGCAGATTGGTGGCAGACATTAGCATACCAGAAAGTGGCACAGCCTTCACAAACATTCAGCAGTAAATGGTAGACTATGAACCATTAATGATCTGCACACATGTGCACGGTGTGGCATTTGCAAATAGAGCACAAGTGCGATCATAATTGGTGCCAGGTTTTTTTTCCTATAAGATTGCAGCCATTGGCTATCTACAGGCAAAACTTCATGAACAAAACCAAAAAAAGAGACCCGTTACCTTATGACTTTCCCCTGTAAGAACTCATGTGTGGTCTGAAAAATGATCCAATCTTTAAATTTCAACCCAAAAGTCTGATTAAACTACCGACCATCATCTCTAAGGCTATTTAATGCTTACAGGTCCCTGAACGCTTGAAAGTCTAACTAGTTCTAACTTTATAGGGTAAAGCAGACTTCTAATCTCTACACAGACCATTTATCTGAGGGATCTAATATAGGTTTTATTAGGTGTTATTTTTGCATTAATGAATCCAGGGCATTGGTGAAACTGGCAAAGCAGGCTTGCTACTCCCAGGAGGTGCTGTATCTGCTGGGGGGGAGGGGGGGGGGGGAGACTCGCATTTCTCTTTAATTAAGCTCCCCGCTCTCATACTTACAGTTGGGTTAGTGAGAAGAGCCTGAATGCTTTGACAGGAAGATGGGAGATTCTGTTTTTGCTCAGACGGAGGGTAAGCAGAGACCGTGACAGGTTGTCAAATGATCCAGCCTCTAGACTGCTTAGCTTGTTGCTCCCCAGGTTGCTGTACAAAAGACAACCAAGCAAAAGAAAAAAGTTAAATGTCAACTATTTCATTTCAGGACGGGTTACATATTTTAGGAGGAGTGTGATTTTTATTGCAGAAAAATGTTGCTTTACATTAAAATGTATATTACTTAACTACAATCATGGTGAACCCTTAAAGCAGACCTTTACCCTCCAAACAGAGAAATGCATGGTGCATACGGTACAGCATGTCTACCCATTAATGTCCTAAAAGTCATTTGTAGTCAAACCATTTTAGGTGAACTTACATTCTTTATCTACATCCTGTGATTTAGTCCCAAGTCTTACAGTGCACCCTGGGAAGGCTACATCACTAGTACTTTCCAGTGAAATCTTGCCTAATCTTGTGCATGCGCAGTATGAGATAATATCGAGCAACAATTGTACTCTTGTACAGTGTATGTACCGAGTGAGATCTGGCACATGCGGTGTACATGATCTGAGGTGGCTATAGGGTAACAAGTTGCCCTATTCCACATATGGAGCAACATCATTATTGGGTCGGCACAGAACAAGGAAAAAGCTGGCCAGCAATGATGTCTTCTTAAGAAAATGGATGAACAGGGTACAAGGAGGCGGTAAAGCGGTGCCACACAGTAATGGAGGAAGCAATCGGTTATCTTTAAATGTGCTTATATATTTTCAGTGCGATAATGATGTTATTCTCAAATAAAGGAGGATTGGAGTCCACTGTCTCTTTACAGCAGGGCTGGAATTTAGGAGGAAGAAGCAGTAGAAGGAGCCAATCAGGTGATGTGCTTACCCATCACTGTGCTGCTTCTCCTTTCACTGTCAGTCTCAGGTTCAGGATGACCTGGGCTTATTGGAAATGGGTTCAATGATGCCGGGCATCAGTCTGAGGAAATCTAGTGCCAAAAAAATGACTGTGGGGAAGAGTTTGGAATAGAAGCTGAAAAACGTATGCCCCGTTTCCACTGAGCTTTCTGGTACGGTTCGGTTCCGTACGGTACGCTGTTTATGCCGTTTCCATTGTGAATGGTACCCTAATTCCGAACCGTACCGTACCACTTTTTTGGGACCCTTTCGTTGGGGTACCAAGCATATTAGAACCGTACCAACAGGGTGGAGCTACACTCTGCAGAACTTTGATTGGTTGACAGAGAATCGTCTATCACAGCTTTCCTGCTACACCACGCCTATAATGAAAGGATACTATTGGCAGTGGAAACGTTCTGAACCGTACCGTACTGAACCGAACCGTACCGTACCACTCAGTGGAAACGAGGTCTCTTTTATTAGGCTATTCATTTTAGTCTTTGTATTTTTGGCGGACGTTCTGGTTTAAGGTTGGTTCTAATAAAACTTTTTAGCAAAGCCAACTATATAGAGAGGACATCAGCACCCTGTTCAATTAAAACAATGGTCACATTTCTGGCCCAGATCAAGTTACTTACAGGTCTTTAATTCGAAGCTGTAAAGGAAAAGAACCTCTACGAATTTCGGTGATTTCATTAGAACTCAAATCCAAAGTCTCCAGCGCCGTGTATGGTACCAGCTCTGTGGCTTCGATGCTGCGAATCCTATTGTGGTGCCTGCAAATAAAAAAAAGACATGCCTTATCACGAGGTTTTCAGCACAATGTTTCCAGCCAGGAATTCTATATGAAAGATAAAGCTTCAAAAAATACAAAAAAACAAAACCATGGAAGAACAACCTCTTTATCTCACAATGCTCTTACCTCTCCAGGACGACAGCAAAATCCTAATTCAGACATCATCCAAAGTCAATATCAAATTCCTGGACATAGACGCTGGTTCAGAGATGACACAACCACCTAAACTCTGGTGACTGTGCAGTTCTTGGCAGTTTTCATAAATGTCTGATACAGATTAGCCCCTGGTTCAACCTCTCACTAGTGACTGGCTACAAAGTTACAATGAGAACAACCAGTGGCAATTTTGGCTCGGAGTAAAATGGTCCTCCCTCTAAACGCGCAAGCCACATCAGGTTTTGAGGACGCCATCACGCTATCCAGCAGTAGAGAAGTGTCCTGGAAGCGAGCGGTGCCCATTTCCTAAATGCTTGTTCATATGCTACGTTTGTGAGTATATTGTACGCTACCCTTCTTTGATTTTGATAAACTTTTAAGTGGTAATGCACAAGGTCTGTGCGCCCTTCTCTTGCTGTTTTCTTGTAGTGCCTTTTGGATACCCTTGGTCCTTAGGGGGGCAGCAAGACCACTTCATTTGTGTCATAAAACCACCTAGAACATTCACCTTCCCACATACCACTCGAGCGCAGGAGAGATATTGTTGTTTTTTTACAAAGTTACAATGCACAGCCTGAGCATTGGGGGAGAGGAGACTGGGGAAATACATTCTCCTGCTTACAAAAGACTGATGGCATCATCTTAGTCTAGGCAAAGTTATTGACTGGAGCTCAGGAACAGTTTAAAAATAAAAGGTAAGTTTTTTTGTAAAGAAAAGTATATATATATATATATATATATATATATATATATATAAACTGTTGCTGTATTTCATTGCATGTTGGAAATGTATTCATACAGACTTACAAAGATACCGAAAGCTCCACTTTAAACACTTAGCAGTGCTGATTCACCACTGTATGTTGCTCAGCACGGCTGGATATTGAGCGAATGGCAATGCTACTAAGGCATACAATGAAAGGAGCAGTGTCCTCCTACAAGCGAAACAGAACCAGCAATTAGGTCATTCATTTGGCTACCACAACTTGGAAGGTAAAGGGCCGTACACACTTGACGAAAACCGGACGAAATATCCTCCCATTTTTCTCTGTCTTCTCAGCGTTCATTATCGTTTTTAGTCGACAGTGCATAAATGTTCACGAAATCTCTCGTCCGATTTTTCTTTTTTTTGGCACATTTGTTCCTAGACTTCCGGGCAGATCATGCGCGGTCTTTCGTATCCGATTTTTCACGGACGTACTGAATACACATTAAACAAAAATCGGTCGTCTGGGGACGGACGAAAAAAATTTTGGCGTTTGTCCGTCTGTTTTTTTTCGTTGAAAATGTCGGCATCGGCTGCTGAAAGTTGTGTACACACTAGGCGAAAATCGGACGATTTTACCTCGGATGGGAATTTTCGGCAGATTTTCTACTAGTGTGTACCCCACTTAAGTAAGACAAACGTTACATTTAACTTTAGCTGCTTACATGGTTCATCCAAATTTTATCTTTTTAACCAGATGGACATTGGTCCTAAATAAAAAAACAAAGCCCAAAGCATATTTCTCCATTCTCCAACCTGCTGCCGATCCCAGAAATAGTTCATGCTTCATGGACTCAGACAATATGCATTTGGCAGGACTATGCCACCAGGGAGAACTGGAGGTCTGCTCAGTTTAGGAACAGCTGACATTCTGGACTTTGTTCATCCAGAAGGCCACGGACATATTAATATCGACATTAAAAAAAAAAAGTAAGTGTCTTCTTCATAAAGCTGCTGAGTCAGAACTTCCCGAGGGAAGCTGGATGGATTCTCAGGCCGCTGCAGATGTTGTGTTTGTTCAGGTGGGAATTTGATCCAAAAACAAGGACAGGCCTCTGGCTGCATTTGTGAGCCCAGGAGGCCAGAGGCAGCAACATGGAAAGCTCTGCTACTAAAGCTAAGCTTTGACCATAGATGGAAGTACATTCACTCCCTTCCAGTAGAGTTAATAAATAAGGAGGTTGAGGTTTTTTTTCCCATTTATGACCTTATTCTTTTTTTTAGTTTCCTAAGGGCTATAATTATACATATCCTGCATTAAAATTAAAAAACAGAAGACCTTAAAGAAAATCTATCTAAGGCTACCACTGACTGACTTCCAGTCATCCTACTGGTCCAAGGTAAGGACATCATTGTGCGTGACGCTGTGAGACGAGCTCTACCCTGGAACCAGCCTAATTTCTGAGAGACAAACAAAACAGGAGCCACCAGTGATGGATGGAAGCCTTGGCAGTTGCTTTGAAAGATTTCCTTTAGAGCCCGACTCCATGACACCCTGTACACACAGTACATGCTTGGTGTCATTCAACTCACAAGATTGAGGACATTGACTGGCAGAAAGAGATTACTATGGGAGGAAGAACCAGAGAGGAGATGAGTTTTCAGGCCTGTGCTTATTTTTTTTCTTCCTGGAGAAAGAATTTAGCCCAGAGCTGGACTTTACACTAGTAAGCCATTTTACTATAGGAAACTAAGCCTGCAGCTATGTTCCAGCTGTCTAATATCTTTTTGGCAATTACAAAAAGTCCTTTTACGCCCCGTTTTGTACTAAAAAATGGTTTAAATGAAACTCTAAATGAAAATTAGGCCTGCTGTTATAGATAAGGCACCCTTAGGCCACTGCACCCCACACCAATACACCTTGGGAGATCCAATGCAATTGTAAATCTTGTTATGCACTCTCAGAAGTTGGAAGGCACTATGTGAGGTCAAGCAGGTGACCGGGCAGCACCAGTCAGACATCAAGTGTCCACTGATCCAAACACTCAAACTGAACTGTCAGACCCTGAAAAAAGTGAGTAAACAATAGAGGGCAGGTGTAAATCTGTCATTGCCCAACTACAAAATGTAAGGCCATGTACTGTAGAGCAGTGGTCCTCAACCCTGGCCTACAGGGCCCACTAACAGGCCAGATTTTAGGTATTACCTTTGGTAGATGCAGACTAGAGTACTGCAATCACTGAGCAGCAAATGATATCACCTGGGATGTATTTCAGTTTTCTTGCAAATCTGGCCTGTTAGTGGGCCCTGTAGGCCAGGGTTGGGGACCACTGCTGTAGAGCGCCTAGTACAAATGTTATCACGTACAGCAAGTCTGTTTTGACATGTTAATTTGTTAAAAGCATAAAATACATCTAACAGGTTTCAGTAGAAAAGGCCCAATACATCCAACATGTTTTGGTGGTAAAGGCCTTCCACTTCTTCAGGCCTTAAGCAATGGATGCCCTGAAGGAGGAGGGGGCCTTGTTCCCCCAAAACGAATGACATGAATATTTGTACTAGGCGCTCCTCAAGAAACATCCAAGAGTTGATTGTCCATTGAGAAATTTGTTTAACGTGATCAAAGAAGTAGTAGCCTCGGAGCAGAAAAAGGTCAACATACACTATACTTTAATTAATTCCCACTCCTATCGGTCCAGCTTTAGCACATACATATTAGACAATAACTATCTAAAGGTGGAATATTCAGATTCTTGAATGTGCTAAATGAGATCGGTTCTTATCAAGAGCTCATAACATGTGTAGCTATACTGCCCCCCCCCCCCTTCTTAAAGTATAATTAAAGGCAAAACTTTTTTTTTAGTTTTAGATTGGAGAGGGATTAAAAACACATGTCAGATTTTTATTGCTGTCCGCGCCCCTGTTAGGAAGATTAAAGCCCTGTACACACGTAGCGATTGTCGGCCGAACGATCGGCCGTCTTTTGTCCAGTGCTGTCCTGTCGGTTGAAAAGTTCTAAAGACTGCACACAAATATTGTCAGCCAACAACAGCCGACTGCAGAAGTGATGTCATGTGATGGTTAACTTTCCGTGTGTTTTTTCTTCTCTGAGCATGCCCAGTCTTGCTCATTTGCTGTTTGTCGGCCGAATTCTGTACTGACTGAGGAACAATCGGCCGTTCTGGTGTTGGCCAACAAAAATTTTAAAGCATGCACACCAGATTCTGTTCGGCCGAAAAGTCGCAGTCGGTTGTCGGAATCATCATACTAACAAGCCGACAATCGGACGTTGGCCGAATATTTACGGCCGACAATTGCTACGTGTGTACGGGCCTTTAGTCTCTCTATTTGTCCTGTTTACCATTCTCATTGAAAGTGAAAGTAAAAGAAAATCCCAAATTTCGGGTTGTCCCTAAAAAAGTAAAGGATCGGGAATCTTCTGATGGGGACACTAGTTCTGGTGACCGGGGGGTCCCCAAGGAATTCCCTTAATTTTCAAGGATTTCCTCTCACTTCCTTTTTGGCTATGGGACAGGAAGTGAAGGGCAATCTCCGCAACGGGACGCAGATGGCAAAAATAAATCTGGCAGGGGTTATAACCCTCCCTTGCTCTATCAAAAATGTAAAAAAAAAAGTGTTACCCATAGTTCTACTTTAAGAGTGATCAGATTATAATATTATTTTTTATTACAAAAAAAAAAAAAAAAAAAAAGATAATTCTCTCCTACATAAATTGCAATATGTGTCTGGAAACTCTAAATAGAAATCTGCTACAAGAATTGCTTCAGACACATTAACAAGTGAAGCTCACTGAGTTCTTGGCCTCCCACCTTTGTGGTCTCACCCACTCCTGAGCAACAAAGAGACTGCAGTCTCCTACATACAAAATGGCAGCCAAAGTGTGCGCCATCAAAAGAATATTTTCAAGTTCTGTCAGTTGAAGCGAACTTTCACATATTTTTGTGATAGCTATAAAATTACATTTCCATGTATCGCTAACTTCTATTCTACAACCCTGAAGGCCTCATTTGTCAAAGCAGCTATATAGAAAACCTCAAACATTAGTATTTGTGTGCCACATTTGTCAATCTTATTAATTATTCTGCATTCCATTTCAGTTTTTTTTTCCCTTGTGGCATTTTAGAAATAGAACATTTACCAAGACCAAAGTGCAACTATTGCATTATTTTCATTCTCTCGTCAAGTTTCAATTGTCATTGAGCCTTTTCTTATACAGATCTGTCTTTCTCTGTGAAAAATGCAAAGATTAGCCAAGTCAATAAAACAAGAAGTCTTGTTATTTTACAAGGCCGGGATTATTAAAAAACTGTTTAATAAATACGTTGTTCCATAGATTTATTAGGATGTGTACAGATTATGATCTTATTTTTATATTAAAAAAAAAAGGAAAAAAATTATAAATATTTTAAAAGCTGCTGAACTAAATTAATTGTGGAGTTACGACCTGCGATTGATTTATTTTACAACGGAGTAAAGTCGCAGCCATGTTTGTCTTAACTTCATGTTGAAGTCTGTTAGTCATTAAACGCCGCTTGAAAATGTCTTTTTAACTGTGTAATTGGACATTCTAATCAGCATTAAAAATAAAAGCACCTTTAGCACCTTAACGTCTCTCGAACTGACATCTGTTCTTGAAAGCTGTCCAAGCATCCAGCGCTGATAAAATAATTTTCGCTTTAGTTGACTTTCCTGATAATTTTTGTGAAACAAGAGCCGGCTGTCAAAACAGAATCAAGAACGCCTTCGTTGACTTGAATGGCCATCTTTCAGTGCTTGAGGCTGGCTTTAACTTTGGCATGAAAACATAATGATGTCATCTATGCCGATGTGGATGGACATAGCATAATTTATATGGGTCTTTGGCTTTAAAAGTTAGGCAACAACTCAAAATAATCAATGAATTATTAATGTTGTCCAGCAGACAATGAGACCATGCTAAACTAGGCTAGTTCAAGCAATTGACCCATATTCTCAATTCCCTGTAATCCAATGCTGCCAGAATTTAAGAGCACCTCACTGGGTCATTGGGAGTGTACTTCCTAAAACCTCTGAAATTTCTTGTCTCTCTTTTTGCATTACCAATCTCATTCAAACTTCAAGGTATGGTTAAATGACTGATGGCTGTAAGAAGATTCTCAATTTTTATTTATTTTTTTCAACATTAGGTTTCTTACGTGCGAGAAACAGCAATAATCCTTTCAGTGGGTGTGTTTAGGAACAGCTTTTCAACATCAAAATCAGTGGTTCCCAGTTCCCCAGACTACAGACAAACATCCCTCCACACCGCAAGTCATTAATGCCTAAAAGAAAGCAAAAAACCTTCTTTCGCTGTCTAAAAATGCTGCTGCAGGATACCATGGCAGCAGGTCATGTGAATAAAATCCTAGGAATTGGTCATATGATCTAAGTTGTAGACAGGGAGGATAAAAATCTATTATTTTTTTTTAAACAATTTAGATTTTTTTAAATTTATATCAGATTTTTTTAAATCTATTAAAGTCAATTGGACTGTCCGTGAGTCAACAGCGGGTCAGAGGAGGAGCCGCTGCGGGACAGAGATGACTGTTGCTCTTTAAAAATTATGATTTATGAATTTATATTTTATGAAGTTGATTTAAATTAAACCTCTTTACTAGTGATTTAAATGGAGTTGATTTAAATCAAATCCACCCTGGTTGTAGATGACAGCCAGGCAACATCTCTGCCTGAACCCTAATGCACTCCTTCACCATAGATCATGTGATGGGTGCCACAGCCTTTAGCCCAGTTCACACTTGACCGATTTGTTGAGCGTTTCCAGAAGTACGACAACCCTCAACAATAAAATTTCTATTTTGTATTGGAATAAAGACTCCAAAAGTGTATTTGGGTGGTGGAAAATGGCCAGATAGTGCCTTCTGTACAACAGCAGGATTAGTTTGCCATGTTAAAATGGCTTTCTAGTTTACTTTGAAGACTAAGGCTGGCTAAAATACAATTTTCTTATTCAATTTAATTTAGATTTACCTTCAACTATGTAGTGCAAGGGCCTGCCGGACTGCATTCAAATTGAAAGAGCTTAAGTTTGACCTCATATTATATGGTTTTGGTAAATCTTAAAGGAAACTTGTACAAGAAAATTTGTATAATGTATGGCCAGCCGTACTCTGCACTAATTTTTGCTTTCTTCTAAAAAGGTCTTCCAAGAGAAACAAAACGAAGCTCAGTCTGCAATACTAGCCTTCTTTCAGGTTCTGTCCTCTTAATAATCTTTCCACCAATAGATGTCCTGGATCTTCTGTCAAGCCAAAGAAGTACAGGCACTTTTTTTGGCAGGACTGCACATTTATGGCCCCATAAATTTCATCTGGATTGCCTGAAAAATGCTTTAAGGGAGGCTGCCTTTAATGTTCTGTACTGTGCAACATCCCACTCATGCTGCTGAATATGTAAATAAGTCCATAATGAGTCAACAAGACTAAAACTAGGGAACGCATTGACTTTAGATACAGAAATGTAAGGAACCATCAGCATTTCATTGGTCGGATATGGTCCAGAAAGAATGTCAGTATAACCATTATAACTACTCTATCTAACACACCCATGTCCAGCTGGAGTTCACTATAAGGCCCACTGGGGCTCTTGTAAACGCTTTTCACCTGCAGGAGAAAAGCAGCTTCAAAAAACATGCCTTTTTGCAAATGAGTTTTCGGTGCGTAAAATACTTAGGTGTTGTTTCATTTCATTGGCCAAAATAATAATTTATTCAGGCCACTGAAATGAATAAAACGCTGAAACACTAAACACACCTGGCGCTTAGGCGTTTTTTTTTTTTTTTCAGCCAAAACGCCCCTCTCCTGAATGCGCAAGTGATGGTGGCATGGGCGTTTTGAGCTCAAGTAAGCATGAGGCCTTAATCCTAAGAAAAGAAATCTTTACAAATTTTCACATCTTAGAAAACGCAGGTTTTATTGCTAGCATTTTTTTCAAAGGTAGTTTGGTTGTAATACTACAGAAGAATGTAATACTTCAAGAAAATCAGGACTGGATGTAGGCTTGGTGCCTTTTAGTTATAAAAGATGTAAAGACCCTTTGCATATTATTTATTTTTAAACTTAAAAAAAGAACTCCAGGAAAATGTTAATTTTCCCATGCAGTGGGGCTATGCCCGGCCTGCTTGTATTAACTACTCATTTTTGTCTACGATCGGATCGGCACTATTCCTACCTTTGACACCAGCGATGGGACACCTTTCCTTTCACTAACACTATTCCTTCCACTGACACCAACAGTGCAACATAATCTTCCCTCTGACACCAATGATGGGGCACTATTCCTTCCACTAACATCAACGATGGGGCACTATACATTCCACTAACACCAACCATGGGGCACCATTTCTTTAACTGACACAAATGATGGGGCACCTATCCTTTCACTAACACCACAATGAGGAACTATTCCTTCCACTGACACCAATAGTGCAACACTATTCCTCCCTCTGACACCAATGATGGGGTGCCATTTATTCCACTATCACCAATGATTGGGCACTATACATTCTACTTACACCAACCATGGGGCACTATTTCTATAATTGACACCAATGATGGGGCACAATTCCTTCCACCGACACCCACAATGGGGCACTATTCCTTCCACTGACACCCACAATGGGGCACTATTCCTTCCACTGACACCCAAAATGGGGTTCTATTCCTTCCACCGACACCCACAATGGGGCACTATTCCTTCCACCTACAACCACAATGGGGCACTATTCCTTCCACCGACACCCACAATGGGGCACTATTCCTTCCACCGACACCCACAATGGGGCACTGTTCCTTCCACCGACAACCACAATGGGGCACTATTCCTTCCACCGACACCCACAATGGGGCACTGTTCCTTCCACCGACACCCACAATGGGGCACTATTCCTTCCACTGACACCCACAATGGGGCACTATTCCTTCCACAGACACCCACAATGGGGCACTGTTCCTTCCACCGACACCCACAATGGGGCACTATTCCTTCCACCGACACCCACAATGGGGCACTATTCCTTCCACCGACACCCACAATGGGGCACTATTCCTTCCACCGACACCCACAATGGGGCACTATTCCTTCCACAGACACCCACAATGGGGCACTGTTCCTTCCACCGACACCCACAATGGGGCACTATTCCTTCCACCGACACCCACAATGGGGCACTATTCCTTCCACCGACACCCACAATGGGGCACTATTCCTTCCACTGACACCCACAATGGGGCACTATTCCTTCCACCGACACCCACAATGGGGCACTATTCCTTCCACCGACACCCACAATGGGGCACTATTCCTTCCACCGACACCAACCATGGGGCACTATTTCTATAATTGACACCAATGATGGGGCACAATTCCTTCCACCGACACCCACAATAGGGCACTATTCCTTCCACCGACACCCACAATGGGGCACTATTCCTTCCACTGACACCCACAATGGGGTTCTATTCCTTCCACCGACACCCACAATGGGGCACTATTCCTTCCACCGACAACCACAATGGGGCACTATTCCTTCCACCGACACCCACAATGGGGCACTATTCCTTCCACCGACACCCACAATGGGGCACTATTCCTTCCACCGACAACCACAATGGGGCACTATTCCTTCCACCGACACCCACAATGGGGCACTGTTCCTTCCACCGACACCCACAATGGGGCACTATTCCTTCCACTGACACCCACAATGGGGCAATATTCCTTCCACAGACACCCACAATGGGGCACTGTTCCTTCCACCGACACCCACATTGGGGCACTATTCCTTCCACCGACACCCACAATGGGGCACTATTCCTTCCACCGACACCCACAATGGGGCACTATTCCTTCCACCGACACCCACAATGGGGCACTATTCCTTCCACCGACACCCACAATGGGGCACTATTTCTTGCACTGACACCCACAATGGAGACACTATTCCTTCCATTGACACCCACAATTGGGCACTATTCCTTCCGCTGACACCAACAATGAGGCACTATTCCTTCTGCTGACACCAACAATGAGGCACTATTCCTTCCGCTGACACCAACAATGAGGCACTATTCTATCCGCTGACACCAATAGTGGGGTACTATTCCTTCCGCTGACACCAACAATGAGGCACTATTCCTTCTGCTGACACCAACAATGAGGCACTATTCTATCCGCTGACACCAATAGTGGGGTACTATTCCTCCCTGTCATCAATGATGGGGTACTATTACTCTCACTGACACCAACAAGGGGGCACTATTCTTTCCAGTGACAGTAAAAATTGGGCACTATTCCTTCCACCGACAATGGAACACTATTCCTCCTCCTACTGACCACGGGGGCTATAGAAATTTTTAGTCCAATTGACCAAACCTGAAGCATACATGACACATGAAACTGGGGCATTTTCTACTCCCACTGTCCAGAGTTTGACCCCCCCCCCCCTTAAAGTCTGATGGACAATAAACTGGCCCTTTGTTTACATAGTTTAGAGACCCCTGGGGGCTAGATGAAATGAACCCGACTCAGACTTGCTGCAGTTTGTAATGCACACTGTGAAAAACAGTGTGCAGTGTTATCGGACTGCACAATTTCGGTCCAGGAGAGAAGCCTGTACAACTGTGTAAGACTGAAGGGAAGGCTGGAGTTCAGCTCTAAGTAATATCCATCATATGCATTCTAGGGCTTTCAAAGTGATTCACAGCTAAATAATTCAAAACAGCCCGTGAATCCCAAATACCAAATAGGGCAATAAGACTCCATTGGAAATACCACCATTATTGCTGTGATTAGGTGCCAGAGTCATAATTGCAACCAAATGTTCCGCATGTAAGCAGTTCAGCCCAAGTACTGAACCTTGATTAAACTAGTTTGTCTATAATGTATAACATGAGGTAACGGCCTTTGTTACCAATAATGAGATTCGCCGGCCTTTTATTCCTACTAAACATTACATATATTGGGCATTAGGAAGGGATTAGGCCGAAGCAGTGTCTGGATTAGTGTGGTTAGGTCAGAGTTTACGGGATAGACAGAGGAAAAATGAATTTGCTCTGTTGTTTTAAACCCTGAACTAGAGACAGCTGGTCACACATAGAAAAATATACACTGGAATTATAGACACGGCTATAAAATATATACAATTGATAAATCTGACTCATGGACACGTATGGAATCTTATCCAGTTTATGGACTAGTGGATAGGACAATGTTTTGTACAATGATATTTAAATTTTATCTATAGTCATTTTTTTTTTTTTTAAAGCGCAAAGAACAAATCAAATCCTTGGTCAGGTTTTTATAGTCAGTGAGATTTCCCCTCTGTTTATCATAGTGACCACCGTAACTGAACAGGAATAAAGAAGAAATCTTCCAACAGGGACCACTTGCCCTTGTGACCGCGGTCTCAGAGGAGATCTCCCCAAACATTTTTTAAAAATTCCCTCTACTTCCTGTTGTGTCTCTGGAACAGGAAGTAGAAGGAAATCTCCATGATGGATCCAAACTGCAAAATTAATAAAAATAGGAATTTTTTTTTTAACAATGCTTTACTCTATCCAAAGCTAATATTTGCCTATAGATAAACTTTAATGTCTGCAATGTACTGGAATCACAGTGATTTTTGATTGGTTGTTAACAGTTGAAACACTATGCATGAAAATAATACCCTTTGCTTTGGAGTAAAAAACCCCTCACATTTATGTAAATATTTTATTATATCTTTTCATGTGACAATACTGAAGAAATAACACTTTGCTACAATGTAAAATAGTAAGTGGCGGTTCACACTAATACGACTTGTCAGGCGACTTGGTCAGCCTGGCAAGTTGCGCACCGTCGCGGTCCATTGAGTAGTACAGGACCGGTTCTAATCGGAGCGACACAAATCGCTCAGACTTAGAAAAAGGGTCCTGTACTACTTCGGGGCGACCTGGAGCGACTTGCATAGACATTCATTTTATGAAGTCCGTGCAAGTCGCGCCGAAGTCGCGCTGCACGCGACTTCACAGGTCGCCCCGTAAGTCGGAGCGACGTAGTGCGTGTGAACCGGCACTAAGTGTACAGCTTGTATAACAGTGTAAATTTGCTGTCCCCTCAAAATAACTCAACACCCAGCCATTAATGCCTAAACCGCTGGCAACAAAAGTGAGTACACCCCTAAGTGTAAATGTCCAAATTGGGCCCAAAGTGTCAATGTTTTGTGTGGCCACCATTATTTTCAAGCACTGCCTTAACCCTCTTGGGCATGGATTTCAACAGAGCTTTACAGGTTGTCACTGGAGTCCTCTTCCACTCCTCCATGATGACATCACGGACAAAATTTACTAAAACTGGTGCGCACAGAATCTGGTGCAGCTGTGCATAGTAACCAATCAGCTTCCAGGTTTTAGCCCTTGTTCACACTGAGGGTGGGTTTGGAATCGTGCGAGTTCAGCTGAACTCGCACAATTTCAAACCCGCATGTCAGTGCAAGTACGGGGGCAATTTGAGTTACTGCACAGATGTCTATTAAAATCTCCCCCGCCCACTCGAAGTCACCAAAAGTAGTGCAGAAACTACTTTTGAAAAACGGTGCGGCGCCACAAGGTCGGCGTCGCACCAATTCGGACGGTGCTATTGCGGGCAAAAGGCTCCGATTTGGCATGCGATTTGACATGTCAAATTGAACCCGATGTAAATGTGGGCTTATTGTAAAGCTTAATTGAACAAGCTGAAGTTAGAAGCTGATTGGTTACTATGCACAGCTGCGCCAGATTCTTTGTGCGCCAGTTTTAGCAGTTTTCCTCCTAGTGTATTCAGAGCCATCCATGGCAACCATCACTAATTAGTATATTTAGAGTCACCTATTGCAACCATCACTAATAAGTATATTTAGAGTCACCCATTGCAACCATCACTAATTAGTATATTTAGAATCACCCATTGCAACCATCACTAATAAGTATATTTAGAGTCACCCATTGCAACCATCACTAACTAGTATATTCAGAGTCACCCATAGCAACCATCAATGAATAGTGTATTCAGAGTCAACCATAGCAACCATCAATGAATAGTGTATTCAGAGTCACCCATAGCAACCATCAATGAATAGTGTATTCAGAGTCAACCATAGCAACCATCAATGAATAGTGTATTCAGAGTCACCCATAGCAACCATCAATGAATAGTGTATTCAGAGTCACCTATAGCAACCATCAATGAATAGTTTATTCAGAGTGACCCATAGCAACCATCAATGAATAGTTTATTCAGAGTCACCCATAGCAACCATCAATGAATAGTGTATTCAGAATCACCCATAGCAACCATCAATGAATAGTGTATTCAGAGTCACCCATAGCAACCATCAATGAATAGTTTATTCAGAGTCACCCATAGCAACCATCAATGAATAGTGTATTCAGAATCACCCATAGCAACCATCAATGAATAGTGTATTCAGAGTCACCCATAGCGAACATCAATGAATAGTGTATTCAGAGTCACCCATAGCAACCATCAATGAATAGTGTATTCAGAGTCACCTATAGCAACCATCAATGAATAGTGTTTTCAGAGTCACCTATAGCAACCATCAATGAATAGTGTATTCAGAGTCAACCATAGCAACCATCAATGAATAGTGTATTCAGAGTCACCCATAGCAACCATCAATGACTAGTGTATTCAGAGTCACCCATAGCAACCATCAATGAATAGTGTATTCAGAGTCACTCACATCATCAATGGATCTTATATTCCGAGTCATCTATAGCAATCATCGATGATTAGTAAATTCAGAGTAATTCAGGGTCATCCATAGCAGTTATTACAATTGGCATATAAACTCACAGTATATGGTCACCTACAGTAAACATCAAGGGCTAGCATATTCAAAGTCAGCAAAGCAACCATCAACCATTCGTATATTCAGTCGTCCAAAGCAACTATTACCAATTAGTGCTCCAGGGCAATCGCTGTGACCATTTGTGTATTTTTTCATAGCAACCGCTAAGTATTAAGCATATGGGGAAAAACCCATCAAGTAAACATTATAATAAAAACGGTTTCAGAACCGATCATAATTTGAACAGATTGCCACAAACATGCGTGTGATACCATCAAAAGAGAACAATCCAAACAAATAAAATAAATATGACAGGATTGAAAGATGAAAAAGATGCAAATGCTTATGAAAGGCGAAAAGGGGATTGAAGAAACAGATTGTCATGTGCAGGGCCAGCTTTGCAATATCTGTAGATGAGCATTGTCCTACGCTGTCTTTTTCATTCAAAGCACTCAACACATGTATTCCAGCAATCTGCGTGGGATCGGATTTTCCTGCAGTGTAAACGCATCACTACAGAATCTGCCACCTCCAAAGAAACCAAGGCAAAGAAGATCAAACGCACAGCAAACTCACAGAAACAAAGCTCATCTACAGAAGCCCTTAGTATACTCAAGGTTGCCCATAGTACCAAGGCGGGTGTATTAATCTTCCTTAAAAAAATGACCAATCAGATATTTCCAAAATGTAATCTGATTGAAAGGCTCAGCTGTTGATCTCTCTACAGCCCTATCAGCAGAAAATCCATCAGTTTTGTCTAGTTAGTCTATTTAATTACAGTTTAATGCGGATTGATCTGGACATTAATTAGCCTGTAAAACAGATTGATTTTTTAATCGAGTTTTATACTCTTTGCAGTGACAATGTAGACCTATTGATTTCGTTTTAACAGTAAATACACTGCAGAAAGCGGCTTAGCCCTTTGTTAACCACCTAATCCTTTTTTCCACTGCCTTAACCCCCTAAGGAGGGTTACATTTGCTTTGTTATGTAATTAGTCACCTTTTATAGCACTGGGCAGCAAGTTCAAACCGATTATTAATTACTGAAGTTTTTAAAGGAGAGCCCCAACCCAAACAAAAATGCTTCTATAGTTTCTAATGGCCAAGCTGTTTAGGCCTTTAAATACAACCTACAATGTTTTCTTAGGTCTGGCAGCGGGAACAACAATTCTTTAAAGCAGAAATATGGGCATACTATAGACATTCAAGTATTTACAAATTATTAAAGATCAGTAAATAAGCTTAAACAAACCCCTAATTTACCTTTGTAGCTGCTGGCAGTTTGGAGCAATTCCCCTTCAAAGATTAAGAAGAAGCACTATCACTCATTTCAGGGACTCAGCTTCCCCCAACCAGCAGTGACTTAACTTGACATAGAAGTCCACCCTAACACTAAAATCCCTGCATCTATAGACCTCCACGATCGAACACTAACCTATCTAGCCCTGTAAAGAAGAAAACAGTATACTTACCTTATTTGAAGCTGATCCGACCTGATCCCACGATGAGCTGTCATCTGCGGCTTCACTGTGGAGGTGGATGCAGAGGACACAGCCGACAATGGAAGCCGTATCTTCCCATTCATTTTACAGCCGTTGTTGGCCAGGTCCTCTGCAGTCCGGGTCGGATCGGCTTCAAATAAGGTATGTATACTGATTTCTTCTTTACAGGGCTAGATAGGTTAGTGTTAGATGATGGATGCCTGTAGATGCAGGGAGTTTAGTGTTAGGGTGGACTTACACTTTAAACTCTAATGTAAAACAAAGGTTGGATGACTTTACTGTAGCTCTTCTAAATTTGAGGACTGCTTGCTTCAAAAAGCCTGTAGCTCCAGAGGTTGGTAAGGAAATGTTAGATTTACTGCTTGTTAGGAATATAAAAATATTTGCCTGTATTTAATCTACTTAAAAAAATCACTAAACATCTGTGGGTAACATTCTGTCTGTACACCCTCCCCAATAACGGACATCCATGATATGCTGAGAAGAGGCTCCAAACTTTTTGAGTTCTTCCACAAGTGCGTGCAGTATAAAACCCAATCATTGCTTATCTGGGGGAAACTTCTAAGTAGAACCACAGTCAGTTTTGGATAGTGCGGAAAGTTCTACAAAACACAGACTCTGTTGGTGGGAAGGGAATTTTGGGGAACACCGTACAGGAAATTATCTTGGGTTTCTAATGCCTCGTTTCCACTGAGTGGTACGGTACGGTTCGGTTCAGTACGGTACGGTTTGGAACGGTACACCTTGCGTTTCCACTGCCAATAGTACCCTTTCATGATAGGCGTGGTGTAGCAGTAAAGCTGTGATAGACGATTCTCTGTCAACCAATCAAAGTTCTGCAGAGTGTAGCTCCACCCTGTTGGTACAGTACTAATGTCCTTGGTACCCCAACTAAAGGGTCCCAAAAAAGTGGTACGGTACGGTTCGGAATTAGGGTACCATTCACAATGGAAACGGCATAAATAGCGTACCGAACCGAACCGTACCGTACCAGAAAGCTCAGTGGAAACGAGCCATAAATATCAAATACTATACCATCCTTCTTTTGAATGTCTTTATATTCATGTAGTACAGATTTTCCCTTTATTATTGTTATAGCTCTTTTTATGTGAAACCACTTGCAATTATTTTTTACCCGCTCCTTCAATTAACCAATAATCGTTTTATTAATATTCTTTTTTTTTTATACAAATAATTACTTGGCCCAACAACCCGGTATGTTTAATTGTGGAATTTCTAGAAGAGGGTGTGCTGAGAGGGAATACAAAGACCACCAGTGGAAGATACACTTTACTACAGAGAAAGGATTCCCTCTTACAAGTGTTAGAGGAACACTTGGGGACTTTTCAAAAACCTCATTGATGTCTTACTACATTGAAATGCATTTCTTTCAATCCACTTGAGGAAAAAAAGAAAAAAAAGAAGATTGCAAAGCTTTTTAACGCATTTTCTCCAAATCCCAGTACTCAGCAGTTAATTCCTCACTGCTGAATCCCTGGAATAGCAGGGGACAGCTAATTGACCATTTTCTATTTAACACAAAACATAATAGAAGAACATCTGGAGATTAAAAGAATGTCCTATTGAAAGCTCTGAATGCTCAAAGTTGGACTTCACAGCAATGAAAGCCTCACAATACAGCTTTTTTTTTTTTCTTACGCTTTGTAGGCAACAAAGATTTATGAACATTTTCAACAGTGCAAATATGATAAATGCCCCTCTGATTAAACTTTACCAAGCCTGCTTTGAAAGCTGACCCTACCCTTCTGTGGAATTAAAACAACAAAACAGCACAAAACCAGTCAACTTTGTTCAAAAGCACTTGCTCTCCATCCAGGATTTTTAAGCTTTATTTTAGAAGTGGTCAAACTCTAATGGCTGTTGTGGTGAAACTGTAGAGAATGAAATTCTTCTGGTAGTCATGGTGGAACTGTAGACATTCAAAAATTGGATTTTTGTAAGAACTTACCGTAAAATCCTTTTCTCTGAGTCCTTTGACAGATGCAGCACTATATGCTTCTTCACTAATGGGTTATGCGCCATCTACAGGAGTAGACTAGACAGTGAAAAGTTTTCACTCGACACGCCTATAGGGGCTGTCCCTAACGACATAACCCCAGACACACTGTGCTCTAAAATCAGGAGTTTGTCAGGAGTTGCGTCTGTCAAAGGACTCAGAGAAAAAGGATTTTACGGTAAGTTCTTACAAAAATCCAATTTTCTCTTATGTCCTTTGACAGATGCAGCTCTCTATGCTTCTTCACAAATGGGATGTCACAAAGCAGTTTAGGCATGAGGGGTGGGAAGAACGCAAAAGAAATAAAAAACTGGGACCGAAGTCCCAGCAGGGAACCTAGGTCCTACTCCTAAACTAGGCAGCAAGAAAGTAATTTTAGAGCAGTGTGTTTGGGGTTATGTCGTAAGGGACAGCCCCTATAGGCGTGTCGAGTGAAAACTTTTCACTGCCTAGTCTACTCCTGTAGATGGCGCATAACCCATTAGTGAAGAAGCATAGAGAGCTGCATCTGTCAAAAGACGTACGAGAAATACTAGATTTAAAAAACTGTACACCATGACTGGCCAAGTCCAGGCTTCCATGGAGATGGGAAAACATCCTCAGGGGACAGGAATGGCCATTGGATAGGCTCTTCTACTCAGACCTACGCAATGTCAAGACTCAGGACCAAGATTACTGTGCACCCTACATGATGGTCACTTTCTATCACATGAATGAAGGGCAGCCAGGGCCTCCTCTCCCAGCAATGCACACTGGTCATCAATCTATCAAGTAGTTCTGATCTGGAGAGGTTTGGTAATAAAGGAAGTCGCTATACCTGGCCACTGTCATTCAAACTCTATACCACCAATGATGCCCAATACAGTCTGGTACTTTGGTAGTGATGACAGATCATATGGTTGCCATGGCTAAGCTGCATAGTCCTACCCTTTCAATAGTCCCTAATCTTGACCTTAAAATTCCAATCCAAGATTCAACTTTCTGAAAGCTGAAACCTAAACAGGGCTGGACAAGTCCTATACCCGCCATTCCCAAGAGATAACATGCTCTGACTGGCCTCTTCAGTCAATAAGTTCTACCTGTAACTATAGGAAAACTTCCTAGAAAATAAAAAAACACATTAAAAAGATCACATACATTAGCCTGAACCTAGGCAACCACAACTTTAAAAGAAATGTATATATTTTTTGTCCGAATTGCAATAATTGGGGATTAGCTGGAGGGGTTGGGGTGGATAAGGTATAGTTGGGTGAAATCTACACATTTGAAGGCACTTCAAAAGTATATCTAAAACCAAAATGTGTAGTTTTGGATAGAGCTGGGTGGAATTATAACCATATTTTATTGCTGTTTTCTTACCCTGTTTTTCTTAGTGCCTACAGGCACTAAAAACAGTAAGTGAGATAAAAAAAAAATCTAATTTTAGGTTGCCGCTGGAACAGGAATAGGTGTAAATCTTCTAAAGGGGACATCTGTTACGGGGACAATTATTTAAAGTGTTACTAACAGTAAATCAGTCTGTATATGCAGTAAAGCATGCTTGTTATACACAATGTGGAACCTAAGAGGTTAATCATCTGCATTGTGTAAAAAAGGCTGTTTGATCCTGTCTTCACTGATCCTCCCCTTCTTACTGTTCCTAAGCTATCTCCTGATAAGACAGAACTGTTGGAGTCACTCTGCACATGCTCAGTTTGGTGTGTTGCTAGAGTTTTTTATTCTCTTGGGAGGGTGCATGTGATCAGCACAGGGCCAATCAGCACTGTCCAGACAGAGGATCAGGAGGCATACAGCATCATAGGACAGTCAGAGTAAAATGAAAACTCCTCCTACAAGCTTTAACTAGACACTGATAGAAGGGACAAGACTGACATATATTGTTAACAAAAAAAGATATTTAGCAGTGTATATTTACTAAATTAATTGCATTTCCATGTTCTGCGTACTGTGGGAGATCAGATAGAGTGAATAAAGGGTCCGGGATTTAGTAACACTTTAAAGTGGTTGTAAATCCACTTTGATGACTTTTACCTACAGGTAAGCCTAAAATAAGGCTTACCTATAGGTACTGTAAATATCTCCTAAACTTGCACCGTTTAGGAGATATTTACATTGCATGCAGCCGATGAGGTCATCAGCGCATGCGCTCTGAAGAAACAGCTGCCGTGCCATTTCTTCAGAACCCTGTGCGGTGACTGGCGGCTCCCGCACATGTGCGGGAGTGACGTCACGCAGCTCTGGCCAGTAATACAGCCGAAGTCCGCAGACCCGGAAGGAAGACGGGTGAAGATGGATGCGGCCGGCAGGAGTGACGTCACGCGGCTCCGGCCGGAGTCCGCAGACCCGGACGGAAGACGGGTGAAGGTGGATGCGGCCGGCAGCAGGGACAATGTGGGCTTCGTTGCAGGTGTCACATAATATGCTATCCATACTAGCACATTATGCATTTACTTTGCAGGGGGAAAAAAAAGAAAACATATTTTGAAGGGTTTACCTCTTCTTTAAGAAAGAATTTTGCTCTCTTTTAGAAGATATTCTCTCATCTCCAGTTGCAACTTTAGGAAAGGAAGTGAAGTAAAATCTCCCCAGTGAAACACAAAGGACAGAAAGTAACAGCAATCTTATCCTTATCTAGCTTCCCCCCCCCCCCCCCCAAAAAAAAAAAGTTTTGGCGTTGGATGCATTCAAAAGGTTTACATTTCAGCTCAGGGTGTCATAAATCACATGTAAAAAAAAAGTGAGAATCATTTGGTTTAAACAAGAGAAGAAGACGAGAGTCTAGTGAGACTTTCAGGTCTTCAGAACGTGGCGATTTGCCAGCGTCAATCTCAGATCTACAAGCTATATCAACAATTTTATTGATGGAACGGTGTGCCAAGTCACCTCAACTGTATTTGTCAAGCCTTTTTTTTTTTTCCACTTGAAAGTAAACACAGGTGAGCAAATTCAAAAAAAATGAAAGGTGAGTGTATCGGCCTCCAAGAAAGTACCAAACGGTGATGCCGCTGGATTAATGCTAGCATAATCAAGAATAACCTCTGTAACTAACTGAAGGTAAACAACCGAGTCTTAAAGCAAAGGCACTTCCTGGCGCTGATAAAGGAAAGCTCCAAAGGTTTAATGAAGCATGTAGATCTTTACAAAACATTTTTCACTAGATCCTGGGTGCGGATAGTGAGAAGCTTTCAGTTAGGGAGGCACACAATGAATAAAAGTTCTCCTGAAGACCAGATTTGCATTTGTAAGAAGTAACCATACATTACTGTGACAGATGCAGTTTTTTTTTTTTTTTTTTAAATCTGCTTGAAGTTTTTCTTTAGAAGCAACATTCGGACCATGAGGACTGTCTACTGATATGATCAGTTTGCTGCCCTTTTTCCTAGTTTTTTTCTCTGTAGCTTTTTCATTCCTCTTAAAGTGGACTTTTCAACAATTTTACAAGTCCTGCATGAATACATTCTGGACACATACAATATACAGCAATAGTTTCATCTTTCAAAAAAGACCACCTTTGATCATTAAAAAAAAAAACAGTCCTTAAAGCGGTAGTATACTCAGTACTTGCATATCTCAAAATCCAATCAACGCCAGTAACATGTAATGTTCAATCAAATGTCATGTAAGCAATCAATTATAAGTTTTCCTTAAATTTTTAGTTTCTTTCTTTCTGGTCGGTATTTTGTGATGTTCAGCGCCACCATCCTTGCTGTGGTTTCAGTCTTCTTATCAGTGCGGTATTTCAGCCCACAGTATGTCTAGTGTTCGGAAATCCCGCGCATGCGCAGTAGACGCCCGAAACCAAGCCTCTCTCCACTACTCCACTAGCACTCCCCTGTGACGTAGCAAGTCACATGGGGTAGTGGAGAATTGTTTTCATGGGGAAGGGCGGAGTCTCGCGGGAGCACGGGGCTGACGTCCAGAAGAGGAAATGACGCAGCCCCGGCATAGACCCTGTAATATTCCGGCAGCATCATTATCTTGCCGGAAAATCAGGGTACACGGAGCATGCGCGGGTGACGTCATTGACCAAAACGAAGAAAATAGAAAGAGAACGGCTGAAGTGACAGGCAGCATAAAAGGTTAGTCATGCAATACGGACACAGATTATGTATATGGCTCAAAGTAGCTAAAATGAGCATACTACCACTTTAAACTCCAGTCAAGTGACTTTGCCTAGGCTGAGATGTTGCCATCATTCTACTGCAAGCAAGTCTCCACTAGGGATGTCTCAAAGCAAGTCTCCACTAGGGATGTCTCAAAGCAAGTCTCCACTAGAGATGTGTCAAAGAATGTCTCCACTAGGGATGTCTGAAAGAAAGTCTCCACTAGGGATGTCTCAAAGCAAGTCTCCACTAGGGATGTCTGCAAGCAAGTCTCCACTAGGGATGTCTCAAAGCAAGTCTCCACTAGGGATGTCTCAAAGAATGTCTCCACTAGGGATGTCTGAAAGAAAGTCTCCACTAGGGATGTCTCAAAGCATGTCTCCACTAGGGATGTCTCAAAGCAAGTCTCCACTAGGGATGTCTCAAAGCAAGTCTCCACTAGGGATGTCTCAAAGCAAGTCTCCACTAGGGATGTCTCAAAGAAAGTCTCCACTAGGGATGTCTCAAAGCAAGTCTCCACTAAGGATGTCTCAAAGCAAGTCTCCACTAGGGATGTCTGAAAGCAAGTCTCCACTAGGGATGTCTGAAAGCAAGTCTCCACTAGGGATGTCTCAAAGCAAGTCTCCACTAGGGATGTCTCAAAGCAAGTCTCCACTAGGGATGTCTCAAAGCAAGTCTCCACTAGGGATGTCTCAAGGCAAGTCTCCACTAGGGATGTCTCAAAGCAAGTCTCCACTAGGGATGTCTCAAAGCAAGTCTCCACTAGGGATGTCTCAAAGCAAGTCTCCACTAGGGATGTCTCAAAGCAAGTCTCCACTAGGGATGTCTCAAAGCAAGTCTCCACTAGGGATGTCTCAAGGCAAGTCTCTACTAGGGATGTCTCAAGGCAAGTCTCCACTAGCAGTTGGTGGCCGGGAAATGCCCCACTGCCTATGATTGGCGGTGTGCAGTGAGGGCTTCCTGGCGGGATGGCTCAGATGGGTTAGGACTACAATCTGAATACACCCGAGCCCATCCCACTATGATCGGATTGCAACCCGTAGCAAGTCAAAAGCTAGGAAGCTTCAGCAGGGGCTGATCTGTGTCAGACCTTTCTTAACATTGCCAAGATCTGTACAAGCACCAGATTTTACATGGTTATTTCATCTCTGAGCCAGCATCTCAGTCCAAGAATTGGATGTTGACCCAGGATGGCGCAGGAATAAAAATGCTGCCATCTTTATATGAAAAGAAAAACATTGTCCCAAGGTAACTGTGATCCCTGTGCAATGGAATAAAAGTGTGTTCAATTTTTATTTTAAGTTTTGGATAGACTGTAGAACCTCTGGTGTTCCTGTTGGTTAGAATTCTCATCACTTTCCATCCCCAACGATAGCGGTCACTGGGAAAGGAAGGGAGGTGAAATTGCTCCAGCAGGGAAACAGCAAAAAATATATATAGTAAGAATAACCCCTCCTAAATAACGCTATGCAAACTCTATACGAATACTGAAATTATATAAAAAGACATAGTAATCACCATAATCTAGAAAACTTTTAATTACCGGTAGCTCTAAAATATACCTAAAAACCAAAAATCCTAGAAAAAAATCCAATATAGAGAAAAACAAATGAACCTTACTAAACCTACAAGATGGTTGGAATTTGTATGGGAATAAGGCTGTAGCTGAACAAACATTGGCAGGAAATCCAGGGATTTGGATGACCAGGGGAGAAAAAACCCAACAGATGAGGACGGGGACATGCACTTGCACATGATAATGCTGCCTCTTTGATCTCCTGATTATATATAAACCATGTATATAGGATGAAATATTGTTGAGGGCTCCTACGATGTAGTATGGCCTGTTGTGCTACATAAACTGGCATAAGACTACTAATAAGTATACCACTTCTGAAAAAATAGTGGAGCAGTTCAGAAGAATATGGCCAATAATGTTTGTTTAATCAATATATGCATGATGTATAGCGATATTTATAATTAATACAAGTGCAGGGCCAAAAGATTGTTGAATGTTAGCATGTAAACCAGCCTTTCTCAACCTTTTGAACACAGAGGAACCCTTGAAATACATTTTCCGACTCAGGGAACCCCTGCTAAAAATTACTATAACTACAACTCATGATACATTAGTGCAGGGGTCTCCAAACTTTCTAAACAAAGGGCCAGTTTACTGTCCTTCAGACTTTAGGGGGGCCAGACTGTGGCCATTGGAAGTAGAAAATGTCCCGGCATCAGTGGAGGTAATCAATGCCCGATTATTGGTGTCAATGTAAGGAATTGTGCCCCATCGTTGGGGTCATTGGGTGGGAAGAATCATGCCCCGTCATTGGGGTTATTGAAAGGAACTGTGCCCCTTCATTGGTGTAATTGGGAGGAATTGCGCCCCTTCGTTGGTGTCAGTGGGGGGGAATTATGCTCCATTGTTGGTGTCAGAGGATTAAATATTTCCTCAAGAGACAGATAAAAGATAAGCAAGGGGCCGCAGTTTGAAGACCACTGCATTAGTGTGATGGACAGTGGGAAGAATGTTCCCTACACTTGTGGTTATTGGGAGGAATTACCACTTTACAGATAGCTAAAAAGATTAAAGGTGTGAGTGGGAACTTAGTGAAAAAACTATTAGCGCAAGACTAAGTGAAATTCAAATGTGTATAAAATGTGCTAGAATAAATCAATATATAAATCTGGCTGCATACACAAATTGTGTCCACACCTCACAACAAAAACATAAAAATCAAAAAACGTGCTGCGCCAGAAGTGCACAAAAATAATTAGTGATTACATGAATCAACAAGTGTTATCAACAAAATATGGTGTCCATCATATGTGCTCTGATGAAACATAAATGTTCATATAAAGTGCTCCAAAGTAATGATTAGTATATCCAGGTGATGACAGGACAGCCTCAATCCCTTGTGAATCAAGCAGGAACCACCAGTGTGTGAACTCCCTCCACCAGTAAGATTGGCCTCTCACCTTGATACCAGACCCAAACGGGCCAGCATGAGCATATCAGGGGATAAACAGACTATCACAGGTAACCTCTCCAGCCTTCACCTCCGGGGGTCGCCAGGACATAAAATAAAGATAAAGCAAAGATCTAGTGCTCTCTGAATGTAAATAATGAGCTTTTATTGAGCATAAAGGGGTAACTCACATTTGTTGGGCACTCAGCCGTGCCTGCTATTATGGCATTCAGTGTTGGAGAATAGCACCCGAGCGATCGGCGTCAGGCACGCAGGCTCCGCCTCCCTATACGCGTTACGCGTTACGCCTGGAGCGTGGGCTCCGTTTGGCTTCTTCGGTAGGGGACACCATATTTTGTTGATAACACTTGTTGATTCATGTAATCACTAATTATTTTTGTGCACTTCTGGCGCAGCACGTTTTTTGATTTTTATTTTTTTTTTTGTGAGTGGGAACTTATCTGAGAGGAAGGAAATGCTCTTTGCTCAAGGAACCCCTAACAACCTCTGGAGGAACCTTAGGGTTTCATGGAACCTTGTTGAAAAAACTTGATGTAAACTATGTCTTTCGAAAAAGTGGATTATCTTTGGTAATTACCCGAATTGCTACATTCAATGTCAACTGTACGCTTAGGACTGAAATTCTTTAACGCTTAGGACCACAGCGTATGTGCGTAGTTTGAATGTGTGGTTTTCTAGAGCAAGGTTGCTCAGCATTTTAGATTTATTTTAGGGAACCTGGATATGCATGTTCTATATAGGATATCTTACAGGATTTCTAAATCAGCTGGTACCAACACATGGTTGGTATTATAACATAATTGTCAGAGAAAGAAACATCAAGCAACTATTTCAATGGTTTGATAAAATGACCACTTACAGAGAAAGACTGATGATCTGAGAAGCAGCAGGTCCTAAAGATGGGATGGATGTCAGCTCATTGTACCCCAGTTGCCTAAAAATGAAAAACAAAATACATAAAACAAGGGCAAAATCTTTCTCAGTATCTTACATGCACCACATGCTTCTTAAATCAAGTAATTTAAACTGGCAGAGAGGTCAGTATTATGGGCTGTAATACAATTATATTTAGTTAAACCAGCCCTGTTGGCGTACTAATTAAAACAAAGGCACCCTATGTAGAAAAAAAAAAAAACTCCTGTTGCCTGCTCCAAAAACGCAGCTCTGTTGATGATCAATGAGAAATGTCCCTTTGAAGTCTGCTGAGACCCCCGCAGCACACAATGGTTCCTTCTCCTGATCTCCACCTCTTTTACAAGATGCAGTAGTGATGTGGAGGTCAGTGGGAGGAACCAGTGAGGCTGCAGGGGACAAAGAAGACAGACACTCTTGGTTTCAAAGCAAACTATACGTGACTATTTCCTTATAACAAAGTTGTCAATGTTGGTGCTGGCAACAAGAGAGGGAAGTATTTATTTAAAAGTACACTCCAGAGAAACAAGTTTTTTGAAAATTAAAAATAACTCCACAAGCTTTGATAAGTAGTGGACTGCCTAAGAACAGGCACTTGGCACTCTGTACTAGGGACCTGCAATTTAGAGCCGCTGTCTACCATCCACCATCACACCAACTGTTGAGAACTCATAAGCTAATAACATTGGTTTGTTGACAGTAGGAAGGATAGAAAGGAGTTTCAAGTCAATAATCAAAGCCTACATTGAAGGCTTTATACAAGAACAGAGGAACCCTAGGCACATAGAGGATGCAATGAATATCTACTAAAGGCACTTTGGGAGTCTGCAATATGGTTTGAAAAAGAAGGCTATAGCGTCTCTGATATATTGGTGGTTTTGATGTCTTCCATGAGCCAATTATGCTTTTTTTGTAATTAAGACCCTAGTAAATATTTGAGGTCTTTACCACTTGGCGTGGTGGCCATTTTTGTTTCTTGGACTCCACAGCATCACCTGTAACCTCTAGAAGGCATTTTAAGATACAGTGCAGGATGTATTTTTTTTTTCATCAACGAAAACCTGACAGGGGTCCAAACCCCTTGCAACTCTACCTAAAACTAAATAAAAAAAAAAAATAAGAAATGTAGCTTTAGATACACTTTAAAGGGCAAAAAAAAAAAAAACAGGCAGTGTCACATATATGAAATGCGTCATTTACCTGCAATTTGTCAATCATTTTCTGGCTCACATATTTTACAAATAGGGATTCACACCTGCATGTAAGATAACTCTACCTTCCTTCTCACAGTCAAACACTTTTGTTTTTAAGCCGACTGATAAATGATTATGCATTGACCTCTGCTCTCCAGAACAACTTCCTCATGTTTCCAGACAAATCTGTCCTACACAAGTGGGACCTTCTTTGTAATTAGAGGTCATAGCTGAGGTTTGTGTTACTGCAGTGTCTCTGGATGAAATATGGTGTCATTTTGGTTTACAAAAGCAGGGGCAGCCATGTCTGATGAACAGCTACACCATTGTGTTTCTCTATCAAGTGAATTGTAGAGTTACACATTACTAAAATCAGAATATCTAAAAAAAAATCAGCAAGGATTGTTTATTGTGAATGGCACGGGTCTGAAATGAGCGTAAAATGCGCCATAAGGATGGGAAGCAAGATGCCTAAAGGCATTGGTCACTCAATCCATTTGGATGACTGAAAGCCCTATCCCCGGTCACAGCAGACCACCCCTGCCTGATCCTTTTTTGAAGGAAGTCACTCATCAACCAGAATTCTTCCTGACCAATTCTGTATTTCCCAGAGAGGGGCTGGTGTTGTGAATGGCTGTGCTTTCACTCCCTTTACCATTGTTACAAGCAACAGAAGAATATGCACGTTTGTAACAAGGTACACAATTTGTAGCAATGCTTCATTAAAAAGATAGTTTGGATCACAAATGTCTGTAGGTAGCTTAATGCCTCGTACACACATTCAGATAATCGTACGACTTAGACCCCGTTCACACTGGGGCGACCCGACTTTCGGTGGCAACTTGCACCGCGACCTCGGAGCGGCCGGCACGGACTTCATATCATTGAAGTCAATGGAGGTTGCTCCAGGTCGCCCCAAAGAAGCTCCGGACCCTTTTTCTAAGTCGGAGCGACTTGTGTCGCTCCTATTAGAACGGGTCCACAGCTACTCTATGGCAGGCGACCTACGGCGACCTGTCAGGTGCCCCAGTGTGAACGGGGTCTTATCGTTCGCAATTTCTTGCATGATACTAATATCGAATTCAACAATGCGTACTAACCGTATGAGTTTTGTCGTACAATTGTGGAAAAGCTTCCTGTTGTGTAGTTAGGTATCGGATAGTGCAAAACCAAAACAATGGCAGCCAGGCGTTTTCCAGGTTATTTTCGTGTTTCCAATCATGCGTGTTCTTTGTCTGTCGATTTTTAGCGGACGCATACTGTACTGATTAAACGATTGTCATTCGCTAGGCTATCATTCGACAGAAGTTTTCGTATTTGTCCCTTCAGATTTTGTTGGACGTGATCGGCTGTCGAAAGCTGTGTACCAACGATCAGATTATCGTGCAATTGAGTTGAAAGCGAATTTTCGTACGATTATCTGAACGTTAGAGTCCCAAACATGGATAATGAGGTTTTAAACAAGGTCCATACTTATCACCTACTTCACATAATTACTTTTGTAGCAGCATACCTGATTTACCTGCAACTTAAGTGGTGCATCATCCAAAAGCCTGCTTGCAAGTTACTCTAGATCAGGCATGTCCAACCTGCAGCCCGGGGGCTGCATGCGGCCCGGAGCCGCAGGCAATGCGGCCCACTGCCCCCTGACAATTTTTTATTTTTTTTTGCTGGGAAGGAAGGAAGTCGAGTCGGGGGCACGGCCTCAGAGGCTGCCTCGGAGGGGATCATCCACTAATTGTGTTAAATTAGTGCTGGGGGGGCGCGGCAGCACGAGAGGGCGCGGAGGCATTTTATTACTTATATACCTTAACTATAGTATATATTTTATATGCGGCCCGAGAAAATTTCTCTACACTCAATGTGGCCCAGAGAAGCCAAAAGGTTGGACACCCATGGTCTAGATGCAGATCATGTTGTAATATGCATAAAAAATAACAAATGGTGTCTGCATTTTTTATTACTTGATCAGCCCTTATGCACTTTGAATCAAAGCCATATTGGAAATATTTAGGTTATTCTAAAATACAAGACCACAGTTATTTCTACTTTTTCTTTAGATGCTTGGGACAGCCCTGAAGATTTTATTTGCAAAAGCCATCAAAATGCTACTCATGGGAGCTCTTCCTGTAGTGCTTTATTAGGAAGAAGGCCTCGGACGTGTTTCCCAACATTAGGAGGGTTATATTTGTTAAAGTGGTTGTAAAGGCACAAGGTTTTTTACCTTCATGCATTTATGCATGAAGGTAAAAAATGTATGTGTGCAACCCCCCCCCCCCCAGCCCCTCCTAATACTTACCTAAGCTCCCTCTCGATTCAGCAATGTTCACGAGAGCCTTGCTTCTGCAGGACTCGCACTCCTGATTGGCTTTTGGCAGCAGCAGAAGCCATCGTCTCCTGCTGCTGTCAATTAGAGCAAGAGAGCCAACCAGGAGACAGATGGGGCGAGGCGGGGCCGAGCAAGTGGCTTGCTGTGGGGGCACCCGGCAGGAGGAAGGGGCTAAGAGTGCCAGTGTGGGACCCAAGAAGAAGGGGATCCAGGCTGCTCTGTTCAAAACCACTGCACAGAGCAGGTAAGTATAACATGTTATTTAAAAATAAAATGAGACTTTAATATCACTTTAAGTATAGATCGACCGATTATCAGCAAAGCCGATATATCGAGGGCTGATATGCACTTTTCCCAATATTTCGGAATTGGCCACCAAGGTGGCCGATATTGCCGATATTTCGGAAAGTGCTTGTACTGGAGTGATGCCTGCAGCTAGGGGCATCACCCTGTTACCGGCGTCCATAGCCGATGGTCGGCTATCTTGTAATGACAACCGATGCAGCTGAGAAGCCGCTCGGCTGTCATTTCAAGGAGCAGGAGGGGACATCCCCCCCTCCCGCCGCCTTCTGCCGCTCGCCCGCGTCTCCTGTCCCACCGGAAGACCTGGGTAACCAGCCTGCATGGCCCCTGAAGACCCGATCAAAGCCGCATTCGGCTCTGATCGGGTCTCCATGTAAAAACCCGGATGTGATGTCATGACATCACTTCCGGGTACTCGGCGCCAGATTAAAAAAAATGACAGCATTCAAAACAGCCAAACTTGGCATTTTGAATGCTTTTAAGTACAGAGGAGCGGTTTGGGGTCTTATAGACCCCCAGATCCCTCCACAAGAGTATCTGTCAAGTGATAAAAAAAAAATTTAAATGTACAAAAATATCAGCTGATACCGATATGCAATGGCCAAAATATCGGTATCGTTATTGGCAATGAAAAACCGATATCGGTCGACACTAACTTTAAGTCTATCCTTTGATTTTGTGGTTTAAAACACACAAAAAACAACTCCAAGCTGGACCAACATAACCATGCAAAAATATGCATACCTAAACTTCCTCTTCAAAAGACCAACTCCAGGCAACTGAAAAATCATCCCTTGCAGTGGTGGGGCTGTGCCCACACAGCAAGAGTTACCTGCTTGGGTTTGGTCTGTGGCAGATCCCTATGATTCCTATGTCATCAAGGCAGGGTCCATAGGCCTGCAATGGACATGTTGACGCCATGGGACAGTCCACCATCGGAGCATGGGGGATTGCAGGATCAAGTAAGTAAAAGTGTTTCTCCTCTCACATAGACGAAAAAAGCCATTATCCCTTGAAGTGCAGGCGTAACCCCACCGCGAGAGATAGTTTTAAATTTTCCCGCAGTTGGGCCTAAAGAAGAACGTGCAACCTTCAAGTCACGCATGCTTTGATTTCATTTATTAATTTATTGCTATATATGTCCCAAATTGGAAACTCAGGAAATTTGGAGATAGGAACCATGCTTTGCAGAAGCACCGTGGGGTTTCACAAATTTCTGCAGATGTATTTTTTTTTTTAACCTTAAATGCTGAAACAGTTTAAAAAGCCTTTTTATGCTGACTGCTGGAAAGTGTAAGGGGATGTTTCCTATTGTTCCAAATGAAGAGTGAATATTACACGCATTATCCAAAGCCCGTTCAATTCTCTGGGAAAGGGTCATCAAGGGCTGCATGAAAACTCCTTGGGTTTACGCCCTAAGTAGAAGTCCTAAAAACTGGTCCCCTTTCATATACAGAGTTGCTTTGTAATTTTCACACAAAAATCCCTCAAAATCTTAATGGCAAAAATGACAAAATAAATAAATTGGTGAAGACTAGGCCTCTTGTTACAAGGCGACCCGTCTGAGGCTTTAATAGAAGGCTGTTTATCTTGCTGACAGGTCCACTTTACCAAAAAATATATATGAAAACGTTCCTTGTGTTTGTCCGATAAGCTATTTTGCTAATTGGCTCAATTTTTTTTTTCAAATGGCTCCTTGGATGTCGGTTGTTTAGGCCTCGGCCACCCTCGTCGACTCTTCTCTCCCCAAGCTCCATATTGAAGCAATTACCTGCTTGCACCACACTCAGGATAGAAAGGGCAGTTCTTTGCTGAATGTGCAGCTTTTTTTTTTTTTTTTTACTTTGAAAGAAAGTGATTTTTCCCAAGTCGCACATTTTGTGACAAGAGCCAGGGATGAAAATAAAATGAGGGACCAAAGAAAACAGCCAACGCCTACTAGGTAGTGTAGCGGTCCAGAATTAATGAAGGAAAAACAAAACTTGTGCCTTCGCCATAATTGAGGACACCACATCCTTTACAGAAAAGGATATTGAGATATTAATAATGGGGTTTAATTAGGGTATACAATAGCTGGAGCATATATCATAGAATTTGTCAAATAAGAACACACTAAAATGCACTCCACTGGCTTATACTCTAGTATAGTCTACACTATATATATTCCAAGTGCAAATACAATGGGGAATTTGTTCCATTCAACAAGTCTAGAATATTTAAACCATCTCTAACAACTTATCACAATGGAAGTGATTACTACAAAATTTTTAGGGCTTGCTGTCGAATTATGCTATGCTTTTTAAAACACTTTGATACAAAACAATAATTTAAAATTACACTATTATAAAGATATAAGTTGGGTGAAACGTTAGCATCAAAACCAGTTACCCGCTCCCCCCCCCCCCAAAAAGTGTCAAATGTGGCAGGGGAGTGGGGGAAGGTGGGTATGAACAAGCGGAGCTCCGCTTTAAAAATAAATTTTAAAATTTTGGTTCTCAGATACAGTTTAGTTCCACTTTAGGGTTCTGCACACGTTTCTATGTAGGAGGGAATGGAAGGGTTGCACAGTGCCCCAGTGCTGTTACTTTTAGGAGGAAATTGTACGGATTCCACAATCTGGTCTGCAGTGGTGGCCCATCCATTGGGGGTGCAGGGGCGCCACCCCCTCCCCCATCTAAGCGTCCGGCCCCCTAATCTACATGCAGGGCACCGGACGCATGGATTCCAATAGGGGATTTTTTTTTTTTTAAGCACGTGATTAGAGCCAGAAGCTCTAATAGGCTTCAAAAAAGGGCGCATGGATTCCAATAGGGGATTTTTTTTTTAAGCACGTGATTAGAGCCAGAAGCTCTAATAGGCTTCAAAAAAGGGTGGACTCGGGGCGCAGAGCACTGCGCCCTGAGCCCACCCAGTTGTATGACAATAGCGAATAAATATTATCTCACTGATTTTCCTCCCAGCCAATCAGAAATCAGGTAGTGAGACCCCTTTCCCGATTGGCTGAAAAGAGAAGCGATTTTACTGGCCATTGGCCAGGAAGAGGGAGGAGTCGTACAGCCGGAGGAGACTCACAGCCGCTCAGGAAAGGAGCAGGTAAGGGTGCTGGCTGTCCGGCTGGGCGGGCAACCAGCTGTCCGTCCATCCCGGGAGGGGGTTGTTATGGGCCATACACACTATTACACACTATACAATTGTCTTTAGATTTTTTCCATGAGATTTACCAAAAACATATAATATGAGGTCAAACCTAAACACTTTCAATTTGTATGCGATCAGACAGGCCCCTGCACTACATAGTTGAAGTTAAACCTAAAGGAAATCAACAAAAGTTGTATAGTGTGTATCAAGCTTTAGATTTGATTGCCGGCTGGCCGGCCCACCGGGGGGAGGGGGGGTGTTGGTTTTATCCGCCTCCCAAATTTTCATTCACCAGCCGCCACTGCTGGTCTGTCTGATCACCTTTTCCCCGAAGCCTATGGGAATGTTGGACACTGCCCCACATACAAAAGATTATGGCGGCACCGTGATTCTCCATTTTAAAGTGAACATTTCCAAAGTCAACAACAACGGCATTCACAGATCATTACTAAAGCTGGATACACACTATACAATTCACTTTCGATTTTTTCCTTTAGATTTACCAAAACCATATAATATGAGGTCAGACCTAAACAATTTCAATTTGTATGCAATCAGGCAGGCCCTTGCACTACATATTTGAAGGTAAATCTAAAGAAAATCGAACAACAAAAGTTGTATAGTGTATATCCAGCTTAATTTGTCCTCAATCGATATTTTTAGCGAACAGTCCAACACGAACAGAATAAAAGCCCACAAAGAAAACATTTGGTCACATTGTGTTCATCTGTGTTGTCGGTCGTAACAAAGAATCCGGCTCCTGTCTGTCATGGAGCAGTACAAGTAAAGACATTTCAGCAAGCGATACAGTGCCAGGTGTTATGACAGATCCATCAGTAATTTTGTCATTAAATTGTCCCCGTATGCTACCTTTTTTCCTGACAGAGTAGAGTAAGCCGCGAGCGTTTTATGGATTCTGCAGTGCACATACATGCTGCTTTTATTGGGGCCCTCATAATGGCTTTTGGCTGCCCGGTCTTTTCTGGCTCACATAAACAGACTTGCTGGCCACGGATGGGAACACGAGGATACTCCGCATAAAATATTTATGGACCAGCTGCCAATTTGATGTCAAGTGAAAGCGGAGACTGTTAAAACATGGACTAGACTTTTACAATCTTGTATTAAGTAAAGCCTAATCTCCAGATTATAAGCAAAGTCTTGAATGCAGACTTTAGCATCATTTATTAAAGGGAAACTATAGTCGCCAAGGTTTTTTTTGTATATATGTGAATGTGATCTGCAAAAAATAACGATTATCATTGTGTATAAAGGTTTTAAACATTTTATTACTGTGCATAGTTTATAAATATACTGTATATATCCATGGGGGGGGGGGGGGGGGGGGCAGCCAAATGTGTTCATTACATAGGCAGGCTCTGCTTCCTCCTTGGTTGTATTGAAAAATAACTGGTAACTCCTCACGTCTGACCCAAAGTTTGTAGGTTTAGGCCCCTTTCACAGTGGTGTGACTTGTCCTTTGACTTGGGACTGCAAAGTCACATAACAAGGCGTACCCTATGATTTCCAATGAGTAAGTTTGTAGGTTTAGGCCCCTTTCACACTGGTGTGACTTGTCCTGTGACTTGGGACTGCAAAGTCACATAACAAGGCGTACCCTATTATTTCCAATGAGTACGTTTGTAGGTTTAGGCCCCTTTCACACTGGTGTGACTTGTCCTGCGACTTGGGACTGCAAAGTCACATAACAAGGCGTACCCTATTATTTCCAATGAGTAAGTTTGTAGGTTTAGGCCCCTTTCACACTGGTGTGACTTGTCCTGCGACTTGAGACTGCAGTCGCATGACAAGTCGTACCCTATGATTTCTAATGAGTACCATTCATATCTGTGTGACTTCAAGTCGCAGCGACTTTAAAGTAGTCCCTGCACGACTTTTGTCTGACTTTGATGCAACTTGAGGTCCATAGACCTCAAGATTACACAGGCATTGCTTTAAGTTTCTTCAAAGTCGCGCAACTTTCAGGTCGTACAAGTGTGAAACGGGCCTTAGAGTTGTAAAAGTGAACTTGTAAATCTATTTTAAACTTTAGGGCCTGTTCACACCTGAGCGTTTTTCAGCTTGTAAAACGCTCATCTCTGAAGTCTCAAAATGCCCAACAAGCAAACTCCCATTTATTTCAATGGTCCCTCTTCACATCTGAGCATTTTGTCGCCAGAAGCAGAACAGCTGAAGCTCAAAAAAGTACATGAGCTTCTTTTTTTGGCAGACTACAGGCGTTTTTGTTAATGCCTACCTCTAAACACCTAAAAAAAAAACGCCTGAAAAAAAACCTGAAAAACCGCCTAAAAACACCCAAAAAAAAACGTCTTAAAATTTTACGCTCAGGTGTGAATGGAGCCTTAAGACTCCTTTCAAACTTGAACAACTCCAAAGTTGTGCCGACTTTGGAGTGCAACTTTGGTGTAACTTTGATGCAACTTTGACTGGGTGCAACTTGGATATGACTTTGGCTTTGGCCATTTTTAATGGACGACTGTTGCACAGAAGTTGCATTGTATAACATTCAGGTATGACTTTCATGCAACTTCTGAGGGTTAATATTGAAGTCTATTGCCTTCAAGTTGCATGAAAGTCGGACCAAACTACTTTGAAGTTGCTGCAACTTTAAGTTGCATAAATATGAATGGGTATCATAGGAAAACATGGGGAACGGCATGTCGTGCAACTCTGATGTCCAAAGTTGCAAGACAAGTTGCACAAGTGTGAAAGGGGCTAAAGTATATGCCAAATTGTTTTCCTTTTTTAGTTTTGGATAGTATGAGGAAGGGTTAGAAGTTAGAACCTCTATCTGTTGTTTATTGCAGTCAGTGCCCCTCTCACTAACTATCTGTCCTGGGGACCCCTGACAGAACTTATTGGAAATCCAACATTCTTGAGTTGCCACAAGAACGGGAGGAGAAAGGAAGTTTTTCAACAGGCAATATAATTTTTTGACAAATCTTTGAGAGGGGATATCCCCTCTTTGGAGAGATTTGCTCTCATTTCCTGTGATGTCGCTAAGACAGGAAGCAAAGAGAGATTTCCCTGACAGGACACAGACAGAAAAAAAGAAAAACGTAATGGGTCTTAAAGCAGAACTCAACATTATCTAGTTTTATTCCTAAACTGCTAGCACTACGTAGATAGGAAGGTATATTATATCTTCTCGTGTTAATCTTTTTTTTTTTTTTTTTTTTCGGTTACCTCCTAGGTACCTAGGCCAAAATGATGTCATACATCCCAGGAGTCTTCATGGAAGGGGGGCTTTCTCAGCTAAGCACACCCTTCTGCCTGCATGCCTCAACTAAAGGCAGATGGATTTCAGGAAGTAAATGCTACATGAATCGTCTGCCCTTGCTGAAGATGGCTGCAGCTAGAAATTTATTTTTTACAAAATAAAGCATGAAGATATGGATGAGTAGCAGCATTAAGTAGCTTTAGTATATTCCTGTTTTTTTGTCCTAGGCTGGGATGTCTTACACCTCAGCTGTCTTAATGGACCTTTCTTTTTATTCCATCTGGAGGAGGGGCTTTCCCAGCTAACCGCACCCTGCCCCATGCACGCCTGAGCTAAGGGCTGATGGATTCCAGGAAGTCAATTCTACATGAATCATCTACTCTTATTCAAGATGGCCACAGCTAGAAATGCTAGGGGGGGGGGGGGACTTTTCAAAATAACTTTCTAACACAATAAAGCATGGAGATATGGATGGATGGGTACGCTTGCTTTGAAAATTAAAAACAAATTAATTTATTTGATTGTGTTTTTTTTTTTTTCTTTTCTCTTCTCTCGTTTATTTGATGTAAATTTTCATGGGGCTCTGATAAACATCCTGGTATAAATGTCTTATTAAAGCAATTGTAATACTATGGTACATTACCATAGTGCATTATTCTTCCATGCTTCAGGACTAAAGATAGTAATATATATTATAATATTATTTTAGTACCCAAACCTTGAAACATTAAAAGCAACATGTATTGGTACTTCATAAGATTCCTTGTTATAGCTTCTTCTTTGTAATTTTACATTTTAATTGTATTTTCTGTTTGCTTATATTACTTTGTAATTTCTTGAAAAATAAAAAAAACAAGAAAAAAAACTAAATTAAAGGATAAGTCCACCATAAAAAAAAAAAAAAACCTGCATCTATAGATCTCCACGTTCTAACACTAACCTATCTAGCCCTGTAAAGAAAAAAATCAGCACAGTAAATCCCCCTCCATTGCGGGGGTTACGTTCCGGACCCAGCCGCGAAAAGTGAAAATCCGCAAAATAGAAAAACCCTATTAAAATGCATTGTAGGTATGTTTTTTTTACCGTCACTGTACGTGTTAAAGCATTTTAAGGTCTTTAAACACACTTTTAAAACAATAGAAACTCATTTAAACACATAAAAGATACTGAGAGACATAGCAAGAGCTATGGAAAACACAAAAATTTCATTTTTAATGATTTATATAGTAAAATAACATTACAAAAAAAAACGCAATATAGCGGGACCGCAAAAACTGAACTGCGATGGAGCGGGGGTTTACTGTATACTGTATTTACCTTTTTTGAAGCTGATCCGATCCAATCTCATGCTGAGCTGTCAGCCGCGGCTTCGCTGTGTAGGCGGGTGCAGAAGACACAGCCTACAACGGAAGCCCAATAGTAAGTCTATGGGTGACGTCACTTCCCATTCATTTCACAGCCGTTGTCGGCCGTGTCCTCTGCAGAGCTTCCGCCGCTGGGGATCGGGTTGGGTCGGCGTCAAAAAAGGTATATATACTGATTTCTTCTTTACAGGGCTAAATAGGTTAGTGTTAGAATGTGGAGATCTAGGGATGCAGGGAATTTAGTTTTAGGGTGGACTTATCCTTTAAATAGCGTTTTCAGTTTGAGGTGCTCAGAAAGTTTAGCTCCGCTTTAAGCATTCCTAACTCTATCCCAAACTAGAAAAAAAATAAAATGGCTTTATACTTTTTGTTAAAGGTACATACACTTTAGTTGAACATTCTGTGATTAGCCAGTCTTTCTATCCAAGAGCAAGACCCACTAGTTGACCAACAAGAGCTCAACGTGAACCTTTAATCCATTTAAAAATCTTGGTTACCAGTAGTAAATGGAGTCCCAGAGCCATCAATGACAGCATGGTCTTCTAGCTTGGCGCGTTCACATATGCGTGCTCCTAGCTATAATAAGGATCAAAGATTAATGTTCCCTCTGTACGTGGCATTAGGTAGGGAAACCGTAATCTAAAGACTGTACAACAAAGAGGTTAAAAAAATAAAATAAAGAATAAAGTAGGAGCTTTTCCTTGAAAGATCTAAAATGAAAAGCATGCAGTAATATTGAGTGATGGGAACATAATCCTGTTATCCAATATTCTGCATATGTACTAAAATTCACAGAGCACATTGGTGTAATATATGTCTGTCACTAGAGAAAGTGACAAACGGGAACGTACAGTCTTATGGCAGGGAGCTGGAGGCTCTTCTGCTACTTCCATTAAAAAACCAGGGACACTTCATTCATGGGATTTAATGCCAATCTGATTTAGGATAAACTTCAACATCACCGAATGAACATGGCTATACAGTGAAATAGAAGGATTGTGTTTAAGTCATTTGGAACTCGGCAACAAACCCTGTTTTCCTAATTTACGTGTTCTCAAATTGCAAAAGTAGTGGGCCATGACAGCTTAGCCTCAGCGGGACACCTACACAATCCTCATAGAGCCATGACAAATACTTACATACAGTATCTCACAAAAGTGAGTACACCCCTCACATTTTGTAAATATTTTATTATATCTTTTCATGTGACAAAAATGAAGAAATTACACTTTGCTACAATGTAAAATAGTGAGTGTACAGCTGGTATAACAGTGTAAATTTGCTGTCCCCTCAAAATAACTCAACACACAGCCATTCATGTCCAAACCGCTGGCAACAAAAGTGAGTACACTCAGTGTTGATGGGGGAATCCCTCCCACACTGATTACTGCTAGCGGCTACAATAGCTGCTAGCAATAACATCTGGCAGGCTGGTTGTACCCAAGTTGATTGAGCAACTTGGATACCTTCAGTCTGCCCATACATAGTTCAAATCTCAGCCAGTCCTTGCTGAAGCGGCCGAGATTTGAACCGTCTATGCCTAGCTTAGGCTATGCTGTCTGGCTAATGTCAAGGTAGGCATGGCTAAAGCTATGCTGTCTGGCTAAGGCCAAGGTAGGCATGGCTAAAGCTATGCTCTATGCTGTCTGGCTCAGGCCAAGGTAGGCATGGTTAAAGCTATGCTGTTTAGCTAAGGCCAAGGTAGGCATGGCTAAAGCTATGCTGTCTGGCTAAGACCAAGGTAGGCATGGCTAAAGCTATGCTGTCTGGCTAAGACCAAGCTGGGCATGGCTAAAGCTATGCTGTCTGGCTAAGACCGAGGTAGGCATGGCTAAGGCTATGATGTCTGGCTAAGACCAAGGTAGGCATGGCTAAGGCTATGCTGCCTGCCTAAAACCATGGTAGGCATGGCTAAGGCTTTGCTGTCTGGCTAAGACCAAGCTGGGCATGGCTAAAGCTATGCTGTCTGGCTAAGACCGAGGTAGGCATGGCTAAGGCTATGATGTCTGGCTAAGACCAAGGTAGGCATGGCTAAGGCTATGCTGCCTGCCTAAAACCATGGTAGGCATGGCTAAGGCTTTGCTGTCTGGCTAAGACCAAGGTAGACATGGCTAAGGCAATGCTGTCTGGCTAAGACCAAGGTAGGCATGGCTAAGGCAATGCTGTCTGGCTAAGACCAAAGTATGCATAGCTAAGGCTTTGCTGTCTGCCTAAAGACCATAGTAGGCATGGTTAAGGCTATGCTGTCTGGCTAAGACCAAAGTAGACATAGCTGAGGCTATGCTGTCTGGCTAAGACCAAGGTAGGCATGGCTAAAGCTATGCTGTCTGGCTAAGACCAAGGTAGGCATGGCTAAGGCAATGCTGTCTGGCTAAGACCAAGGTAGGCATGGCTAAAGCTATGCTGTCTGGCTAAGACCAAGCTGGGCATGGCTAAAGCTATGCTGTCTGGCTAAGACCAAGGTAGGCATGGCTAAAGCTATGCTGTCTGGCTAAGACCAAGCTGGGCATGGCTAAAGCTATGCTGTCTGGCTAAGACCGAGGTAGGCATGGCTAAGGCTATGATGTCTGGCTAAGACCAAGGTAGGCATGGCTAAGGCTATGCTGCCTGCCTAAAACCATGGTAGGCATGGCTAAGGCTTTGCTGTCTGGCTAAGACCAAGCTGGGCATGGCTAAAGCTATGCTGTCTGGCTAAGACCGAGGTAGGCATGGCTAAGGCTATGATGTCTGGCTAAGACCAAGGTAGGCATGGCTAAGGCTATGCTGCCTGCCTAAAACCATGGTAGGCATGGCTAAGGCTTTGCTGTCTGGCTAAGACCAAGGTAGACATGGCTAAGGCAATGCTGTCTGGCTAAGACCAAGGTAGGCATGGCTAAGGCAATGCTGTCTGGCTAAGACCAAAGTATGCATAGCTAAGGCTTTGCTGTCTGCCTAAAGACCATAGTAGGCATGGTTAAGGCTATGCTGTCTGGCTAAGACCAAAGTAGACATAGCTGAGGCTATGCTGTCTGGCTAAGACCAAGGTAGGCATGGCTAAAGCTATGCTGTCTGGCTAAGACCAAGGTAGGCATGGCTAAGGCAATGCTGTCTGGCTAAGACCAAGGTAGGCATGGCTAAAGCTATGCTGTCTGGCTAAGACCAAGCTGGGCATGGCTAAAGCTATGCTGTCTGGCTAAGACCAAGGTAGGCATGGCTAAAGCTATGCTGTCTGGCTAAGACCAAGCTGGGCATGGCTAAAGCTATGCTGTCTGGCTAAGACCGAGGTAGGCATGGCTAAGGCTATGATGTCTGGCTAAGACCAAGGTAGGCATGGCTAAGGCTATGCTGCCTGCCTAAAACCATGGTAGGCATGGCTAAGGCTTTGCTGTCTGGCTAAGACCAAGCTGGGCATGGCTAAAGCTATGCTGTCTGGCTAAGACCGAGGTAGGCATGGCTAAGGCTATGATGTCTGGCTAAGACCAAGGTAGGCATGGCTAAGGCTATGCTGCCTGCCTAAAACCATGGTAGGCATGGCTAAGGCTTTGCTGTCTGGCTAAGACCAAGGTAGACATGGCTAAGGCAATGCTGTCTGGCTAAGACCAAGGTAGGCATGGCTAAGGCAATGCTGTCTGGCTAAGACCAAAGTATGCATAGCTAAGGCTTTGCTGTCTGCCTAAAGACCATAGTAGGCATGGTTAAGGCTATGCTGTCTGGCTAAGACCAAAGTAGACATAGCTGAGGCTATGCTGTCTGGCTAAGACCAAGGTAGGCATGGCTAAAGCTATGCTGTCTGGCTAAGACCAAGGTAGGCATGGCTAAGGCAATGCTGTCTGGCTAAGACCAAGGTAGACATGGCTATGGCTATGCTGTGTGGCAGAGGTGCCTGAACTACAGGGCTGGCTGAAAAACATGACACAGCCTTTGGCAGGCTTAACAGTTTGTATATATATGCATTGCAGACATGTATGTAGTCATCAGCCTGGAGTTCAACTTTAAGAGAGCAAACTTTTACCCTCCCTGCAATCATCAAAACCGCTCATCGTCTAATTGATTCAGAAACAGTAGCAGTTATAAAGATCTGTATACAATACACACACAAATGCACGTTAAAAAAAAGGCAATGCGCTGATGTAACTGAACCAAGAGGAGCTGGCGTACAGGGACCGGGTGTCGCGTTTCAAATTTGCAGCTGAAGTCCCAGAAATCACCTTTAAAATGCGCAACAAAAGCTTCAGAAAAATACTCACACTTCCCGTAGCCCCAGCAGCTCCACAAAGGCGGTCGGATCGATCTCCTTCAGTTTGTTGTGGCTCAGGTTTCTGTTAAAATGACAAAAAAAAGAGAGAAGGCAATCGAATCAGCACATGACGGTACTGAAGTCAGCAAAAAGCAGCCCGACAATTATTCTGGATTGCGGGGCGGGGCGGGGCGGGGGGGGGGGGGGGTAGAAAACGATCCGCTGTTAAACAAGAGCACTTTAGGAAATAGCAAAAGCTTTTTTTCAGGCTCGGCAAAACAAGCCAATTACAAAGGCATTATGAGGATACATGAAATGCTCTGTATGTTACGTACCCGGGTAATTAAATCAGCAAATTAAACTGCATTAGCCCGTGTTTTGTTTTCATTTATTTTCTTTCATTTAAAGGGCCAAACAAATCAATCTTGCTGCGATTTAGCCGGCGACAGGCTCGTTTGTCTTGTTTTGGAGACACTGGAAGTATTACGCCCATTAATGAGCGATTTGTTCTAAAATTTGGGAAATAGACACTTTTTGGAAGGTGGAAAGAACAGAAAAATATTTGGGACCCAAGTAAACTTGCCTTTACAGCGGAGGTTTGGACTGGAGAAACATTCATACATACAATTTGATTGGTCAGTTTAGAAAGTTGTACTAAAATTCCCATCCAATCAAATGGATTGTTTGACAAAAAACATTTATTGCACTACTGGGAGTACAGTATAATATCTTCCCCCACATTCAGGGAAATGAGATCACATAAAAACTGTCTATGTCAATATAGTCTCCACTGGTCAACTGATATCAGGGTGCACCATCATCCAGAGCATATATAAGATAAATCATAGAAGACCAAATGGGGCTTTTTAGGCACACCTATACAAATCTTAAATTCAATATTTTATTATAGATTCTTTCTAAAACATATAGGTGACATACAGTGTCTACAGATCAAAAGAACTTCCCTGTCCTACTGGAGGATAAAGGGACTCCTCTTATCCTCCTGAAGAAGCAGACCCTTAGTTTGTGAAACGCGTTGAGAAGTTACCGACCACCCATCCATTACTTTTGCATTGATGCTTTAGACCCCGTTCACACTGGGGCGACCTGTCAGGCGACCTGGTCGCCTGACAGGTCGCCTGCCATACAGAAGCTGTGGACCCGTTCTAATAGGAGAGACTTAGAAAAAGGGTCCGGAGCTTCTTTGGGGCGACCTGGAGCGACATGCATTGACTTCAATGTTATGAAGTCCATGCCAACCGCTCCGAGGTCGCGGTGTGAGCTGCGCGCCGCGACCTGTGAGGTCGCCCCGGCAAGTCGGATCGCCCCAGTGTGAACGGGGCCTTAAACTTATCCTATTTATTATATATACTGTTTGGAAAAACAGATACACTTTCCATACATATTGTGTTGGGCAGACAGGGAAGTTCTCTAGATGTAGAGATAATCGGCCATAACAATATCAGCCTTTTTAGATATCCTAAAATGGATCTTTGATAAAACAATATTGAATTTTAACAGTTAAGAAATCATGTGTTGAGGCCCGTATATACCTAAAAAGGCCCAATTAGTCTTCTTTAATTTTTCCTGAAGTCACATGAATGGTTTACTATATAAGATATAGATCTTGGACCGTGAGTGAACAGTACTTGATGCTTTTGAACTTTAAGTGTATCTCCTACCAAAATGTTTCTTTTTAGTTTTGGATACTGTATGAAAATGTGTGGAACCGCTGTCAGGTTTTTATTGTCATTTGTGTCTCTGCTAGGGAGATGTACCCTTTCTATTTGTCTTGGCGACCGCGGGGCAGAAAGTGTTAGAAAATCCAAAAGTTTACAGTTGTCTTCAGAACAGAAGGTGGGGGAAACATTTTACATTGGGGACAATTGTTCCATTGACAACTTAAGCTGATTATGCACATAAAGATTCAGAGGACTGAATAAGAAAAATCCATAGATCCCCCGATTTACGTTAAAGAGCATGGATGGATGGATGGATGGATGAAGCTACTGTTGCCGGCTATTGTAATCCAACAGCCAGAACTTGCGGCTATCAAAATACCTGAACAGTGCCTGAAGATGATTGGCTGTATTCATGGTTCTACCAAAACATTTTTTCCCTCCTCCTTCGATTGCTCAATGAAAGTTTGTTGAGCTAGGTGGCGTGTCCCCTAGCCATCCATGGCTCAGATTTTATTCGATTCACATGGCTGTCTTTCATATGACCTATTTACTGATAATTAAAATTACCTTGGACTCTTATACATTTTGTGGTCTAGCGCTCTTTGCCGGATGCCTATGGAAATTGTCAGCTGACAAGGTTTCTGGTTGGATCAATTGTTTTTTTGGGGGTTTTTTTGCACACTTATCATAGAGATTTAACAACATTAATTTAAATGGTATATTTAACAGCCCGAAAGGGATCAAATAAGAGATAGTGATTGTTAGGTGTACATACCCTTAAAAATGGACACACTGGGACTGATTTACTAAAACTGGAGTGTGCAAAATCTGGTGCAGCTGTGCATGGTAGCCAATTGGATTGTAACTTCAGCTTGTTCAATTAAGCTTTGACAAAAAAAAAAAAACTGGAAGCGGATTGGTTTCTACGCAGAGCTTCACCAGATCAGCTTCCAGAATTTTTTTTTTTTAAAACCTAATTAACCACTTAAGCCCCGGAAGATTTTACCCCCTTCCTGACCAGGGAAATTTTGCGATTCGGCACTGCGTGCCTTTAACGGACAATTGCGCAGTCGTGCGACGCTGTACCTAAACAAATTCGACGTCCTTTTTTTCTCACAAACAGAGCTTTCTTTTGGTGGTATTTGATCACCTGTGCGATTTTTTGATCATGCGCTATAAACAAAAAAAGAGCGTCAATTTTGCAAAAATAACAATATTTTTCACATTTTTTTTATATGAAATTCCCCCAAAAAAATGTAAAAATCAAAATTTTTTAACATTTTCGGCCAATTTGTTTTATGTTACAAATGTTTGGTAAAAAAAAAAAAAAAATCGCAAAAAGCGTATTTTGATTGGTTTGCGCAAAAGTTATCACGTTTACTAACAAAGGGAAAGATTTATGTAATTTTTGTTGTTTTTTTTTTTTAACGCGTAATGGCGGCGATCTGCGATTTTTTTTGCGGTACTGAGACATTGGGGCGGACAGATCGGACCCTTGACTGACATTTTTGACACTTTTGGGGTTACCAGTGACATTTCTACAGTAATCAGTGCTATACATATGCACTGTTACTGTAAAAATGCACTGGTAGTGAAGGGGTTAACTTTATTTGAGAGGGAGGGGCTGTGTGTGTCCCTAGGGGCGTGATTCTAACTGTGATTGGCTGTGGCTTGAAGTGTAGGAACAATGATCAACGGTCCTACATAGTAGAACCATATGATCATTGTTTCTACACAGGGGAGAATGACAGGCGGCTTGTTTACACTAGCCGCCTGCCTTTCTCCCGCTGTCACGGACGATCGTCAGTGAGCGGTGGACATCCGGTCCTCCGCTCACACGCGCGGGGGAGGTCCGTGAGCGCGCCTCCGGCGGCGCACGCTCGCTCCCCAGAGCCTCACAGGCTAGTGACGTACCGGTACGTCACTTTGCCTGTGAGGGGCTGACCGCCGCAGTATATCTACTTGCGGCGGTCGGCAAGTGGTTAAACAAGCTGAAGTTAGAAGCTGATTAGCTACCATGCACGACTGCACCAGATTTTGCACTGTCCAGCTTTAGTAAATCAGCCCCACAGTGTCCACTGTGTTCGTTCTCTGGAGCACCTGACCTCCGCTTTACCTGTGTTGCTAGTGCAGCACCATCTAATCAGTTTACAAACTGCCAACACAATAGATGTCCTTTTCAATTACTGCCTCGTACATCTGATGCACTTATTATATTATAATCCCATGCACTAAAACTCAGTTTGTAACGATCTGTGCAGAGTCACGGTTTTTGTAACACAGAATAGCCCCGCAGGACAATGGGCACAGCGGAACTTTTCCTTTGTCTTGCGAATCCCTCCTAAGAATAGAAAGACTTACAAGCCTTTAGTCATCAATAGCTCAGCTGTCCTCCTGAATGAAAGGGGGATGGAAGCAGCAATGGCAGGGCATTCAAATCCTGAGCCTCATATGATAACATGTAGGACAAAAATGTAATTTGCTCGGCGGAGATTACATTACTGGTTAACCACATAACGAGGTTTGGGTTGTACGTGTCACTACTGATTTGAATCGTAGTGAGGAAGTCCTAATGGATAAATAAAATATCCTTATGACAGATGAAATCACGTATAATGGAGCTTGACAAATGCTGGCGTATGTAGGTAATAGTCTCTATTCTAAACTCAGATGACTCTCTTAAAGTGGAAGTGAAGCATTTAAGGATAAGGAGGTTTCCGCCTTTAGATGAGCTTAAGGAACTCCAGTCCAATCAACAAGCCACTGAAATTAGAACCAAAGTGTGACTCTAGGTCAAAACCATGGTGGGTAACCAGTGGGTAAGTGTTAAAAGTATGCAACCACCACATCTACCGACTGGTAGGATACAATATATTAAATTTTTGTTTTTGGTTTTAGATTTTTTATTAATCTCCCTATATTGAAGTTAAATGGTACTTTATGGTTTTAACAACACTGCTTAGAAACATAGAAATATAGAATGTGTCGGCAGATAAGAACCATTTGGCCCATCTAGTCTGCCCAATATATCTGAATCCTATGAATAGTCCCTGGCCCTATCTTGTATGAAGGATAGCCTTATGCCTATCCCATGCATGCTTAAACTCCTTCACTGTATTTGCAGCTACCACTTCTGCAGGAAGGTTATTCCATGCATCCACTACTGCTTGAAGCTTGTTGTAGACATTGCTCATGTGAACAAAGGATAATAAATGCCAGATAATCATAACTCTACTTGGGCAATTTTGGTCAAATTGGAACATCGCATATCTTTGGAACATCTGGGCAAAACAGGTCAAGCTACTTTGGGGAAAATAGCAATGAAGTTATAAAGCCTTTGTCATCAGTAATACCCCCTTCAACCACCACGTATGCCGCTGCTAAGAGGTGTCTACAAATCAATCTCTTCTTCCTGCAAAAATGCAAATGCTAAGGTGACTCAAACAAAGATGTCCAGACTAATGGCGCTTTTCCACTGCATGGAACCGAACGGTTCGGCTCGCTTTTGTGCTTTTCCACTGCTGGTACCGCATGGTACGGTGTAGGAACGGTTCGGTACGGTACAGTACGGCGGCGCTTTTCCACTGCATGGAACCAAATGGTACGGCTCTCAAAAACAGTACCACCTCGATTGTGGTTCCAAGAGGTACCATACCCGGTACCATATCCCACAATCCTTTGCGTGCAGTCACTACTAGCCACTGATTGGTCAGAGAATCACACCCACCCCTTTGTTATCCCACCCACTTAACTTTAGTACTACTTTAGTGGAAAAGCAAACCATACCGTACCGTACCGAACCGTTCCAACACCGTACCATGCGGTACCAGCATTGGAAAAGCAAACAGGGCCAAGCAGGGCCGAGTAGAGCCGAGCCGCTACTTACAGGGGAAAAGTGCCATAAATAGATGATTGGAAGCTGAACATAAGTTTACATGGGCTCCCTCCGCTCCATCTCAGCAGGAAACTAAGAGACTAATCCCATGTCGTATCAGAATGGAAATATAAGACATCCATGCCTGTTCCATTTTCGCTCTACCGTATCTTGTGATGGCAGAAAAACAGATCCATGAAATCCCAAGGGGAAGTCAGATGTAAATGTTTGTGCTTCCCCCTATATCCACCCACATTCTTTCGGGATCTGTGTTCGGTCCAATGAACCTGAATGGACCCATATGTAACCAGATGTAAAAGGATGCATCTTCGAGTACATCCACCCACCCATAGGGATACATTCCATTTATGAGCCATAAAAATCACGAGGCAAAAATGGAAGGAACGCCTATGCGAAAAGGGCCTTAGAGATCATTTTGGCATAAATTATAATTATTTTTTTCCTCTGCTGTAGCTTTTACTACCATTTGTTTCAGCTACAATCTTTGGCCAAATGGAGCCGTTTTTATGGTTGCCCTTAGATACTACTCTGCTCCGCTGTGTGAGGTTCCCAGACAGCAGAAACGGATAACACCTCTTATCCGGACTACGGAACACCAAGCCAAAAACCACAGAAAATTATTAGAAGCAAACAGATTGTATCTAGTAATAACTGCAGGGAAAACCACATAAAATTCCCAGAAACAGAAGTTAACATTTAAAACCATATTTGTGAATGATTCCATAATAACACAATTTATTTTTAAACTGCCTGCAGTTCTCAGTAAATCCACATAATCCTAAGTAGCTCCTCTTTTGGAGTAGCACTTAGTACTCCTTCAAAGAGAAATGTTGAAAATGCCCTCTAACAACTCTATAAGTCACTGTAAATCTCCAGTTCTGCTTATTACTAAATATTATACTTATTTTTTGTATAAATCATTTTTATGTAATAATGACTAGTCTTTCTTTGGTATCCAAGCGGATTATTTGGATCGCTACCAAGAATAAAAAACTTCAATAATTATCAAGGGATTTTTTTTGTTGTTGAAGCTTAACTTGAGGCAGATATAAAAAGACACAAATCAATGCAGTTCTATATTCATTAATACATGCACATTTTTAAAGTTTAAGTGTAGCACTGCCCCCCCCGTAAGGACTGCCAATTATTCTCTCTACGGGTCCCCCTAAGTTATTAGCACACAATCATGACAGATACAATTTCTTAATTCCTCCATTCGGCCCACTCCAATATTCAGTCCTGGGGTATTTGGTTGTTTTGCGGTTTCTTGAAAATTAGGGATAGGAGAAGGAAACAGTGGGATACTCCAATTTAACTATAGACAATGTTGAGGACTCCCATCTTCTGATACAGCCATGCTGTTGATTCACCCTGCCACTTTGGATGAACTTGGATTGAGTCTCTTTTCCTCAGACGACTCAGTGAACAAACAATTATCTTCCGGACACTCTCCCCAGTACCCTCTTTCTCTTCCTTTACTGACACCCATCCACTGACTGTCCTACGAGCAGGGGTGGCCCTCCTCCGGTCAGGCCCCTTGATACGAGTCCCTGCACTCATGATACTGCAGTCCCAGGGTCTCCAGTGTCTCCCCTCTCAGTCAGCTCTCCTGGACCTCAGGGTTTAGCTCCTCTCAACCGCTCCTCTGGTCCTCAGGATGACCTCCTGCGACTGCATGAGACGTCTACAGAGGAGGAGGCAGCTGTCCCCCTCCCTCTGGGACTCTGCTCCCCAGCCAAAGACCCCGCAGCACATATGCTCCTAGCTTTTATACATTATCCCAGAATGCACCGAGGCGACCTGCCCTCTGCCAATCAACAGGACTGTATCAAAAGCCTATGCACCCGTTCGTCAGGTTTCATCCCACTTTCCAACATGCCTCCCTATTGGACCAGCGTGAAACACTCTTCAGACTGAATGAATCGCATACTGAGCACATTGAGCAGACCTCACTAACAGATGCTGCTCTCTGATAGGCAGAGAGCAATATAGATTTGCCTGCAGCTCCTTTGGTAAGCAGACAGAGCTCAAAACTATAGTCCTCTACCTAGGAGGGTGCTACAAAAGCATTGTAAGCCCCTAAATATGACTTGGTATCAGCTTACTGCAGTCCCTGTACAGCAGAGCTCAGACTCATGAAGGGAGAAGCAACAAAAAGCCAATCAGCTGTACTGCAGAGCTCATGTGTTAACAAGGAACATGCTCATGGGGGCACATTGAGCAGAGGGGAGAGCAGAGTGACAGAGAGATGAGCTCATTAATATGCTGCTTCGCTTTTCACTGTTCACTCAAAGGCAAGACCCGTAAGTATTACTAAACTGCAGAAGAGAAAAGTCAGGTCTCTTGCTCAGTCAGAAGGGGATATGTTGTGTGGCAAAGCTGTGTAAATCTAAGAACTGGATAGACAGAAATACATATCAAACTCCCTTATATGTATTCTATCTCTGTGTTTAGCCGTTTGTCTGGAATTCTACTTTTTTGCCATTCTATTACCAATATAAATGAAATCTTTTCAATGACTTATTTCCCCTAAGGCATAAATACATTTTTATATTTAGATGGAAATGTCTAATTTTCTACAAACCTCACACCCATAAAAGGAATTATTCTAAGATATACAAAAATAACCAAATAATTAGTTCAATATGCACATTAATTAATAAGTACAAGTTTTCAAGCCAAGTCTGGTGTTTTTAACACTCACGAGTGCACATAACCCAACTGATCTAAATACGAAACAAAAAACATATGTGGGGTTGCAAGTGATAAATATAACTGGAATTTTCCAAGATCAATCCAAACAGCTTTAAAAGCTGAACTTCAGACACATTTAGATTTATTTCTAAAGCAGGTACCACCGGTAAACTCATTGAAAGTTCAGCCCCTCCTCCTTCGCCCGCCACCGCTTTCCCTTACCCGAGATGGCGGCGGAAGGAAGTGAATACTCATACTAAATAGAAATGATAAAAAATGTTTAGTATTTCTTATTATTGTTTTTTTTATCATTACTATTTAGTATGAGTATTCACTTCCTTCCCGCCTTCTCTAAGTCAGCTCTGCAACATGTTCCTTGCTCGATGACGCGGCGGTGTTGTAACATTATCCCGCAGCGGTGTGTGCGTCCCACCTCAGCCCCTCCTCCTCTCAGTCAGCTGTTCGTAAGTCTTAGAATTTCATCGGACCTTGAAAATGCCTTGTGCGCATGCGCCCCGGGCTTGCATCAGCTGGGTTATGACGTAGCGTCACCAGAAGTGACGAGGGTCCGGAATTTTCATGGGTCCGACGAAATTTTAGAACACCGGATAGGCTTCTTTAAAGATAAGGGTTTCATCTAAAGATGGATAGATTAGGGGACAGTAGGACAGATTGGGGAAGACAGTTTCAAAGGATGGGAGAAACTCTGGAGAAATCCTGGAGGCAAGCATGGGAGAAGGTGAGAAGGGAGCTAGAGAGCAGGGGGTCTTGGGAGGACAGAAGAGAGCGGCTTGGTTGATATTTTGAGATCAGGTTAGTGATGTAGCTGGGGGCAGAGTTGTGGATGGCATTGTAAACTATTGTTAGTACTTTGAATTTTATTCGTTGGGTGAGTGGAAGATCAAGTGCAGAGAATGCGTGTTGTTACCTTATTACAGGAAGTGTGTTACTGGCAGGATCATCAGGTGAAAATAAAGTGGGAAAATACCACATCTAAGGACTGATAAGTTGCAATCTATAAAATTTTCCTCTTGGATTTAGATTTACTCTGTACTCCGACATGTCTTTCTGATGTTGGGAAGGTCTATCACCAGCCACAGCTTATGAGAAATGCGCTCAACCATCAGAGCCCCAATTCTCTCCTCTTATTCTAAAAGCATCTTCAAATCCTCTCCATCTAATTAAACAGTACCTAGTGGAGCTTTTACATACGTAGAAGATAAAATGTTACTTTACATATATGTATACACGATTTCCTGAAAGAGTCATCTTGAATCTTGCGAAGTATCTGTTGCTGTTACAAAAGCCAGTTCCATCTAAAAAGTATCTGGTCTGGGCATCGGTGCCGCCAGAGTACTTAAAATTTAAGCAAACAATTTAACATTTCCAACTAGTCTTAAATAACATCAGTTCCAAACAGTGGTGATGTATCAGCAATGATTTGGGTGTGTTTAGTAGTCTGCCACTAGCTGGTTTAGAACAGGTTGGATTCTTGGTTTGCTCATGGTCATTTATAATGAAGAACACGTTGGAATGCTGAGCACACGTAACAAGCTGTAAGAATTGACGTTTGGAGGCTTTGGTTATTATCGCATGTCTGCTGCAGAACATGACTGGACCTTCATGATGCAACACAATCTGGAGTTCAGACATGAATTTCGTAGACCCAATTTTACCATTGGTGACCCTGCCTAGCTTCTTCGTAGATACACTCCATTAAAAGAGAATCAACCATAATCTCTGGCTGGTGATCAATTTTCCCAGAATCAGCAAGACAAATCAGAGTACAGAATAAATCTAAATCCAAGAGAAAAAAATGGCAAACACCAAGATGACCTGCAACTCCAATGCTCTCCCTTTACAAACCTAAATTTCATTTGCTGTATAATAAAACAGAAAGAAATGAGCAATGGAAGGAAACAATCATGTTATAAAAGTAACTTCTATTAAAAATCCATTCCAATCTTCCCTTTTCGGTAATTGCTAATATCCATGGCTTGACCGGAGAGGATATCATCAATGAAACTTTACTAAATAGGAACATCTCAACCAACAAAGGTGATGTGTGAGGAATTATCTTTGAGAAAGGGTGTTTGCTCTTAAAAAAGTAAGGTGGGCCACGCACTTCAAGTAGTGGACTATATGTTGCCCAATGGAATCTAGAATCAAGGATCTCCTGTAACTAAAAGACAAAGCTTTTTTTTTTAAGTTTTGGATAGAGTGCAGAGGGATTAAAACTCTTGTCCGTTTTTATTGCTGCCTGTGCCCCCATTAAGAAGATTCACCCTCTCGATTTGTGCCGTTTACCATTATCATTAAAAACGAAAGTAAAGAAAACCCCAAATTTTGGGTTGCCCCCAGAAAAGTAATAGAGGGGAAATTGTCCAATACAGACACTAGTTCTGGTAACCTGGGGATCCCCAATGATTTCCCCTAATTTTCAGGGATCTCCTCTCACGTCCTGTTTGGTTTTGGAACAAGAAGTGAAGCGAAATCTCCGCAATGGGACACAGATGGTGAAAAAGAAAAATCTGACAGGGGTTATAACCCTTTCTTGCTCTGTCCAAAATGAAAAAAAGTTCTGCTTTAACCAGGATTCCATAGAGCGCTAGGGTTCCATTTTGGGGTTCTTTGAGCTGTTGGGAACTGACCTACCTACAATGACCATTAATGCAAGGGGGCACTTCTATGTCTACCACTAATGTCAGGAAACACCACAGTTTTTACTTTCTGCATTTCTTTTCTGGTATTATCCATATAATTCCACGATTTTTGATAAAAATGTTGTTGTATAGAGCAGGATAGTGTAATAAACAAACCACCTTCAGTGTCAAATGATCTAGGTATGTCAAATTAGTTATCTTTCTATTTCAAACATTTTACAAATTAGTATTCATGCTGTTGTATTACAAACTGTTGGTAAAATAATTTTTAGCAGGAGCTCCAGAAACCAGCAGATTTCAAGGGTTCCTCCATAGTAAAACGGTCGAGAAAGGCTGTTTTAGACAATTGTGAGCTTCCAATCTACTGGCAACATTTTGGGAAAGGCTCTTTTCTGTTTCAGCATGACTGTATCTTCGTGTACAAAGTCAGCTCCATATAGACATGGTTTGATGAGTTTGGTGTAGAGGAACACAGGTGGCCTGCACAGAGCCCTGACCTCAACCCTACTGAACACCATTGGGATGAATTGAAGCACCAATTGCTGGTCAGGCCTTCCCAGTCCTTACTTTACAATGCTCTTTTGGCTGAATCCCCAAATCTTTTGGACCGGCTACCTACGGGAGTATAGACTGTTAGAAGTCGTGGGGGTAAACTCCATAATATTGCCCCTGGTTTTGGAATAGGATGTCCAACAAGCTCATATAGGACTGATGATCAAGTGACTAAACTTTTTTTTCTATATACTGTATGTATAAATCTGTCACATTACTCAATTATTTATGACTGCACCCTCTGTCAAATGTCTACGGGACGCTGCAAGGAAAAACAGATTTTCAGACTGTTCACAAGCGTGTGATCAAGTTACAATACATCTAGATGAAAGCTGGGAAATATGGCGTTCTCTGCAGCGCCTTCATTTTCCCAGTAGCAGCTACTGTATATAGCAAAATCCTCTAGAGGACGAAAGCCGTCAGCCAGCAACTGTCTTCCAATTCTGCTAATGTGTCATCTGTGACATTCATAACCGGAATAAACCCCTCCTAAAATACTCTTGTTTTTTTGATCCGCATCAGCCCTTTCATCTGTGATACAGCCACGTGTTCAGGAATTATCAGCTCCTGCTCTAGACTTTAGGATCTATAAAAAAAAGTAAACACGGCTAACTTTGTACGACCTTGGGCAAGTAGCCCAACTGTGCTTCTACACCAAATAAACCAATATCTTTTATGCAGACTAATAGTCATCAAATGACTGCTATGCCTGAGCTAACAGAGAGCTGTTAATATTCTGAGCTAAGGTATTATAGTGTATGAGAAGATAGATAGCCGGCAACCTGAATCATCCAAATGCACTAATGGCACTTTTCCACTGCAAGTACCGGCTCGGCTCTACTCGGCCCTGCTTGGCCTGGTTTGCTTTTCCACTGCTGGTACCGCATGGTACGGTGTTGGAACGGTTCGGTACGGTACGGTATGGTTTGCTTTTCCACTAAAGTAGTACTAAAGTTAAGCGGGTGGGATAACAACGATTCTCTGACCAATCAGTGGCTAGTAGTGACTGCATGCAAAAGGATTGTGGGTAATGGTACCTCTTGGAACCACAATCGAGGTGTTACTGTTTTTGAGAGCGGCACCGTTCGGTTCCATGCAGTGGAAAAGCACCGCCGTACCGTACCGTACCGAACCATTCCTACACCGTACCATGCGGTACCAGCAGTGGAAAAGCACAAAAGCGAGCCGAACCGTTCGGTTCCATGCAGTGGAAAAGCGCCATAATTATATAGTGTATGCCTAGGCATAGAAAATAAATAAACAAACAGTACATTTATAAAATTTGCAAAGACCGAAAAATACCTGTTGATCAACCAGAAATCCAGCGAGCATCCAACTTCCTGTTTGAGCTGACAACTCTGCCTCTGCTGCACTAAAATCTCAAGGAGTGTTGTCAGCCCTACCTTAGTTCTACTGTGCTGGACTACAGAACACTATTTCTAACATATGGGGGAAGGGGGGGAAGGGGGGGGATCTGTAGTATAGCAGAGGGAGAACTTTCCTTTTTTTATTATTTGAATACAATCTTAGATTGTAAGCTCTAAGGAGCAGGGCCCTCTGATTCCTCCTGCATTGAATTGTATTGTAAGTGTACTGTCTGCCCTAACCTTGTAAAACTGTTGGCTCTATATAAATCCTGTATAATAATAATAATCTTCTAGATTGTAAGCTCCAACGAGCAGGACCCTCTAGTTCCTCCTGTTTTGAATTGTATTGTAACTGTATTGTCTTCCCTCACATTGTAAAGCGCTGCGCAAACTGTATGAGCTATATAAATCCTGTATAATAATAATAATAATTGCTCTATGAAGAAAGGCATTGTCACCCCAGGGCAGGAAGTATGTTAGGACTACAGAACATAATAATGTTCTTAGGTCATTGAGAAGGTATTGAAGACAGAGACAGCCAGGTAACTTTTTTTTAGAAGAAGAGGTCAGCAATGGTGACCTTGGTGACCTTTGTATTGTCACAAGAATTGAGAACTGAGCTACTTGATGTAGCTCTGGGAGAAGTCCATTTCCATGATTCCATGCTAACCATCTCCCGTCAATACTTAGGCCCTGTTCACATCTGAGTTTTTAGCTCATAAACTGAAGTCTCAAAACGCCCAACAAGCAAAATCCCACTAATTTCAATGGCCCCTGTTCACATATGAGCATTTTGTGAAAAATGCCTGAGGCTCAAAAAAGTACATGAGTTTCTATTTTGGCAGATTACCAGAATTTGTTAGATGTCAACGCCTGCCTCCAAACACCTGCAAAAAAAATGCCTGAAAAAAGCCAGAAAAAAAACGCCCAAAAACGCCTGAAAATGATATGCTCAGGTGTGAATGGAGCCTAAAGCCTCGTACACATGCAACGATTGTTTGCCGACCGATCGGCCGACTTTTGTCCAGTGTTGTTGTGTTGGTTGAAATGTGCTCTGGACTGCACACAAATTTTATCGGCCAACAAAAACCAACTTCAGAAGTGATGTCATGTTCTGGTTTACTTTTCGTGTGTTTTTTCTTCTCTGAGCATGCCCAGTCTTGCTCATCTGATTTTTGTCTGCCGAAATCTGTACTGACTGAAGAACAATCGGCTGTTCTGTTGACAGCCAACAAAAATTTTATAGCATGCACACCAGATTTTGTTCGGCCGAAAAGTCGAAGTCGGTTGTCGGAAGCATCATACTGACAAGCCGACAATCGGCCGATCGGACGTTGGCTGGAAATTCACGGCCAACAATCGTTGCGTGTGTACGAGGCTTTAGAGTATCGGCATGCTTGTTTTAATCAGTGACGTAGACACACATTAGCACGCACATATTCTGACTTAGGCTGCATTCACACTTCGGCTATTGGAATTACTGGCAGATGTACCGCGATTCTGCCCGCGATTTCAAAAAGCCCAGGTGTGAATGACAATTCTCAGAACGCACATTTGAAATGTGCACATTTGAAATGCCATTCATGTGCGTTCTGCAATTTGTCATTCACCCCTGGGCGTTTTGAAATCACGGTGTGCAAATCTGCCTGTGATTCAAAATGCAGAGCTGTGAATGCAACCTTAACCACTTGCCGACCGCCGCACGACTATCTACGGCGGCGGTCAGCCCCTCACAGGCAAAGTGACGTAGGTCTACGTCGCTCGCCTGTGAGGGTTTAGGGAGCGAGCGCGCGCCGCCGGAGGCGCGCTCCTGCTCCCGCGTGGTCACGGACCCCCCCGCGCGTGTGACCGGCGGACCCGATCGCCGCCGGCCACTCTGCGATCGGCGGGGGAGAGGGAGAAAGTCAGGCAGCTTGTGTAAACAAGCTGCCTGTCATTCTCCTCTCTGTATGAGAGCTGATCACATGGATCTACTATGTAGATCCATTGATCACTCTGCATACAGTTGAAGCCACAGCCAATCACAGTTAGAATCACGCCCCTAGGGACACACACAGCCCCTCCCTCTCAAATAAAGTTAACCCCTTCACTACCAGTGTATTTTTACAGTAACAGTGCATATGTATAGCACTGATTACTGTAGAAATGTCACTGGTAACCCCAAAAGTGTCAAAAATGTCAGTCAAGGGTCCGATCTTTCCGCCGCAATGTCGCAGTACCGCAAAAAAAATCGCAGATCGCCGCCATTACGCGTTAAAAAAAAAAAACAACAAAAATGACAAAAATCTTTCCCTTTGTTAGTAAACGCAATAACTTTTGCGCAAACCAATCAAAATACGCTTTTTGCGATTTTTTTTACCAAACATAGGTAGCATAAAACAAATTGGCCGAAAATATTAAAAAATTTTGATTTTTACATTTTTTTTGGGGGGAATTTCATATAAAAAAAAGGGAAAAATATTGCTATTTTTGCAAAATTTACGCTCTTTTTTTGTTTATAGCGCGTGATCAAAAAATCGCACAAGTGATCAAATACCGCCAAAAGAAAGCTCTGTTTGTGGGAAAAAAAGGACGCCAAATTCGTTTAGGTACAGCGTCGCACGACCGCGCAATTGTCCGTTAAAGTCACGCAGTGCCGAATCGCAAAATACCCTCTGGTCGTTTAGCAGCCAAATCCTCCGGGGCTTAAGTGGTTAATTGATCTGCATTCTTCATCCAGCAGTGCTGCAGTACAACTGATTGGTTCCTTGTGCTGCTTCTCCCTCTCCCACTATGAGCTCTGCTGTACAGGAAATGGAAAGCTAATACCAAGTCAAATGAAAGTACTTGCATTAATTAGGATGCATTCATGAATAAAACAATGCCTTTGTGTCTTTTATATCTGTCTGGTGTTCAGCTTCATGGCCCAATAGAACTGAGAAGCAAAAGGTCCCTGGAAATTATTTAGAAGTTCTAGCAATTATACCATACTTATATCCACCCATCCCCTACATGTGCAAAGCTCAACATTTCATGTCAGACAACCCTGACAGGTTTGTATATAGCCGCTGCTCTTCTGTACACTCAGCACGCCTCTGCAGCAACATGCTAGGGTCTTTCAACCAGCAGCAACACACCAATGAAAAGACCTTTTATTTTCAAGGACGGATAACAAATGAAAGGTCCTGCCAAGATCTTGCCTGTCAATATTTATCCAGGGCCGTGCACCAGCAATTGCATAATCTGGGCTTGTTGCAATGCCCCCTCTATGAATAATTGGCCACTGCACCTCTGTACAATAGAGATTATCGAGAGGCTTGGAGTTCTCTTTCCTCCTCTTTCATCTCTGCTTAGTGCCTGACCTACACCTATGGCAGCCTCCACATATCTCAGATAAGCAAACAGGCAGCAGAATAAATCAATAGTATGCTGTGGTGAGCCTGTGATTTATGGATTTCACCATTGTTTGGCCAACAACGCTTTCTGCAGATGACAGCCGCATAATCCGGTTTCAACATCTACTAAACTTGAGGGCTAAATGAAGCAAATCTTGCAAAAAAAAGGAAAAAAGAAAAAAAAAAAGGTATTTATTTTGTTAACAGAAAGGCTGCAGGGCTTTCAGAGAAAAATTGAGATTTGTTCTCCGAGACCATGTTTGGCATTTGTGAAGAAGACAAGAGTGGTAGTCATATTTCCAGCCACTGATTTCATTAATAATGCCGAGTAGTAACTACGAATCAAACATAAAACACTTTTTATGTTGCATTTGTATGTTCTGATAGTAGGAATTAGTGATCGACCGATTGTGTTTTTTCGTTGCCGATACCAATACCAATATTTTGGCCAATGCATTACTCTTGTGGAGGGATCTCGGGTCTAAAAGACCCCAAACCCCTCCTCTGCACTTAACGAGGAAGTAAACCCTCCTCTGACACTTGTACCTATAGGTAAGCCTATGATAAGGCTTACCTATAGGTACTGTAAATATCTCCTAAACTTGTACCGTTTAGGAGATATTTACCTTACATGCAGCCAGTGACGTCACTGGCGCATGCGCTCTGAAGGAACGGCCGCTGGTGCCGTTTCTTCAGAGACCCGTGCCGTGACTGTCGGCTCCTGCGCGCGTGCGCGAGTGACGTCACCACGGCTTCGGCCAATCAGATGGCCGGATGCCGCGATCCCGGAAGACGGGCGACTGGACATGTCGCCCGTCATACAGGTAAGCGGGCTGCATGGCGGGGGCTCGTTCGAAGGTAAGTATTGCATAATGAGCTAGTATGCGATGCATACTAGCTCATTATGTGTTTCTCTTACAGGTTGCCAAAAAAAAAAAAAAAAAGTTGTACGGGTTTACAACCTCTTTAAAAGCATTAAAAACGCCAAGTTTGGCCACTTTGAATGCTGTCATTTTTTTTAATTTGGCGCTGAGTACCCGGAAGTGTCATCATGACATAATTTCCGGGTTTTTACATGGAGACCCGATCAGAGCCGAAAGTGGCTTTGATCGGGCCTTCGGCGGCCGTGCAGGCTGGTTGCCCGGGTCTCCCGGTGGGACGGGAGACCCAGGCGAGCCACGGAAGGAGGCGGGAGGGGGGGGGACGTCCCCTCCCGCTCCTTATAATGACAGCTGAGCAGCTTCTCAGCCGCATCGGTTGTCATTACAAGACAGATGACTGTCCGCTATGGACTCCGGTACCGGGGTGATGCCTCTAGCTGCAGGCATCACTCCGGTACAAGCACTTTCTGAAATATCAGCAATATCGGTCACCTTGGTGGCTGATTACGATATATCAGGGAAAGTGCAGATCGGCCCTCGATATATCGGCTTTGCCGATAATCAATCGATCTATAGTAGGAATGTCCAATTATGATGACAACTGCATAAAGCTGAACTTAAATCTTCTTACATTTTGCCTTTATAGATTCCTGGCTATTCACATCTACTGATAATCATGTCTGACCATGACGGCCTAAGCCTAACCGCAAACTCTCCCAAAGCCCAATTCACACATTTAATTGCAAATTAACAAGAATACCTCCAATTATCAAGCTGTCCAAGTGAATGGCTGTGATTAGTCCTTGTAATCAGGGACAGTTGTAGCCGCCTTAGGGGTATTTTTTAAGTCACATGAAGGAGTGAGGATTGGAATTTATTAAAGCGGACTTTCACCACCTTCCATCTTTTCACTTCTATACCCTCATCCCCACAACTGGAAATTTTTTGTCTATGTTTTTAATACCTTTTCTCGTTGGGGTGGGGGGAGACAGTGGGGCTGTTCTGAGGTTCTTGCCTAGGCGAGAACATCCTCTGTTGCGCACAGCTTCTGGTATACTCATGCGATGCATCCCAGAAGGCTTTCAGGGGTACACCACAGTGCATGTACCACAATGTCTTATAAGGGGGCCAGCTTGGGTTGTTGCAGCCGGCCTCCTTTAGATATGATCTGGTGCATGAAAGTCATCAGGGGTGCATCTGCAAAAACCTGGAAGAGACAGACAGCTCCCAATGACATCAGAGAACAAGATGGTTGTACAGGACTTGGTATGCAGCAGTGGATCACAACAGAACACTGCTGGATTTAAAGCGCAGGAGTAGGGTTTTTGGGAATAACCCAGCAAAAAAGTTATCATAAGTGGGTCTGGAGCCAATACCAGGTCAATGTTGCAGTTAATATATTGTTTAAATGCTCTATAGCAGGAGAGCCCATTGTCCGAATAGTTTTTATACACTGAACACTTATGCCTTGTACACACGCATCGATTATTGGCCGGGAATTTTCGACAACCGACTCCGACTTTTCGGCCGAATAAAATCTGGTGTGCAGGCTATAACATTTTTGTTGGCCGTCAACACAACAGCCGATTTTCCGTCAGTCAGTACAGATTTCGGCAGACAAAAATCAGATGAGCAAGACTGGGCATGCTCAGAGAAGAAAAAACACACGGAAAGTAAACCAGCACATGACATCACTTCTGAAGTAGTTTTTTGTTGGCCGAGAAAATTTGTGTGCAGTCTAGAGCACCTTTCAACCAACACAACAACACTGGACAAAAGACGGCCGATCGGTCGGCCGATAATCGTTGCGTGTGTACGAGGCATTAGGCTGGGTTCACATATGTGCGGTTGCAGTTCCCAGCATGTGGTCCGGTGTGTCCCTGTTAACCAGTTCAGGGTCGAATCAGGCCTGAATTTGCACCTGAACCAGACCCAAACATGCACAGGACCCTTTTGGAATGTGGACAGTGGCCACTGTGGACATGTGTGAACCAGCTCCATTGCAAGCCGGGCACACTCGCATGTCATGCAAATTGGACGCGGGGAAACCCACATTCAATTCACACATACGTTAACACAACCTTATAGCGGGGCCGCAACCAACCAAGTCTTTCTCTAGGTCAGGAAGAACACCCTATGTGTTCGGCATCCCACCCAAACAGTATATCCGAGTATAATTATTGATGTCACATGGGCACTTATGCTGCCAAAGACACAGTCACATGGGGAGTCTTTCACTTACTGACAAAGGAGCAAGGCCCTGAAATATGTTCCTGGCAATGAGCTGTATGACGAAGAAATAAAGGACATATGGGAGGAAGCCCCTGGTCAGAAAGGATAGACGCTGTGTATCCACACAGTCCAGGAACCGATTATGGCCCCAACCTGTTTGTAAGTGACCACTTGCAGCAGGCATCAGCTTAAAAGTCACTTGTTCTGTTTGCGCCATGTTTTATGTGGGTGCAATACGGTTTGACATTTTACGGTTAATGAAAAATTTTACACAATTTTATGCCAGTGTTTTTTAGAACTTTCTACAGAATTGTTCCCTCCCTGGCACCAAATGCTGCTAAATCTCCCTAAGTGATGGGGCAACGAGAAGATCTGAAATATTTAGGGGCCCCTTAAGTTGTACAGGCTACTTATGCCTTTAAATAATTCTTACAGTTCGATTTAAGTCAATGACAAAAGATGAATCAGAGAATCATGTTCGGGCACAAACTCCGCTTCACATCACCTCTCACAGGAACAGGGGGAATTCAATTACTTTCCTCCAGCTGCCACTGAAGTCACTCCTAAATCCTTCCCCCCCTCCCCCACCGCTGGCCTTCCTGCCTCGCACACAAGCCAGACAGACTCTTCACACCTCCCTACAGTAAACCTGTCCTAAATAATTACCTTGCCACAGTTCAAACAGACCTTCCAAGCACATTCGGCTAACCTAGCTGCCACCATTACGAGAGCATGCTAGTCTCAGCAAATCATTTCCTGATAGACTCCAAAGAGAGTGGGGTGGGGAAAAGCTTGAAGACATTTAAAATCTGCTCCAAACTTTTCCCAGACGCAGTACAGCCCCTTCGTCCAGAGCCAGCCTACTCCAAACATGGCTGCTAGCTATCCTAATTGACTTTCCAGGCCCGAAGCTTCACAAGAGTTACCGTTTTTCCAACACCTCTAAGAACAAAGTGCCAAGTGTTTCCATTCACACAAGAAAATTTGAGGGCCGTAAAAAAAGAAAAAAAAAATAACACTCGCTTCACGCGATAAAGTCCTGCTGGAAAGACTAAGCATGAGTGATAATAGCCTGCTATGACTGTAAACAGGTATATTCCTGCTTTTTCTGCTTGTTCGCAACTGATGGGTTTACGACATAACGAGGAAAATGGTTTAGGGCTCCTAATTATTACTCTTAATTACTGAGTGGTGATAAAGTACAAATTGAATTGACAGTAAAGTGGTTCGAAAAGCTGCTCCACCCGCCCACTTTGACAATGGAAACCACGACCGAGATATTAAACCCCTATTCACACCTGTGCATTTTGAGACAACGCTTAAGACGAAGAGTTATTATACTTTGTAGGCTTGTTCATACCCAGGAACTGGGTTTCCTTAAAGTATAACTAAATGCAAATAGTATTTTTTTAGATTTGGATTGAATGGAAAGGCATTAGAACCCCTGTCGGGTTTTTTTTTGCGGTCCAGCCCCGCCCGGGAGATTCATCTTCTCCATTTGTCCTGTTTACCATTATCATAGAAAGTCAAAGTAAAAGAAAATCACTTCTTCTGGGTTGTCCCCAGAAACTTAAGAGAGGGGAAATCAATGGGGACACTAGGTCTGGTGCCCAAGAGATTTGCTTAAAGCGGAAGTAAACTGCAGTTGAAGAAAAAGAAAAAAATTTCCCTGCAAGGCAAGGTCATAATGTGGTAGTATGCATCGCATACTACCACATTATGAGAGACTTGCCTTAAACCGAAGCCCTCCAGCAATGAGCTGTTACCACTGAAGGGGATTCCATCTTCTTCCTTCCGGGTACGCGGCCTCTGGCTACATGAGAGACTGGGGGCACGTAGATGTCACTCCCTTGCATGCAAACGGGAGCTGATATTTACGGCACGGGCTCTGAAGGTCCGGCATGGTATGCCGGTGTAACGTTAAAAAACCCTACCCCGTGAAAATTCCCTACCCTCGTCACTTCCTGTCACATACGTCATGAAACAGCTGAGCAGCTTACCAATGCCCATGCTCACAGCTCGGGATACGTCATTGAACAGCTGAGCAGTGCGCATGTTCGAAGCTCCGGAGGGTAGGGAATTTTCACGGTAGTGTGTTGTAAAGTTACACTGCATCAGCTGTTGCCGCGGTTACATTAAAATATCTCCGCTGCAACATGAAATCATCTCCGCTCCTACCCCTGTGACTTCCCTGATCTCGGCTACTAAATGTAAAAGCTGCGGATGTATGAAAATATAAATTACGGAGATCTCGGCTCCGTGATTTATATTTTCATAGACCCGCCAGCGCTTTTACATTTAGTTGCCGAGATCAGGGAAGTCACAGGGGTAGGAGCGGAGATGATTTCATGTTGCAGCGGCAACAGCAGATGCGGTGTAATGTTACAAAACACTACCCGTGAAAATTCCCTACCCCCCGGAGCTCTGAGCATGCGCAGTGGTAAGCTGCTCAGCTGTTCAATGACGTAGGTGCACCGGAAGTGACGAGGGTAGGGAATTTTCACGCGTATGGTTTTTTTCACGGAACACCGGACCTTCAGAACACACGCACCAGTGACATCACCGGCTGTATGCACTCTGAATATCTCCTAAAACGGTGCAAGTTTAGGAGATAATCACAGTACCTACAGGTAAGCCTTATCTGTAGGTGTTTGTTGTTGTTGTTCAGTCCTTTAGTCGTGTCCGTCTCTTTGACTCATGGACCATAGTGCGGCAGGCTTTTCTGTCCTCCATTGCCTCCCAAAGCTTGCTGAACTTCATGTTGTCGTCTTGTTCTCCTCATGTCGTCCTCTTCTCCTTTTTCCTTCCATGTTCCCCAACTTCAGGGTTTTTCCAGCGGGTCCAGAGTTTGCTACTACTAAAACAGAGTTTACTACCACTTTAATCTGCAGGGATTTCCTCACCTCCTGTTTTGGCTATGGGACAGGAAGTGAAGAGAAATCTCTCCAATGAGACAAAAATGGCAAGAAGAAAAATCGGCAAGGGACAAAGCCTTCCTTACTCTATCCACAATGAAAGGTTTTGCTTATAGTTCTACTTTAAGTCTGAAAATGACATGAGCAGCTTTGGGGAAGAGTTGCGTGTTTTTTGCCCCTACTTTAATGGGAGTGCCTGAAAAAACATATTTACATGCGATTTTCAGACACTGCCATTTAAACGTCTCTGGGTTCTGCTCCTGAACTACAAAGTGTATGAACAGGTAAAAAAAAAACCCCAAAAAACACCTCTAAACCACCTGACTCCAGTCACGCCAATTTTAAATGGAGGCTGAAGATGATTAAAGCAGGCCATAGATGGATCGAATCTCGTCTGGTTTCACAGGAATCGGCTAAGATTCAATATATCCATGGGCAGGCTGTTGGATTTTTTAATGTGATCGCTGCAGGTGACTATAGTGTGTTCCCACTATAGTTCCCATGCCAGCAAAACACAATAGTGCTGTGGGAAGGATTCCCCCATTAACACTGGTAATGGAAGGAAAGGAAATGTCATAATTAATGGGCTGCCTAATGGACTAAACAAATATTGTCTAAATACAGAAGGAAATAATGGGTTTTCCTGCTTAAAACTTTGCATGCTTTGTGTATTTCTTCCAGATCTCTACAGAAATTCAGCATTTTTTTATTACAAGCATTTATTTTGCCCCATCAATTTATGCAGCATTTTACATATTGTACTTTGACATCAGCCTATGTCCTTAAGGAGCTTACAATCTATGAAACAACTTATGCATATTGCCTCTATACTAAGCTTCCTGTAATAAAGACCATTCACTGCTGCTCTCTCTCCTTGTGCGGGGTGACTGGTCTTGTCTCCGCCCTCTCCTGTAGTTTTCTACAGGCGGCCTGTAGTGTGTGGCCTGCTGGGTCCCTCTCACAGCTCTGCTCTCTGTACAGGCTATGTACATCAAGGTAAAATCTGGGTTTTCAAAGAGAGTGGATAACTTTTACATATTCTCACAACAGGTTCTATTTTAATGCAGCTCTGCATGACGCAGATACTATAGATAGATAGGTTAGTGGTATTTGACCATAGGGGACGAAAGGCCTTTGTTTTACCTACTGTACCAAAATGGCAATAAATATTTTGTAAAGCACAGTCCATGCCGAAGAGTAAACCTTTCTCTGAATGAATTATTGCTCCTTTCTTTTTTATAGAAGCTGAAATTCAGCTTCAAAGCCAGCCGGCAAGTTGCACTTGTGCAGTAAACTCCATTCACTGACATCACTTCACACTTTCAGAGTGCAAAGTTCAAATTGATAATGCGGCCTCCTTCACAAACCGGGGTTTTGGCCAGGGCCCTCCTGCTTGGCTGTTCATTAATTTACAATCAGTACATTAAAAGACTCGGCTCCGCTCCTTTGTCTGTTATTCATAGTCAGTTTTTCTTCTGGAGAGGGAAACCAGAAACTGATTTTATTTTTCTTTTATTCCCACAGAAAGATTTAGTGGCAAGCTCCAATATATATATCCTGATTTATTGTCGTGCCATTTAGAAAGGGCAGAGTCTCACTTTGCCAGTTGGATTTTTTTTTTTGTTAAAGCTCAACTGCACCCAGAACATTTTTTTAAATTTTTTTGGATAGAACCTTAACCTCCCTGGTGGTATGATTCTTTCGGATTTTAGGTGCTGAAAGCGGTACCATTATTTTGCATGTAATTCTTAAGAATGAGCAGCCCAAACCAATTATTTACATATTATTATTTTTTTTACTGTGCGTTCTTCTTTATAACATCTCGGGCATGATAAAGTTTGAAACACAAAATCATAAATTATAATATAATAAAAAACTATAAATAAGTTAAAGTATGTATATATATATATATATATATATATATATACACACACACACACACACACACACACACACACACACACACACACACATATATACATATATATACATACATACACACATATATATATATATATATATATATATATATATATATATATATATATATATACATATATACACACATATACACATATATATACATATATATATATATATACACCCCATACACATGATCAGTATATCGTACAAAAAAATAATGCTTTTGAAGCGATCGTACGATAATCTGATCGTTAGTACACGGCTTTCGTCCAAAATTTTCCAAAGGGACATACACAAAATCACGTACAATGCCAGATCGTACAATTTTCGTTTAATTAGTAAACTTTTCATCCAAAAACACAATACAAAAACACTACCTAACTTTCGAATAGTTATTCTATTGTACGAGAATTTTCATACTTTAGTAGCCTATTCATTTTCTATATAAAGACCAGCATGCAAAAAACAAAACAAAAAACAGACTCGCATTCGTCCGATAATCTCATCATGTGTACTAGGCTTTAGACACTTTGTGTTGTAGACTTTTCTGGCAGATTTTAAAGCCTGATTAATTAGGAACTTTCCTGAGCCTGGACCAGCGTCAGACGGTCCACTTAAAACAGGTCACAGGAGCGCAGAACGAACTGCACTCCTGTGATCCACAGGAGAACGATGGCCGTACTTCTCCTTTTACCACTTCCTGCCCGGCCTGATCTATAGCAAAATGACGACTGGGAAGTGGCTCTACCGTATGACCACCTTCAGAACAAGCCGCTCGTGCCGTTGGTCGCAGGGAGTAGATCGGTAGTCTGGTGTGTCGCTCAGACATACCACATCTCCGATTACAATAAAGAGCCTATGACGTAGGCTCTTTACCATGTGATCAGCTGTGTCCAATCACAGAGATCACAGTGCAACTAGGAAGTGCCGGTTATCAGCATTATTCTATTCACACTGATTGGGGGGGTTGGGTCTGCACTGATAATCAATGCAGTGATTATCAGTGCAGCCCCCTCAGTGATGCCCACCAGTGATGCCCAGCAGAGCCCATCAGTGATGCCTGTGAGTGCCTCCTCATCAGTGCCACCCATCAGTGCCCATAAAGGTTGCCCATCAAGGCCACCTATCAGTTTCCATCAGTGCTGCATAAAAGAGCTGCCTCATCAGTGGCCGTCAGTGCAGCCTCATCAGTGCACATCAGTGAGAGCGAAAACTTACTTACGTACAAAATTTTAGAACAGAAACAAAGAAAAACCGCCAAAAGAAAGCTATCTGTCTTTAAAAAAAAAAAGGGGGGAAGAATTGTGTTTGAGTACAGCATTGCATGACCGCGCAATTGTCATTCAAAGTGCGACAGTGCTGAAAGCTGAAAATTGGCCTGGGCAGGAAGGCAGTGAAAATGCCTGGTATTCAAGTGGTTAAAGTCGAATTTCGGCTCCATCTTAACTACTCCTCAAACTGTCCCCATGCCCCTCCTAACACCTATGCAAACTAACCTATATAGGAAGGATGCATATACTTATCTATTTTCAAAAATCTCTAGCCAGGTCATGTGATCCGCCTCCCCTGTGTCAGTCAGCAGGGGAGAGGAGGGAGTGGCAACAATGGTTCTGCTGCTGCTCCCGTGAGCCTACTACTGCTCCCATTTGCCTACTGCTGCTCCCATGAGCCTACTGCTGCTGCTCCCATGAGCCTACTACTGCTGCTCCCATGAGCCTACTACTGCTGCTCCCACGAGCCTACTGCTGCTGCTCCGACGAGCCTACTGCTGCTGCTCCCACGAGCCTACTGCTGCTGCTCCCACGAGCCTACTGCTGCTGCTCCCACGAGCCTACTGCTGCTCCCACGAGCCTACTACTGCTGCTCCCACGAGCCTACTACTGCTGCTCCCACGAGCCTACTGCTGCTCCCACGAGCCTACTACTGCTGCTCCCATGAGCCTACTGCTGCTCCCACGAGCCTACTACTGCTGTTCCCACGAGCCTACTGCTGCTCCCACGAGCCTACTGCTGCTCCCACGAGCCTACTACTGCTGCTCCCACGAGCCTACTGCTGCTGCTCCCACGAGCCTACTACTGCTGCTCCCATGAGCCTACTGCTGTTCCCACGAGCCTACTGCTGCTCCCACGAGCCTACTGCTGCTCTCAAGAGCCTACTGCTGTTCCCACGAGCCTACTGCTGTTCCCACGAGCCTACTGCTGCTCCCACGAGCCTACTGCTGCTCCCACGAGCCTACTGCTGTTCCCACGAGCCTACTGCTGCTCCCACGAGCCTACTGCTGCTCTCAAGAGCCTACTGCTGCTCCCATGAGCCTACTGCTGCTTCTTCATAATCACAGACTGGGGGCAGGGAAGTGACCTAGCTGTGGTAAAGAAAGGTCAGGTCACCTGTGTGGCAGTGCCGTGTAAACCTTAGGGCTGGATAGAAAAAAAATGACAAATGCTTTTGAAGGTAAAATGGCTCTTATATATATTTCAATGGCATACTTAGCTGTTTGCATGGAGTACAGTTTAAAGACATTCTAAAATCTTAAAAATTGTAAAACTTAGTAAAGAACTATTTTTTTTCTCCTCTGAAGCATCATCTGTTATGAAATGATCGTTACAATTTAATCCAGCCCCACATCTTATTTCATAATTGTACACAAGCAACAGGTCACTGTTAATAACGCACCTCATATTTTGCTGGGTTCTAAATGGCACAGCAGCAGGCACGTGGTGGTCATAATGTTATAGATATGCCGTTATTAAGATGCTTGTTCTGTGTAAATGTGAAGCACTTTACATCAAAACACATCATTCTGCGCCTTTTATAGGCACTAGATGAGTTAAACATTTCAAAAGGTATAATTGAACGCTGCGGCTGACAATCCCCTACTGGCTAATAACTTTTAAGCCGTATTTAGTGTTTTTCAACTCTCCGCAGCCTTTTGGCCCTGTAGGAATTTAAAATCCTGCTTTGGATTTTCAATGTTCTGCTCAAATTGAGACCGTGTGCCGCTTATAAATAGAACAAGCCTAAGATATTGTAATGCACCAGCAACAGCGGGCGATATGCAATGCAAATGCTGGATGTAACACTAAACACATGTCGCACACAAAGTGACTTTGAAGAAAACAGCTATCAAAATCCCCAAACTTTATTGAAACTGACAAACATCTGTATGGCGACCCCTGACAAAATGTAAACATATATATTTATAAAGTGGTGTGATGCAGCCGAGCACATTGCATGTATGAAGAGCAGGAGAGCTGTTATTTTCAAGGAAAATGAGCGTACGAGGGACACCGCCGCTGAACAAGGTTTGCATGCTCTCAAGGCCCACACCAGCAAAGTGAATGTTTGTTTACACTGCATCTAAAGACTTATGTTTTCCCATAGATTCATAGGCAGTGAAGGTATACAGCAAAGGAGTCACAGAAAGTGGCAGTTAATTGCCCAATTACAGCTGTGTAAACACATGCAGTAAAAAAAAAAAAAAATGCACCATGCAGAGTTCTTTGGCATCCAAGAGATCAAAAAAGATTTTGTAGGCTTTGAATTGTTGAGGTGACAGTAGAATTTTCTTTTTTAAACTCTAAAGCGAAAATGTTGGGTTGCAGTATGTAAAAGTACTGTTTTAACAGCTGCGGAGAATGGCCTTGTCCACCTCGAATGTTGAAGATTGGCCATTGCTTATTTTTGACAAAATGGCTATGTACGAGGATGATACCTGGCTAATAAAGCCTTTCTCAACCAGGTTTCCATGAAACCCAAAGGGACCTCCAGAGGTTTCCTAGGGCTTTCTTGAGAAAGGAGAAATTTCTACAGCTCTAATAAGTTGCCACTGACACCATTGATCTTTATAGCCATGTGTAAGAGGGGGGTTTTTCCCACTGGCCACCAATGTAGGGAACATTCTTCTCACTGACCAGCACACCAATGTACAGTGAACTGTAGATAAAGCAATTATTAGCAGAGGTTCCCAGAGATCTGAAAGTTATGTCAAGGGTTTCGCTGTGTTAAAAAGGTTTGGAAAGGCTGTTGTAATAGAGGTCTCACTTGCAAAGCAGCCCAAGAACATGAGTGACGTTCCACCAATTTCTTGAACTTATTTTGGATAAGCTGAAGATTTCTTTTTAAAAAAGCACAGTTTTGCAAAATATAGTAGCGGTATCTCATCTGGGAAATAAATAAATCCAACATTCACCTAAAGTCCCCTTGGCCTCTACTGGTATTGGTTCCAGCAGTGCTGTATTTTGGCCTAGGCCAACAAGGCCCAGGCCTAGGGCGGCACTTTGCAGGGGGGCAGCATAAAAGCCACCTCCCTCCATCTGAGACTCTATTGGCCACTGGTTGCTAGAGCTGCCTCTCTCACCCCCCCTCTCTCTCTCTCCCTCACCTCCCTCTCTCTCATCCCCCCTCTCTCGCTCTCCCTCACCTCCCTCTCTCTCATCCCCCCTCTCTCTCTCTCTCTCATCCATCTCTCTCTCATCCCCCCTCTCTCTCGCTCTCTCTCTCTCTCATCCCCCCCTCTCTTTCATCTCCCCACTCTCTCACCCACTCTCTCTCCCCGCTCTCTCTCTGATTCCCCCCTCTCTCTCTCACCCCCCTCTCTCTCTCTCCCATCCCCTTCTCTCTCTCCCACCCCCCTCTCTCTCTCTCATCCCCCCTCTCTCTTATCCCCCCTCTCTCTCTAATCCCCCTCTCTCTCATCCCCACCTCTCTCTCTCACCCCCCTCTCTCTCTAATCCTCTCTCTCATTCCCCCCCCTCTCTCTCTCATCCCCCCTCTCTCTCTCACCCCCCTCTCTCCCTCCCTCCCTCACCCCTCTCTCTTTTATCCCCTCTCACCCCCCCCCCCTCTCGTGAGATCTCATGCTGGGACTTTCTAGTCCTTCAATTTTGGAGGGAATCACATCCGGTAAAAAGGAGTGGGGCAAATTTACATAGGAGGAGGAGGAGGGAGGGAGCCCAATTTTAGTCTTGCCTAGGGCAGCACAAAACCAAAATACACCACTGGGTTCCAGGGATACTGCAAATCCTAAAGCGTTTTTCCAGGTTAAGCAGTCCAAATGGGCTAATCTGCTCAGCAAAGGTTATATTCTGAAGGATAAGCCTGACATTTGTAGTGCAGTTTTTTTGTATGAAATTACAAACATATTTACAGTCTGCCTGGTCTGGAAAATATTAAACACGGTGGCTTTCCAGTGTCCAATCTTATAAAAATGTAGTGCAAACTCTATCTGCGAAATGTAGTAAACCATTAGAAACCACATTTCCACTGCTAATTCAACTTGACAAAGTTTGAATCTGATTGGATGGTATGACTAGCCTGCCTTCCCAGTTCAGTAGCCATGGAGGTTGGTGTGGTTGATTGCATTTCTAAGGACTAGCATCATATTCTCAGTTACTCAACCAGCATGTAAACTTCACAGGGAACATAGCAAGAAACAGACGTGCTATTTTATGGAGGCGGCATTAGGACAAGAGGGACCTCTCAAAACATTTTCCAAGATGTCCATCTCGCTTTAACACCTCCACTACAACCCCCTGTGCTAATTCGTGTGCCCATAAACCCGAACCATTGTTTTCCTCAAGGCATAAAGACCCAACAAAGAAATTATAAAACAAACTGGCCAGAGCCCAGTTCTTGCAAGTACAGTACAATATGAGGGACTAAGGAATTACAACGGGATTAAAATCATTTTCGAAACTGTGGAAAATAGTAATAACTATGGAAATTCCATATACAGTCCAAGACTTAACTCCTCTAAGGAGGGCTACAAGAGAACATCCTCTTACTGCTTTTTCTAAGTTGTAAAATATTAAAGAAGTTCTCTAGTTCTCCATATTTTTGCAAAGCTAAAAGAGAAGCAGCCACTGTGTTATTCAATTGGAAAGCATGTGCACTGCTCTACCATTTTGTTGGCAAACCATGTAGTGTGAGCAATTGGCTCACAGGCTGGGAAATCATTTGTCTTAGGCCTTATACTATCAATTCCTTGAGAACCATGTCAACCTTGAAACACACAACACATAATCCCTCCAGATTAGGCAAGGGTAAGAGCTAGAACAGAGATGAGGGTCACAATAGAGGTGACTTATTCATGCAGTAAGTGCTTTATTTCAAATATAGCACACATTTTGTACCTGGAGAACTACTTTAAATTGTATTCTCAAATTTCCTACCAGTATAAATGTCCTCATACATGTAGGCCCATGATCAGCCAAAAAAACCTTCCTAGCCCTCCTGCAGAAATACATGAACATTTGCCCTAATAATAATACAACTTGGAGTAGAACTAAAGGCAAACTTTTTTTTCATTTTGGATCAAGTAAGGTAGGATTTTTAACCCCTGTCATTTTTTTTTTGCTATGTGTCACATTGCGGAGATTTCACTTCACTTCCTCTCCCAAAACAGGAAGTGAGAGGATCCCAGGGAGTCACCAGAACTCATTCCTATTTGGAAATGTTTCCCTCTATCACGGTTCTTGTGTCAACCCAAAATTTGGGATTTTTGCCTTTAGTTATACTTCAAGGGTCCCACTGTACACACTATCTGGGTAAAAGAATACTGGTTCTGCTTGTTATCGCTTGCAGGTATTAACTATTGGCACTTTTCCACTGCAAGTACCGGCTCGGCTCTACTCGGCCCTGCTTGGCCCCGTTTGCATTTCCACTGCTGGTACCGCATGGTACAGTGTTGGAACGGTTCGGTACGGTACGGTATGGTTTGCTTTTCCACTAAAGTAGTACTAAAGTTAAGTGGGTGGGATAACAACGGGGTGGGTGGGATTCTCTGACCAATCAGTGGCTAGTAGTGACTGCATGCAAAGGATTGTGGGATATGGTACCGGGTATGGTACCTCTTGGAACCACAATCGAGTAGGTACTGTTTTTGAGAGCCGTACCGTTCGGTTCCATGCAGTGGAAAAGCGCCGCCGTACCGTACCGAACCGTTCCTACACCATACCATGCGGTACCAGCAGTGGAAAAGCACAAAAGCGAGCCGAACCGTTCGGTTCCATGCAGTGGATAAGCGCCATAAGATCCTGGAGAATCCCTGAATATTCATGTTTTTTTTTTTTTTTTTGTAACTGCATACTAGGAGAAAACCAAATTTTTTTAAATGTGATTTTCCAACATATAAAGACCATCTAGAACTGTTAACTGTGCCTAAGTATTATCCCAAAAAAAATTATCTTTTGTCTTGAATTCCTCCTAAAATATAGGGAAGTGTACCGCTGTCTCTAGGCAACCCTATGCTGCAGCCCCATATCTGTATATCTGCAAAATCAAATCATCTTAGGCACTGTGCTTGTAAATGCTAGTCTCCACAGATTAGGAGTGCGCTTGAGATTTTGAGCGAGATGCCACAACGTTTCTATGATGCTGATCACTGTTCTCCTAGCTGGTGAGGAAGCTGTTCCTGAGGACCTGCAGTCTAAAGCCTTGTACACACGCAACGATTATCGGCCGACCGATCGTCCGACTTTTGTCCAAGTTGTGTTTTGTTGGTTGGAATGTGCCTAGACTGCACACAAATTTTCTCGGCCAACAAAATTCTACTTCAGAAGTGATGTCATGTGTTGGTTTGCTTTCTTTGTGTTTTTTCTTCACTGAGCATGCCCAGACTTGCTCAGCAGATTTTTCCCTGTCGAAATCTGTACTGACTGCACGAAAATCGGCCGTTGTGTTGACGGCCAACAAAAATTTTATAGTCTGCACACCAGATTTTTTTCGGCCCAAAAGTCGGAGTTGGTTGTCGGAAGCATCATACTAACAAGCCGAAAATCAGCAGATCGGACGTTGGCCGAAAATTCCCTGCCAATTTTCGACGCGTGTGTACGGGGCTTTAGAATCTCCCTGCTTTCAATTTTTTTCATTGTGTGGATTTGTGCTTCTAGCACCTCTGGAGCTGTTGCTTAATTAATCTTCCATCATTCTTTAGATCACCAATACTCAGGGGGTAGCCATAACATAGTAAAGTAAAGCCCTGACTCAACCAAAATGACCAACTCCACACATGGAGACAGTGCAGAATAAGACGTTGTATGTTAGTAATGGGGAAAAGATCAGCAGCAGGGAGCCTATTGGCAAAACTAGTGACTAGTCCTTTGCCATCTGCTTGCCTTTTAAGTCACAGCTTACAAAGGTCAGGCCCTTTTCTTAAAAACACCAATATGTTCATTGCTATGATCAAACATGCAGGTCTCATCCCGACTCACATGGTATCTGCTTCCTATAAACTCCTTTATGTACCTACATTCCTACACTTTTTCCAGTCCTCTGAGTTTTGGCAAAAGCATTGAAAGCAATTTGCAATATTTGGGTACTTTTTGATTTTCGTGAGCAAAACAAATGATCTTTGTCTATCAGACACGTTCAGACCAAACCTCTTACCCCCCCCCCCCACCCCCAAATCTACAATTTAAAAAATAAAACATGATTTGGAAATAAATGTCAGATCTCACTTTCCCTGGCAAGATCCCCGTTTTCCTCTTACACCATATCAGTCACTTTCTGCATCTCGAAATTATGCATTTTCCAGATACGCAAACTTTTACCAGATGCACAAAATTCACAGATGACTCATCTCTCATGACCAACTCGTCGACATTAGGCCTTGGAGGAAGACAGGGTTTTAATAATATCTCCCCACCAAGCCAGTGCTGGGCCTGATCTCAAATACACATCATGGATTGTTTTCAATTATATTCCAAATTCCTCTAACAATAACTACGAGGCGTCTGGCACCAACACATCCGATGCTTTGAAGTAGTTATCCACCAAACAGTGAGGAAGAAAAAAGCAGAAAGAAAAAAAAAGTAAAAAAACTGTAGTCAGCAGTCGAGAGTTTAAATTCTGCCCTTAATTCTTGCAAAGAAAAATGCAAGTCACCTTCACAGGAAACCACACGAAAAGGATTGTTGGAAAGGTCAAATGGTGTTACAAATGTGCTTGTGTCAGAAGGTCGGGATTCAGGTTAACAACCAGGGAGCAGTTTTGTTCAAATTCTCTTTTTAAAACTAGGTTTTAAGAAGTTTGGAGAGTTATTTTTCCCTTAATAGCGGAAAAGTAAAAAAGCACTGCGATTCTTGCCAAAAGCAAAAGTTATGGATTGTAAAAGTTTTACCAAGAGTATACAATAATCCCTCGCGGTTGAATTCTTAAAAAGACATGGCCAGCAACTTCAAAAGTTCTTCTGTGATTCTGCCTGCAATTTTTATTTACTGCAACGTTTACTTGCAACATTTTTCCTTTCCATAAACTATTTTGCATTCACTTACATTGTGCTTTTGAATTTGTTAAAGCGGAGTTCCGGGCACAAAATCGACCTAATCGATTTTGTGCCCATCCGCTTGTTTTGCTTCACCTGAAAAGGAATTGGATAGTTAGGATTATTTTTTTTTTTTACTTACCTTGTAATTGTAGAAAGAAATACTCACCTTTCGTCACTTCCTCCCTCCGCGCCGTCTATTCCGGCTTGCAATGATTCCTGGGAGCTGAAAGTCATCGCTCCCAGGAATCAATGCGCCTGCACCGGTCCCGCTCGTCACTTCCGGTGCGTTGCCGCATTCCCAGCTAAACAGCTTCTGGGCATGCCCAGAAGCTGTGTAGGAATGCGGCGCTGCGCCGGAAGTGACGAGAGGGGCCGGTGAAGGCGCATTCTGGGAGAAGAAGACGCGGAAGAGGACGCAGAAGAGGATCGCGCTGGCTTCAGCTGCCCACAACAGAGATGGCAACGCTGTGGAAGAAATTTTATAAGTGAGTATTTCTTCTTGCAGGTAAGTGCGAACCGGGACAGATCAGAGGCTAGCCATTGTGGAATGTACTAGCCCTGACTGTCCCAAGGGTATTTTCATTGAAAAAATGTTTTTGTGCCCGGAATTCCGCTTAAAGGAATTTGACTACTCTAGGAAGAGTCAATTCATGAGAACACAAAATAGGTTAGCTGCGCTCAGAGGAGGTACAAAGTTCCAAAACTATCCCCCAGTTCATGAGAACAGCCTCCCTCCCTTCACGCATGTAATAGCGCTCTCCTCTTCTAGAAATGTCTTTGCTGGCCCAGCTGTTCTACCCCTCCCCTCACTACATAATCTTTTATGTAGCTACCGCAGAAGGAGCAAAGGGGAAGGAGAGTCACTTGAGTGACAGCTCTGAGCCTGCTGGGGATACTGACATTACACCCAAGATGGTGACACCCAACAGCAGTCTCTGGGCTTTTGAATGGCCACACAAGGGAGGCTTTTAGCAGTAAAAAATGCATTAAAATAGTTAATTGCACACATAATATTATGCAAAGCTTATTGGTTGCCCTACAGCAGGGATCCTCAAACTACGGCCCTCTAGCTGTTGCGGAACTACACATCCCATGAGGCATTGTAAAACTCTGACAGACATGACTAGGCATGATGGGAATTGTAGTTCCTGAACACCTGGAGGGCCATAGTTTGAAGACCCCTGCCCTACAGGGTCTCTCAGCATCCAACACATCTCAGGGCTATCATTAGATGCTTGGTTTCCCACTGCATGCTTGCTGTGGTTCCAGCCAAGGGCTGCAACATCACAACTACAATCTGTAGTGATATAGGGCTCCAAAGGAAGGCATTCATATGAACGCAGACAGAAGTGGCAATGGGTGTAAACTGGCTTTGCATTTGTCAGTACTTGACCATATCCTCATTTACATAGTTACATAGTTAATCTGGTTGTAAAAAGAAGTCCATCCAGTTCAACCTACAGTTATAATGAAAAAAAAAAAAAAAAGCCAAAAATACACACAAATGGAAAACCTCCATATACACAATCCTATCCCACAGTTGATCCAGAGGAAGGCAAAAGAAAAAAATAAAAGCATGATTCAATTAGCACCAGCGGGAGGAAGGGGGAATCCTTTTTGATCCCAAAGAGACAATCGGTTATAGTCCCTGGATCAACTTTACCATTAAAACTGTGGATTTTTTAGTTGAGCTCCTTGAAATAAAACGCCTTTGTTTCTATTCCAGATTAGTATGGGTTTAGTGCTGACTTACACATAACCACCGATGGCTGGTGCTAGGTCACCATCTGCAGTCTATGGGTGCATGTGATTAGGGGGAAAAGTACAAAATGCACAGAATGTGACTATTTTAAACCCATTTATTGTATGCTTTATAAGCATCTTTCATTCTCTAGCATGGACATCTGAAACAACTTTATCAAACAAGAAGATCAGCAACCTGTTATACAGCTGCTGAAAAAAGAAAAGTCCCACCATGCTCTGCCAGCTAAGGGGGCCTGCTGGGCAGTTTTACTCCCCAACAGCTGGATAACCATGGTTTGCCAAATCCTCTCCATAGATGTTGTAGAAATAAATGTATATTCACTAATGAATGGAAGCCTCCCACTTTCTCCTTCCCCACTCTCCTTATAGATATGCTAATTGAGCTCTCACTGGCTTCTCTTGTGTGAAGTGACATCAATGCATGACACAGGGTTTACTTCAAGTGTAATGAGGACCTCAAAAGAAAGTCAGGCCCACTCCTTACCCCTGCTGAGGGGACTCCGAGCATGAAATTTGTGTTGTGTTTTCTTCATTTTAAATTCTGCACCCTGGGCTCACAATGAACTCCGAAAGAAAAGGCCTTGAACAATTCTCACCAAACGGGCCCATGAGAGAGGCCTACTCACTGCAAGAAAGGGGCCATCTTTTAATGTGGCTCTGTTTTTATGAAGAAAAATATAGACTGATATGGCACAGTTATAAATCAGTTTTAACACTTTCATTGTGTAATAAATAATATCTGAACCCACTTCCAAAAGATAAATGGTTATTTTTAGATTGACAAAAACATTTGGGATGACAGTATATGAGGCTTATTTAAATGGGTCCCCGTGTGTAAAACAGTTTGAGAGGGAAAGTGTTGGTGATACCAATAACTTGTAATGAATTGAAAAATGTGTGGATAATATTGAAAATATAGGTACACAACTACACATACATATTATGGCTTAGAAATGTAGGGGCTGATAGACCGAGAAACATCTAAAGACCTTGGATTCTGAAGAGTCCTCAAGTGGCTATTTCTTCTTATTAAATTATTATTATTATTATTTCAGGTACTTATATAGAGCTGTCAATTTACGTAGCGCTTTACATATATATTGCACATTCACATCAGTCAATGCCCTCAAGGAGCGTACAATCTAAGGTTAAATCCATGTTAAGGGGGTTTTAAGTGAGAGACAAAATACATACTTCAATAAATACATCTTTTTCTGGGGACCCTTTTATTGACAGTTTTATTTCAGTAAAATGGTCACAAAAATACTTTCTCCCCAGCAAACATAATTTCCTTTCCTTAGCTCCCCAAGTACTCCACTCATCCACCAAGTAAGTAAATGTGAAGTACGAAGTAAGGAGAAGCATGGGGCTAACTATTTGTTGCAAAGCTGGCACAAATCGATTGGCCCAGCACAGTCACAAGGAGGGCCGTGGAGAATGCTCAACCCAGTGTAAGCTTCCACTAGAACCGATCAAAGCTAACCTAGGGCTTCCTTTCCTCATTCCCTGAGGGCTGAAAGCAACAAAAACTAGGGAGCGAAAGAAAAGCAAAAATGTGCTGCTGTGGAGGTGGGCATTAAAGCAAACATTTTCAAAATGGCTGCCTCCTTTGCGTAGTCAGCAAGTGCACTTCGAAAATAATTTCTAACATAAACTTGCAGCCCATGGCAGAATGGTTCATCATTACTGCGTGAAAAAATGTGCTAGTTCATATAAACCTAATTCTCTAGTTCAATAAACTGTTTTTTCCAGAAAATGTGAGGATCTCAGGCGTGCAAATCGCTCTCCATTTATATTTTTCACTTTTTTGTGGCCTAAAGACTACATAGCTACAAAACAAACTCGGCATACGAGTGCAAAACAAAAAAAAAAACAAGTGATTCTGAAGGACAATGGGGGTCTTTTATAATCCGGCTGAAACTTCCTGTGCCTGTGCCCACCCACTGAGCAGAACTGAATGATCACCGCAGCTTAAGGTTTTTTTTTATTTTGAAAGATACTCTTGACTTGCAAGTCAGTGTGTGTCCGTGCACCAAAGAAAGAATGACATGTCTATCCAAGCAGATTTGAGGAGCGCTTAACATGCACGGTTAAGGAATGAAATAGTGATGCATAAGTGCAGCCATCTTGGTCAACAGTAGATTATCACACACACACACACTATATCTATCTATAGCCAAGCTACTCATTTACTCCCTTGTCATCTCTTGCCTTGGCTATTGTAACTTCCTCCTCATAGGCCTACCTCACCATAGACTATCCCATTTTCAGTCTATCATGAATGCTGCTGCCAGACCCATCTACCTTACCAACCACTCGGTGTCTGACACCCCTCTCCGCCAGTCTCTACACTGGCTTCTGAATGCCCAGTGAATTCATTTCAAAATACTGCCTACAACATACAAAACCATTTACAAATCTGTCCCGAGCTACATCACCAATCTCCTCTCCAAATATCACCCAAACCATCCTCTCCCCTCCTCTTAAGACCTCCTACTCTCAAGTTCCCCTGTCTCCTCCTCCCATGCTCATCTCTAGGATTTCTCCAGAGCCTCTCCCATCCTCTGGAACTCTCTAACTCAATCTTTCCGGCTATCTCATAATCTGGCTGTCTTCAGCAGATCCCTGAAAACTAATCTCTTCAGAAAAGTCTATCACACCTCCATTGAATCTCCTATCACTTCCATCAGCTCATTCCCCACAGTTACAACCTTTTGTACCACTAGTCCCACCCTATTAGATTGTAAGCTCTTCTAAATAGGGCCATCTTAACCCTTTTGTATTTTATTGTATTGTAACTAGGGATGATAGGCAAAATAGCTAGATCGGGGATCGGTAAAATTAACAGATCCACGGGCCGATCCGGTTTTGCTCTTTATAGCTTGTGAGGGAGCAGAGAACAGCTGTCAAAGAAAAAAAAAAGAGCCTCCTGCAAATGCCTTTCAACTCTCCCAGTTAAGTAAACGCAATGATTACAATGTATCTTTTCGTTCTGTCTGCCGGAGGGGGAAGTTTAACCTCTTAAAGACTAAACCCATGACATTTTAGATTTTGAATCCACCATGTGTATGATGAGTATGTACTCTAGGAGTGCCTCATTGGACATGTATATGGCTATCCAACCCAAGAAGTATCTGAATGCACACGTGTACATGACTATTCACTCAAGGCGCACCTCACTGCGCACACGTACATGACTAAATCACTCCAGGCGCTCCTCATTGCAGATGTCTATGACACATGGACACCTGGGTTGTCCAGTTTTGATGTACAACACCCCTAGTCAAGGACAGGGTTAATATCACACAGTTTACGACACCATCACCTGCAACAGAAAAGGATCTAGTCTTTTGTGGATCTTTTCTAAAAAGAGCTTTATTTCTACACTAAACAGAGTAAACACTGGACACTGATACCCAAAGAATCCCAGGCAGAGGTTTATTTTTCAAGCAGTTGTCTTGCGGTAAAGAAACGTAAAAGTGTAAGACTCAATTTACACCTTTCAAATCCACACTAAACACCATGTACATCCCACAACTGGATTGCAAAGAAAAATAAAAATAATTTGATCCCTGTGGTTTCTAATGTTTAAAGTATTGCACCTGGTGTCCGGTCCACATGAAGCAGCTTCGACTCACACCAGGTGCACACATGTAAATAATAAGGAAAGGAAAAAAAGTTTTCTGTACAAATGAATATGATATATGACTAAGTGCTGGAGACTCCAAGATAAAATGTATTAAAATGAGTAATCTGAAGAAGACGATCTTCTTTGCAGTATACTACATGCACATACACTACATATAATATAATACACTTAAAGTGGAGTTCCACCCTAAAATGTAACTTCCGACCATCTTCTTGCTCCGGGTCACCTGAAAAACAAATGGATCATCGCAATTTTTTTTTTTTTTTTTTACTTACCTTGTTTTAGAAGATAGTATACTTACCTTACTCCCTCGGCGGCCACGGCGAGTCGTCACTTCCTGGCTTGCAATGATTCCTGGGAGCTGAACGTCATCGCTCCCAGGAATCAATGTGCCTGCACCGGCCCCGACGTCAGTTCCGGTGCAGGCGCGTCATACCTTGCTAAACAGCTTCTAGGCATGCCCAGAAGCTGTGCAGGGATGACGTTGCAGCCCCGGAAGTGAAGGTGGGGCCGGTGCCGTGCATCGTGGGACCGAAGAGGACGCAGAAGAGGATCACGCTGGCTTCAAGCTGCCCACACCTGAGATGGCAGCGCTGGACAATACATTTTCAAGGTAAGTATTTCTTCTTGCAGGTAAGTGCAACCCGGGACAGTTCAGAGGCTATCCATTGTGGAATGCACTAGCCCTGACTGTCCCGGGGGTATTTTTATGTTTTTTTTTGGTTTTAGGTGGAACTCCGCTTTAAGAGCTAGAAAAGACAAACTCTCCGTCAAAAAAGGTCATGTAACATTGAGGCATTGACAGATACATAGCATTGCTCTAGACGGGACTCTCCCGCTTTTGGACAACCTGGGTGCCGGACATCACAGTCAGTCTCACTCTTGAGATTAAAGTGGGGTACACACTAGTAGAAAATCTGCCGAAAATTCCCGTCCGAGGTAAAATCGTACGATTTTCGCCTAGTGTGCACACAACTTTTAGCAGCCGATGCCGACATATTCAACGGAAAAAAACGGAGGGACAAACACCAACATTTTTATCGTCTGTCCCCAGACGACCAATTTTCGTTTAATGTGTTTGCAGTACGTCCGCGAAAAATCGGATACGAAAGACCGCGCATGATCTGAAGTTGCTGACGACCCGGAAGTCTAGGAACAAATGTCATGAACATTTATGCACTGTCAACTAAAAACGGTAATGAACGCTGAGCAAGAGAGAAAAATCGGAGGATATTTTGTCCGATTTACGTCAAGTGTGTACGGGCCTTAAGAAAAAATCAGCAGCACTCCAATTGGCTGTTCCTGAAATCCCCTATCCTTGTGAGCAAGCCAGGAGTGATGAAACACATTAAAGCGGCTTTTGGGTTGGAGGCGATATTGTATGCAGTAAACGCACTGATTAGTAAAAATACTGCAAGAGGTGACAATTGGAGTGTGGCTGATTTTTTCCTAACATTAAGGCATTGGACCCGTCATCGCCACCATCATGGTGGTACAGGTGGAAATCAAAATGAAATCAAACCAGATAAACTAGTGTTTGCCGTCATCCAAGGCTAGTGTTTTAGTTGCTTTCCATAGCTAGGAAGAACATTGATTGGACAACGCCTCCCCCCCCCCCCCCCCGAAATAGCCACAAGTCTGACGCAATGTGGAGTGGACAATCTGCAACTCCCAACCATCTCGCCTAAATAACCTTGCTAGACATCCCATTTGAGAACCATGTGCATTTTCATTGAAGTTGACTAGTGTGGACCCACTTTAGCTGCAAGGGACTGGTTTGAATTTTTTTGCCTAGCTAAAACTGAAATCCAAAAATTATTTGTAGTCAGAAATAATCCTAGCCAAGTGCTGATATAGAGGTCTGTCACCACACAGGCCAGTAAACATTTTTTATACTTTGAAAAGTGAAGTAGGAAAACACCTCATACTACGATAGTGACGCTACTAAAGTGGTAGTGGTCACTAAAAGTTGAACTCCTACCAAAACACATATTCCAGTGACAACAAAAGTTTAATCACCCCATATCAATGGGATGGAACGTGAGGGAAAAACTACCCAATAGAGATACCAAAAGTCCAACCCTTCCCCAAAAAGTGGTTGCAGATCACATTATAATTGAAATTCTGCCTAAAGCTATACTGAATTTTAGGAATTATAACGCTATCACATGATGTTATGAGATGCATACAAACAGGTCTGGCTGTGGGGGAAATCTGCATAAAGCACATGCCCGGGTACAAGAGCTTTATCTGCATAAAGCACACATTGGGGTACAGAGGTCCCAGGCTGAAGAAGATTCCAGGAGGAACAAAAGGTATATGAAGACACCCAAAAGTCTCTGCTTTTACCCACACATGGTATTTATGTACAAGTTTTAAAAAGTTTGAGCTGTCCACGACACAAAAAATGAAAAAAAAAAAAAACTTTTACACAAAACGAATACACAAAATATCTGAAATTTAAATTTTCAGAAGAACTTTAAAAGACTCACAGAATGGAGGTGGGTGCTTGCAAAGAACAATGACATATTTTATCAAGTGTTGATGGACAACACTTGACCATGACAAGACAGGAGGAAAAGTTGTTCAGTGGCTTCTTATCAGCAAACAGACAAAATTGTTTCTACTTGAGACAGAAGTGGAAATTGGGCGAGATAAGGCAGACAAATCTTCACTTGTAGACAGTTTGCTTCTGTGCAGTACAAACTGGAGAGGTTTACAATGTGCTAAATACACCTTCCTTAAGTGGGGTACACACTAGTAGAAAATCTGCCGAAAATTCCCGTCCGAGGTGAAATCGTACGATTTTCGGCTAGTGTGTACACAACTTTCAACAGCCGATGCCAACATTTTCAACGAAAAAAAACGGAGGGACAAACACCAAAATTTTTATCGTCCGTCCCCAGATGGCCAATTTTTGTTTAAAGTGCATGCAGTACGTCCGTGAAAAATCGGATATGAAAGACCACGCATGATCTGAAGTTGCTGGCAACCCGGAAGTCTAGGAACAAATGTCCCAAAAAAAAAAATTGGACGAGAAATTTCGTGAACATTATACCCTGTCAACTAAAAACGGTTATGAACGCTGAGCAAGAGAGAGAAAAATCGGAGGATATTTCGTCCGATTTCCATCAAGTGTGTACGGCCCTTAAAATCCCTGTTCCTTAAAGTGCTTTATGTCACATAATACCGTGCCTTCATTTGAGCGGGCTGTCTAACGCACTAAAATGTAACAAAAAGAGCATTTACTATTTTCAGTAACAAAATCATTACAATGCACAATAGTGCCTTATGGTGCACTGCAACTCATGCCTATTGGCAAGGTACATTGGGGTTCTTTCAGAATGAATAGCACATTATCACACCAACATGTCTAACAGTAGCCCAACGCGATGGTGAGAACAGGGTCTTAATCTGTAGAAACATCGCAAGTGTGCAACAGGAGACATATGTGTCTGGGGCAAATAAAGTCATTATACAGTGGTTTCTAATGACATATTGTTTTTAAAGCACATTTTTGGACAAGATTTGAATTTTCCGAAATAACTGTCTAATCTTTTTGTTTAAAACTGTGCCGATTCAAATGCAGACAGGTAAGTCTAGCTTTGGGTAATGTTGAGGCCTCCCTGATGCCATGCTGATCCAAATTATTTAGGTACTTCCACTGCCACTGACCCAGATATAGTATGCAAATCAGGATCTTTACTTACTGCACACCTATGCTTAGCCAGCAATTTCCATTTTAGAAGCAATTCAGCAATTGCAGCCTTTATCATTTTCTCAGTACAGGGTGCATTCCCATAGACTTGTATGGAAATTTAAAACCGTGTCTGAATTTAACAAAAGTTTATCAACTCAAGGCCTTCAACTATTCTAAGGGCATTTAGAGGAACCTTGTACTAAGAAAAGGTTGCCATTGCTCAGTTCCTCTAAAATGGAACATGCTTAAAGCAAGTTAGCTGCACCTATCCTTAAATCCGATGTCAGAAGCATCTCAAACTAATGCTATCAACACAAGCCTAATGCCTCGTACACACGATCAGATAATCGTAGGAAAACAAATTGCTTTAGAATTGATCGCATGATAATCTGATCAGTAGTACACAGCTTTCAACAGCCGATCACGACATTTTGTCCAACAAAGTCCGAAGGGATAAACACGAAAACTTTTGTCGTACGATAGCCTAGCAAACAACAATCGTTTATTCAGTAAGGTATGCGTTCGCTAAAAATCGATAGACAAAGACTACGCATGATCAGAAACACGAAAAAACCCGGAAAAAGCCTGGCTGCCATTGTTTTTGTTTCGCACTATCCGATACGTAGCTACGCAACCAGGAAGCTTTTCTAGAATCGTACAAAAAAAAAAAAAAATCATACGTACGCATTGTTGAATTCGATACTAGTATCATGCAACAAAATGTGAGCGATAAGTCGTTTGATTATCTGATCGTGTGTACGAGGCATAAGGCAGCCCATAGATTGATTATTCATTTTCTTTTTCGCTCGACCAGCTGGTGGATGAGGAAATCACTCCCACTGAGCATTTGTATTCTGACAATGAGGAGACTTCGCCGCCTTCAGAATACACCGATCAGTGCTGCCTGCTATAGCTGGCGGGGCTGATCGATTCGGAAAAACCCAACAGGCTGGTTGTATAGAAGTCAATCAGTAGATCAACTTTTATACAACCAGCCTCCCCATACATAGATAGGAATTTGGCTGGTCTCTGCTGATCCATGTATTACTTGCTTATAGCCAATCGCCACAGGCCCCAAGACCTCAGAAATGAACTGAATTTTCTAACGCCCCTTGCAAGTATTCCAAAGCTTAAAGTGATTACAGTGCATATCCTTATACTCCAAATACATACAATGAACATACCAGTACTTCAAGTGTTAATAACATTCTATTGCACGTTGATTCCTGACCTTCAATGTGCTATTCATTCTACCTCACCATGTCAATTCCTCTAAAATGCACCATGCAGAAAAATATTTTTACATATTGGCACATACTA